>NW_022900946.1:3508772-3558144 GCF_012274545.1 Fukomys damarensis | reverse complement strand
ATATATATATATAAAATGTCTGTTTCTCTAGTAAACACTGACTGATGGTGGGCCTCCGAATACAACTTTGGAGACCCTCTTCAAGTAGAAAGAAATAAAAATATATTTAAACTAGCAGACAAGTGAACCTGTGAGCATATGAGTGTGCACATGGCTCCATGAGAGTAAGGGGCACCCAGAAGCTTCAGGTCATGATCAAGTTGCTTCTGCTCTCAGGAGTTCTCAACGTAATCTACTTCTTTTCTAGCTCACTCTGCTCTTTGCCTGGTAGTTTTATCCCAACTCTTCACCCAGCTCCAACACCATGGAACTTTTCCTTGCTTCTGGAATTTGCTAGGCTAATGGTTCTCAACATCCCTTTGGTCCACCATCCCCTTTACATAACATATTTTGTAGATCCTCCCGAGAAGAGATTCATAAATAATATAATGAATCTGCATGTATAATTTTTTAAAAGGGCCAGTGTCATGATCTAATTATAATGTACAGGAGAAATAAAATGGAAAGAATTTATTATAAAACTTTATTCCTCCACACACCCCAGTATGAAATGCTTGGTCATTGCTATACCAGGAAGGCAAATGTGGACCGCTGATATACTAACCTCTTTTCCTCCCAGCTCCACTGGGTGTGCTACTGTTAGTACTAGGAAGCTGCGTGAGACCATTTTTGACTCTTTTAGCATATGTGAGCTCTTTGTTCTGTTGACCTATCTTCTAACCCCCTCAGAATCAAAGCTCAGCGGTCCTCATCTCACCCTTTCCAGAAGCTTCCACGGACAGCTACCCACTTCAGGCAGTGGTTTCCTGTACACCACTACTGACTGGTCTGGCCTGATTAATATGAGGAGTTACATAAGTACAAAGGCAGAGGCATTGGCTGTGTTATAGGACTTTATTCCGAGATGAGGCTAGAGTTGTATATATTTGTGACCTCAAGAGGTTAGGAAAAAAAAGGCAATATGAATGAATAATAATGTGAATCTTGACATTGACCTCAGAGGTGCTGCATTTCAGAGCTCTAGTTGAAGTTATAGCTCTTACTTTACCAGCAGTGTGGACCTGACCAAGTCAGTTTGCCTTTTATCCTTCAGTTTCCTCAACTGAAAAATAGTGTTAATTTCAGACTGTGTCCAGAACATCGGCACTCCCAGAGTCCTGGTAGGCTAGCACAGAGCTTGACGAATATTTTTTCTAAAGGGTCAGACAGCAAGTGTTTCAGTCTTCAAGGACATGCAGTCTCTTTGTAGCTTCTCAGTTCTGCTGCTGGAGTACGAAAGCAGCCATCAGATATACATACATACATGAATGGGTGTAGATGTGCTCCGTACAGCAGTGGCAAGCTGTGGGTATAGCTTGGTGGTAGAGCATGTGCCTAGCATGTGTGAGGGCCTGGGGTCGATCCTCAGTGATGTGCTAGATGTTGTGTATTACATCGGGCTGAATCTGCTGCACTTCTGTGCCAAAAGTCAGATAACAGGATGAAGAAGAGAGGAAGTATAACAGCATTTTAAAGCTTGAACAACATATATTTTTGTCCTTTTTCAGTAAGAATAGGGTTGTAGTTTATAATCTGTTCCATACTGTAGTTTTTCTTACAACATAATGACATATGTTAGGTAAATAATTGTATTTACACAGCTTTATTTTTACTGCTTATGTTGGTAACACATGATATGTGGATGAACCATGGTTTACTTAGCTGTGCTGCTTTTGTTGGAGAAACACATCCATTTTCACTTATTGTGGCTCACAGTTATGTATTTTTGGTGTCTTTTGACTAATGCTTTGCTACCCACCTCCCTGACACACACTGTATGGTCCCTGAAGGTACATGCCTGGGACTTAGGGTTCACAAATCTCTCATTTTGACACTCCACCCATTTGGGAGAAGTCATTCTGCCTTTTCCAGCCACAGTTTCTTCACTAGGAAGTGTGGATCCAGGTAGAGTGTTGTGCAGCACACCACCTAATGCCTGTGAAACACTTTGAAAACCACTAAGCTAGTGCTTTGTGCTATGGACAGCATGTTTGTGTCTCCCCAAATTAATGGTTTTAAGCATAATTGCTGATGTAATGGTGTCAAGACATGGGACCCTTGAGAAGTGAGTAGGTCACGAGAGTGGCACCCTCAGGAATGGGATTAGTGCCCTCATCAGAAGCTGAAGGGACCAGAGTTCTTCCATGATGTGAAGACACGCCACAAGGTGCCATCGGTAAGCCAGAAAGTGAAGTCTCAGCCGACACTGAGCCAGCTAGCACCTTGATCTGGGGCTTCCCAGGTGTTCCTGAAGCTATAGCAGGTCATGACTCTGCTGCAGCCCTGAGCAGCTTATGTTAGCATGTGTCTGGTCTGCACAAGGGCAGCTTTTCTTGGATGCAGCGCACTCAGAGGTCGCAGATTTCCCCCTGGAAATCTTGTGCCTATTCTTTCCCAACTCAGAGGATCGTCAGATTTGTTTCTGCCTGCCAAAACGTGTGGTCCATCTGTTTTGTGCTGGTGGATCTGGGGTCATTAATCCACAGAATCTGGTGATCATTCACAAAAGTTGTGGTCCTAGATGAATTTTCAACTTCCCTAGACATGTGCTCCTGGGAATGCTCTGGAAGGAGGTGATTTGTCATTCATAAGACAGAAACTCTTTAATAATAATAGAGGTATCTTTCATATACACCATGAGTTGTCTGTAGGTAGAAGAGAGAGACAGGGACAGGGATTCTACATTCATTGCTGTGTCTGACTATGCAGGGAGTACAGGAAATGTCCAGGGGAATTGAAGTATTTTCTTCCTTCTTCTGAATGTGTAGATTCCCTCAAATACACTGTTCTGCCCTTACACCACCTCATAATGATTTTCATGCCGTGTACAGTGGGGGGATAGTTGAGACTCTGAGTTTGCTCACCTGACAGTTGCTTGCTGAGCTCCCCTGTCATCTGTCGCTCGTTCATTGTAGGTTCTCTGCAGGGGACAAATCCAAGTGCAGGTGGCTGTTCTGTGGTAAAGCAGCCAAGGAAACCTCTTTGGCTTCATTCCTTATCAGTGTGATAAGGATTTCTTCTTACAGTTATTCTTTTATTCATTTGCTTGCCTGACCATGGTCCTTAGGACCAATTCAAATGATTGGAATTGTTGAATACTTGTTTATTTGGGGGTTTTGATACACGTTTTCTCCTCCCCTTAAGTTTCCATCATTCTATAACCTGTAGAGCAGATGCTGAAAAGCATCCTAATTTCTTTTTCTTCTGCAAAAATGTGGGCCATACTTATTTTTGTATTTACTTCAACTATGGTCAGGGAAGAGTGTTTTCTTAATAAACCGTGTGCCACTGTATTTTTTAGTGATACTAAATCTGTTAACTGATTATCAAGTTTGCATTTGTAGAGGAGCTGGTAGCTCTGTTTAAATGCTTTGCTCATTTCTTGCATTTATTCTCCTTTAGTTGATTTGTGAAAACTCTTAACATACAGCAACTTTTCTACTGCTGGATCTGTTCGATATATTGCCAGTAGTCACTGTATGCTCATTTTCTTTTTAAAGTAGTTTATTAGATTCTAAAAAAGTTCCATGTGATCGTCAGTCTTATCAAGCTGCTTACTTTGGGATTGCGTTTAGAAAGGCTTCCGCTTCCTGACAGTCCCAGCTCAAGTGCTTTGCACGTGCATCTGATGCCACATGGACAGCTTTCTACAGTCACTTGTCTTGTTTTTGTTGTCCTCCCCGGTTCAGTCTCTCTGTTAGCCAGAAGGTCTATCCTAAAAAGGCCTGGTATCAGTTTGTTCGCCTTCTATTCCTATAACAAAATACTATAAACTGGGTAGCGTGTGGACAGCAGAAATTGATTTCTCAGTCCTCACGGAAGGAGAGCCGTTTTAGATCAAGGTGCCAGCAGATTTGGTACCTGGTAGAAATTCACTTCTTCATATGAGGCCACCCTCTCACTGTAGCCTCATGTGGTGGACAGGCTCAGGGGTGTCTTTGGTCCTCTTTTATTGGTATACAGATCCCATACTTGAGGGTATCCCACCTCTTAATACCGTCACTTTGAGGTGTTCCAAACTAATTTTGGGGGAAACAACACACACACAGACCATAGCACCCAACTGCTCATATTTTTTTCTTGGGATGGCCTCTTGGTCTTTTGACGGTAAAAGAAATTCCTAGTGTGACAACCAGAAATCTCTTTAGACATTGTCAAGTGTCTCTTGGGTGAGTTGGAGACAGAGTTACTGCCTGCTGGGAAATGCTGGGTCAAATGGAATTTCTGTTTTTAGTTGATAATTGTTTTCTTAAGAAGCTTGCAGTCAGGCCTGTCCCCTCCCCCCACACTTCTATTGAACTCAGGGCCTTTCTTTGCACTGGGATAATAACCAGTCCCTTTAAATTTTTATTTTGAGAGAGGGTTTCACTAAGTTGCTCAGTTGCCCAGGCTGGGCACAAACTTATAATGCTCCTGCTCAGTCTCCCAAAGTACTGGGAATACAGGTGCACACCACCACACCTGAATAGACTTCAGTTTCTTCTTACAGTCACATCATGACCCCCTCTGGTATGATTGTGCTTTTCATAGGTTCAGTACTAGTAACCCATGTTCAAATAAAGTCTGAAAAGATTAAACAGAATGTTGAGAAATAACATTTCCTGTTTTAAACTGTGCACCACTCTGAGTAGTGTGAGGAAATCTTTCTCCATCTGGCTCTGTCCTGTCCTAGATGTGAATTATGTCTTTGTCTAGGTATCCATGGTGTATATGCTACCTGCCCATTGATTACTAGAAGCAATCTCAGTTATCAGATTAACTTCATGCTATTCTAGTGCTTATCTCAAAATCCTTATTTTATTTAAGAATGGCCACAAAGTGCAGGAGTATTGATGCTGGTGATTTTATTGCACTATAATTATTGTTCTATTATTATTAGGAATCTCTTATTGTGCCTAAGTTATAAATTAAACTGTATCAAAGGTAAACATGTTTATAAAAGAGAAAAGCACAATACAGGTTGAGTATCCTGTCTAAAATGCTTGGAACTTGAAAGATGTTTATCAGGTTTTGGAATATTTGTGTTTAGATAGCATGAAATATTTTGGAATCCAAGACTAAATTCAAAATTTGTTCACAGTTCATATATCCCTTATACACATGGCCCAAAGGTAATTTTATACAGCATTTTTTGTTATAATCTTGTACACATAGTGGAGTTTTGTGGTGTGAAATTTTTTGCTCGTGGAATCATCATTGGTGCTCAAAACCTTCTGAATTTTCAAGCATTTCAGATTTTTGATTTTTGAATCAGGGATGCTTAAGCCGTATATATAAGACTTAGAACTATTTGCCATTTTGGCATCCACTGGGGTGTCTTGGAACATGGAATCTGAAGTAACTACTATAATTTTGTCCCTTCTACGTGTGGGAAGGGTTCCTAGAACTTCCTGCCAAATGGCCATATTTGTGCTCCTCCAAGGAATGAATTTCCTTAGCTCAGACAGTTCTTCCTCTTTGGGGATTCTGTTACACGTTGTATTTTCTGCTTCCTGATCTCCCTTAGGGATTAGGTTTTTGAAATCCAAAGGCCTAGACTTTTCAAAGACAAAAGCAAGAGAAGAGACTGTTTGTTCTCTGTGTGTGCTACCCCTTGCCTCAGATAATAACTGCTTGTTTTTCCAAATGAAGAGAAGCCCACCAGGCAGAGGGCCAGAGGGAGGAGGTATGTAGTTCACCAAGGAACTGTACCCTTGGGCAGTCCTTTAATCGCTTTGGATGAGTCATTTTTTATCGGATTGATAGGACTTTTAGGAAGTCTCCTCCGGGGCCCCTGTTCTTTATCTATTTAGGCCTTTGGTTTTAATTAAGTCAGACAATAAACATATCTAGGCTACTAAGCAGCAGATAACTTGGGTAAAGTGATATGCAGTCCACTTGGGAAGGGGGACGAGGTTGGACTGAACATCCTCAGAATAGATGCCTTCGGTGGTGACAACTGGGCCCTTGTTTATGCCACCACACAGCGTCATGACTCAGCTGACTCTGCAGGTACCTCCTCCTAGGTCTTCAGGAACGTGCTGGACTTGGAGTGGCCTGGAGAGACTGAGCTGGCTGTGACAGAGCAGCATTGGTGGACAGTGGAGGATGTGCTGTTTTTCTGGTCCTTGGTGGGTACCTGGAGGGTGAGGAGCTTGCAACAGTGGTCCCCTGGTGGCTGGGAGTTGAGAGCAGTGTCATAGAGGCCTGGCCTGAGCCCTGTGACTCCCGGGGGTAGCGGTGGTGACAGGAGCTCTTGCTGCAGAAGGCAGCCGCCACCCTGCATGGCCATTCCAGCTCCTCTCCTCTCCTCTCCTTCCCCCTGTGCTTCCTTTCTATTTTGTGGTGCAGGACTTGTACTTTATCTTAACACAGTGCCGGCTTTTCTATGTAAATCACTAGATGCAGGGCCAGTAACAGCACTGACTTGTGCCAAATGGCTCATTCAGGCCTCTTCATGAGACAGTGAGCTTTATCTGTTCTCTGAGGTCTCACCAAACAGCCTGCACCCGAATGTCAGACTTTAGGGATCAAATTAATTTTTATAAACTTCTTTAAATACCTACTGGGAAAAGAAATGTACTTATTTCTTCTCCCCTGTCTGCAGAATCTGTGACATGCTCTTCTTGCATGGATGTCAGAAAACCCTTCTGATTGAAATTCAGGTAGGACCACGTGTGTCTGTGGCGTTCCTGACCTGATCCAGACACTAGCGGATAGCATTCATTACAGGCAGTTCTGATTGTATCTGCTCTACAATGAGAAACAGAGATAACCTGGGAAAGACCAGAACTTGTTAGATAGGGTTGTAAATAAGCTGGTGGAGGTAGAGTGGTTGCAGGTAAATAAAAGTCCAAGAAGGAAGAAGGGTGGCCAGAGCAGGAGCGGGATAGGGAGGGAGTAGTGGAGAGACAGACAGATGTGCAGGCAGGATTGTTGGGAGAGGCACAGGCAGTTGAGCGAGGTTAATCCAGATAGCTTTGTGTGTGAAACAGTTGAGATGGGCATTGAAAGGGATGGGGAAGGCTGGAGATTGAGCTCAGTGGTTCCACTGCCTGCTTCTCAAGTGCAAGGTCCAGGAGTTCGATCCCCGTTACCAAAAAAACAAAACAAAAAAAGGGATGGCGAGGAAAGAGATGGGGGCATTTAGAGATTTGAATAAATTAGAAAATGTCAGAAGTAATCACTGAAGAGAGTGGACATGAAAATTACCCAGAGGACAGTGGCAGCCAGAGCAACCCCAGCAGTGTACTCGGCTGGCGATGGCCAACGCACAGGGTGGCGGTTCTACTGGATGACAGCTGTCCCAGCAGCGTGCAGATGCCCGGGCGAGTGCATGGTGTTTTAGGCGAATACTGGTTTCTGGGGCTGCTGTAACCAAGTGCCACAGACCCAGTGGCTGGAGGTTCAACCCCAAAGTGTGGATAGCTTGCCACTTCTGAGGGCTTCACTCCTCGGCTCTTTTTTTTCCCCCCCATCTTCACATGGTTTTTCCTCTGTAGTTTTCTGCCTTAATCTCCTCCTCCTCATATAAAAATCATTGGATTAGGACCACCCCAGTGACTTCATTCAACGTTAATAGCCTCTTTACAAGTCCTTTCTGTAAGCACTGCCCCATGTGGATGTCCTGGGGAGAGAACCGTAATATTTAAGTGGAGGAAGCGTAATTCAACTCATGACACACAGGACGGACAGTGTGTGGTTCATTCAGCGCTGAAGGGTTCTCATGGGCATAGCCAAATGAGGAAGGGGTGGGGTAGCAAGGACAGTATCAGAGAGATGTTACACATAAAAGAAGGAAGGGGCACTAGGAGAAGGGGAGATGGTATAGGAGCAGGTGACGGAAGGTCTCATGGAGGTCAAAGAAGGTCTGTGCAGGTCAGTGGGAGGTGGGAGAATGTGATGATCATATTCATGATCTCACAGGTGATTTTAATGCCTTTCGTGGCATATAAATTCCACTAGCAGGTTTATCTCTTTATAACGCATAGACATGCTTGCCCTTTTCAAGTCTTCTGAATGTGCCGTCTCCGAGACAGTGACGGTCCACAGTGCTGCCTCCAACCTCGGTGCAAGGCCACATGCACTGGGCTGCCTCTGTCTGTGAGTACAGGTCATTCAAACCAGTTGAAGGCCAAAACGAAAGGGGACACTAGGATAACGATTCAGAGGCATAAAAGGGAAATAAGAAATGGAGCTAAACTGGAACTAGAAATTGGAAGCCTGGGAGAGATAAGGCATTGCAATTAAGAATCAGAAAGCCACTGGGACCCAGGTAGCTCTTATCTGTCTTGGGGTTTTCCTGGGAGCCAGTTGGTCTTTGTGTGTTCCAGCAGTGACCTAGAAAGCCGCACTGCTCTGCCAGCCACTGTACTCCTTGTGCTCACTGGTACAGGACCGATCCTGTCCCCCACAGGACCAGCAGTCAGCGGGGTGACTTTCGTATCCTGATTTTACACCCACAGGTGTCTGGGACAGGTGCACGCCTGACCCAGGCAGGGTAGGGCAGTCACAGCCTGTACTGACAGCTTGGAATGAACTGCAGCTGCCCAAATCCCTCGGAGGGCTTTTCTGTCTTTTCAACTTCTGTTAATTGCCAGTGTCATAAACAGAAAAAGTGGTCCTTACACAACAGCAAGCTTTTTGTTTCTATTTTGGAGGCGCTCAGTTATTTACTGAAGGATCTGGTTGGATCCAGAATACCAAAAATAGTTCCCAGATAAAAATCATTCAACATGCTGCATTTAGCATCTTCTTATTTCTGATTTATATTAGATGCTTCCAGAGTTTTCAGACCAAGGAATCTCGGTCAAGAGTAGGTCTGGTTGTTATGGTTGAGACCTGGGGTGTTTGGGAGGTGATTGGGTCATGGGACTCTGTAGCTGCCTCGCTGTTAGGAGGAGGTTGGCCTGGTCAGCGTGGGACACTTGGGTCACTGGGAGGGGGACAGGCAGGGCAGATCTCCCTTCTGGCACCGCCTGCCCTCTGCTTCCCAGCTGCAATGGCACGAGCAGCGGTCCTCCACTTGGCCCTTCCACCACACTCTTCCTGCCTTGGAGCCAGGCTGCTAGGGACTGAAGCTTCCAAAACTGTGAGCCAGAGTGAACCTGTCCCCCCTGAGTGGCTGGTGTTGGGTGCTATGGCTCCGTGATGAAGCCTGCAGCCAAGATGCTGGTCTAGGGTGTGTCCTACTGATTGTGAAGTCTCGTTGAGTCTTTGCGGTGTTTCCCTGATACTCTCCCCTGGGTAGCAGACGAGGAGACTTGTTGCCAGCTGCACAGCTGCAGTCAGCAGAGCTGGCATTGAAAGGCTCTGGAGGTAGAAACTTGCCTTCAGAGACACTTTGTCACGGGCTGGCTTTGAGAACGCAGGAAAACAATCTCATTGAATGACGTTTTCTTGTCGTTAAGGTGGGTTATATTAATGACAGTATACAGTTGCTGTAAAATTTAATGCACTTGAAAGTGCCTGGTGGTATTTTCAAGGCAGAACAGGTGGGCAATAAGCAGCATCCCTCCCTTTCTTTTGCCTGAGTTCTGTGTAAAAATCGAGGGTGACAGATGGGGGCAGTCATGGCAGTCGTCTTTATTACTGATTTAGAGTGAGTGGGGACCACGACTCAGTGTGGCATAAGTAGGTCTGTGGCCAGACTCCAGCATCAGCCTGAGTTACCTCCTTGGCTGGGGGGTGGGGACGTGGCTCACAAGATGTCACTGCGTGAAGGACAGGAGAAGTCTGCGCCCAGTGGGCAGCTGGTGCCTGAGGAGGAGGAAGGACATTTTCTTTGAATGTGACAGATCTCCCCATTGCCTCAGGGGAGGCGATTGAAAGAGTGGAGAGGGCCAGGAGTATCGAGCACAACACGGGCCTCCTCTCCCATGGAAGGAAAGCTGTGTGGAGATAAACTCTTACCTGTATGATGCCTAGAAGATAGCAGGCAGGAAGTGCTGGGTAGAAAACAGCAGAGTATTTGCAAACCTGAGATCAGTGGGCCTGTCACTGAGCTGTGGTTATTTCTCCCCTCTCCTCTCTTCACCCTTGTCTGTCTCCTTGGCTTACACACATGTTGCTTCACTGGAGATCCCTTGTTTGCACTGTTGAGCAATGTTATCAGATGTTTCTGTCTTTTCCCCATTCACTCACTCACTCATTCATTGTGTTGGGGATAGAATCCAGGGCCTTCACCCTGACATATAGATTTCTATCTCTTTTTATTCATTTATTTTAAAAAATTATTTTTTGTTGTAAGACAGGACCTTGGTAAGTTGCCTAGGCTGGACTTGAACTCGCAGGCTTCCTGCCTCAGCCTCTCAGGGTGCTGCGATGACAGGTGTTGGCTGCCACGCTGTGTTTTCTTTAAGTAGCTTCTGTTCGGCCAAGGTGGAGGAATTGCCCTGTCTTAGTCTGTTTTCCTTTGTGAAAGCTGAATACTACTGGTTGGGTGATTTCATGAAGAATAGAGCTTTGTTGAGCCACAGTCACAGAGACTGGGAGGCCAGGGCAGCTGCAGTGTCTTCCTGCAGTTGGGCCCTCCTGACTCCTTCTGATCCTAATCCCCTCCCAAAGGCTGCACCCCTAAATACCACAGCTGCATCGATTTTTCCAGCCTCTTAACACCCCACACAGGGGCTTACACTTCAGCGTGGGTTTGGGGGGACATTAAAAGTGTAGCACTCATGCTGTCTTAGCACCCCAGATTTGCCTCTCTCCCCTCTGACCGCTCCTCCGAGTCCCTCTGTGAGTGTCCAGTGGACACCCAGAGATGTTGTCAGCATTGAACACCGGGCATCTCGATTTCCCTGGGGCTGTTTCTCCATACCGAATGAGATACCAGCCCCTGACCGACCTCCCGGACTCACAAGCTGAGTTAGTCTTGGGCCTTTCATTCCATCCACCCCACCCCTTCGGTCCCTCAGCAGGTTCTGGTTTTCTGGCTGTCACCTCTGTGTCCCAGGTTGGCAGGCGTCACTGTTGTCCCCGCACAGCCCCACTTCTCATCCTGATTGGTGGCAGCCTGGCGGCCGGCCTGCTGTTCCTCCCTTTCAATCCAGTCTTCACAGGGTGGCTTGCCGGATAGTCAGTGCTGCATGTAAACAGAGTGGCTTCCCATTGGATTCCAATCAGCACTGCACTCCCCTGGGGCCTCCTGAGCCATGGCCATCCGGGCCCCACATTCTGCCTCTGTCCTTCTCCCCTTAGCCACCTGACCTCATTCCTGCTTGGGCCTCTACCTTCCCTGTACCCTGAGCTCTTTCCCCATCTGATGCGCTTGGCTGCATCTCCACTGAAATTTGGTCTCCAGTGCCCCCTCTGGAGAGAGCGTCCCCTCAGCCATGAAGGGTTCTCCCAGGTGTTCCCCAGCAACCCAGCCACAAAGGCCCATCCTCATTGCTGTCTGAATGAATCACGTTTCCTTCTCACATGCTTACCTAAGCTCCGCCGGTGCCCAAGCTGCGGGCCTTGTCTGTGATGCAGTGCTCATTGCTCTTTCTCCATTGAGAGACTCAGACCTGGCACGTAGCAGATGCTTCATGGCTGTTTGTTGATTGAATGTGTGAGTGAAGATAGGGTTAGGGCCTCCCTACAATCACCTGTATCTTTCCTCTTACATCCGCTTATTGATCCCTTTGAAAAAGTCTCCGTTATGACCCTGTTACGTAGTAATCAGGGTTGATTCTCATATTTTTAAAAAACTATAGCTAGAGGCCATCTTTTGCAGCCTGTAATAAAGGAGGTTTGCTTTTAGGTGGTCAGGTAGTGAAGGCTGAAGCCATGACTGGAGAGGCTCTGGGCTGACTGGAAGGCCAAGGGCTCTTGGCAAAAGCATCCCGGAGAGCTGAGCACCCTGGGAGGGCACCCGCTCTTTCTGGTATAGCTGAAGAGCACGCAGTAGCTGGGACCTTAACTCTCCCTGTGATTTTGCTGACATTGCCATTTTAGCAAAAAAAAAAAAAGTAATAATGTATTCTAATGTGATTTGCATTGCATAAAATTATAATAAATGTTTTTAAGAACAAGGTGCTGTATATTTATGAAATCTTCGTGTTTACCTGAGGAAGAGGTTTAAAATGTCTTGGCATGTATTTTCCAGGAACACTGAAGTGCAGAGCTACATAGACTGTGCCACCTCGACATTAACATGCATTATTTGCATAAACCATAAACAGTGGGCAATTTCTTTGTCAAACAAAAAAGTACTGATTACCTTAGAAAAGACATTAATATCTTTCCCATCCATATTTTAAATTTTTGCTGACTGTATTTTGATGATCATTCATCTTGTCTGGTGGCACAGTTTGCAGCAAAGCCTCTCCCTGTATTTCCCAAAACAGAAGATAAGACCTAGCAAAGACGGTGGCTTCGGAATGAGAATGGACTGTGAGCAGTAGTTCTGACTGGTCTTACAGAGCCTCCTTCCAGTTAACAGCTGTTAGATGTGGGCCTACACCAAGTACATGTCTGACTGACAGGAGGGGTGTTGGCAAATATATTTCCAAATTAAATTTCATGTTTGGTTTCGGCCTCCTTAGCAGCTTTCCATTTGGAGATTTGCTCCACTGAACCTGGCTAGTTTTCTCTGAAAAAAAAAAAAAAATTCTTCACTTAATTCTCCGTGTGTCTCTGCTTTAATAGCTTGGGATTCTTGGGACTAGTTTCAGCTGAATTAATAGAAACAACACTGAAGTTGCATCCCCCTGAAGTGGGGATTCCGTTTCATATGTGGGGAAGCGAAGGACCGATGCTGCACAGGGAGTCAGCAGGGACGGGGTTTCTTTTGCTGGGATGTGACTGGGATCACACCGTTTTAATTGCTCTAAAGGCTGCACCTAGTAAGTGGTGAGAATCATAGCACACATTCCGTGATTACACATGTTGTTCTGCCCAGAGGCCTTAGAACAGCACCCGATACACGGAAAGCACTAAGTAACCATCTCTTGTTATCATCATCACTGTGGCCCTGTGAATTGGAGATGACGGTGCTTACAGCGGAGACTGCTATAAAAATTGAGCAGGGTCAAGGGCATGGTGTTGGTGCAAACTCATGCTTGTGGGTTGCCTTCTGCTCCTGTGACACCATACCCTGGAGTGATCACTTACCATGAACCCCAACAGAGAGGACTCAGCCAGCATGAGCTCTGCTTGAGTATGCACAGAGGAGACCTGAAGAAAAAGAATTGGGCATGCAAGGGAATCAGTAAGTTCGGTCACCACCATGGCCCATTCACACAGGGAGGTTCTGTTCTTGACTCTCAGACCTGAGTCCTTTTCCTCCCAAAGGTAAGGATGTTGTAGCACAACCCTGAAACCAGCTGATCCGCTATTTATAACAGTTTTCTGTGTGCTGTGTGCTGGGTCTGATGAAACTACTCAGCTATGAAGAGTCTACTTCCTGAATTAGCAACTTTGAAAAACAGGGTACAGAGAGTTTTTGAGGATGGGTGAGAATTTGGAAAATGGGAACAAATATCATTTTCAGTTTAACTGCTTTACAGAATGATCTGTAAAGCAAAGCAGAAAGTGTTTATACCTCGCGAAACACTACTTTCTCTCTGCAATACAGCCTCGAGCAGAGGTTCTTGTATCTGGCCCCTGTGACGTCCACATCACCTGTATCTGTCTGTTTTTTTTTTCTTTTTTCTTTCTTTCTTTCTTTTTTTTTTTTTTTTCTGGTACCAGGGATCGAAGTTGGGCCCTTGCTCTTACAAGGCAGGCGGTGAAATACCTGAGCTAAATCCCCAGCTCTATCTGTTTTCTGTTGGTATAAAATCCTTGCACTGGATGATTTATAGGGAAAAGAGATTTATTTTAGCTTATGGTTCTAGAGGTGGAAACTCCAACTGTATAACATTTACTTCATCTCATGGTGAAAAGAAAAAGGGAAAGTGGTTATGCATGGAATTCACAGAATGTGAAGGGCAGTCTTGCTTTCTATCAGCTTATTTGTAGAGTAATTAATCCATTGCAGAACAATGAAAATTCCCTTACTAGTCCCTCCAAAAGGCGTTAATCTCTCTTGACCTAACGATTTCTTACAGCCCTGATCACCTCTCTGAACTCTTACAGCCAGATCAGATTTTGTCCCGAGTTTCAGGAGGGAACAAACCATAGCTACACAGGAAGTTGTCAGCAGTTCAAATCTTCTGGTTTTACCAAACCGGGGGAGTTCATCTTGATTTTGTGGAGTAGTCCTCCATAGGCGATGGCGACGGTTTCTCAAGTTTGTGGAGTACTAGCCTAGAGAGACGAGATGAGGCATGGAGACACAAAGGTCCTAGAGGGGTGAAGGGCGTTGGCTGGGTGGTGATCCGGAGTCCTAGGCAGAGAATTGAGGTGGTAGATCGCACCGTGTCTGCTGTTCTGCACGCAGCCGGACTGCGCTGTGCCACGCTGGGCCTCATAGGCCTTAGTATGGCGAAGACAGCTGTGTAAGGATCCATTCCGGTGTCAGCATCTGTATCACTCTTAAAAATATAGGAAACAGTAGATACATAGATACACATTCAGACATGAATACGTACGGACGTTGGGGAGGATGGAGGGCGGGTGCCAGGAGAACCAGCTACCTGGGATTTCATCACGATTAGCAAGGTTTTATTTCTCAAGCTGAGTAAAAGGCATGTTGGTTTTTATTATATTTTGTATTTGTTTGCCTAAAAGGCAGCATCATTAATTTTTAAAACAGAGATTCTTGCAGAAACTTCCTCTTAGTCTTCGCGGAAGCTTTGTCTTCCCTGTCCCTGAACAGCGGAACTTGCGGCCACTCGCTGAACAAACCCTTGCCAAACAACCACTGGGCTGTCTCTTCCCTAACAAGAGGCTGCCGTTTGCTGCACAAACCAGAGGGAAGATTGTCTATTTTTTTCTGGTTTCATATGTGTAGACATTTTCAATATGTCAAAATACCGTCTTCCACATTATTTTTTTGCTTTTTATGGTATGAATCTTTTAAAAATTTTTATTTAAATTTATTTGCACATTTTCGATATGCATAATGACCATGTTCATTCTAGGTCATTTGTACCTGTGCATGATATGTCTTGATTCTTGTTTTCTTTCCCATTCCCCTCCCCTCCTTATTCACAAAAGCTTTGTTTCCATGTTTTCCTTCTTCTCATTTGTTTCTTTTCCAACCCTTCCTCCCCGCACCCTCATTCCCCTTCTCATTTGAACATTGTCTTCCTATTTCACAATGTCTGTCATATGTGTTGGTCCATGTTTACACTTTCGGTTTCTCACACTAGAGAGACAATGTGATATTTCCATGCGTGTATCCGATTTATTTCACTTCAGAGTATGGTCTCAGGGTGCACTCATTCACTTAGAAGTGTCTCAAGTTCAATGAACTTGAAGGGAAGCAGTACTCCCAGTTACCCTGAAAAGCACAGAAGGATCCAACCAAAAAGGTAACTACAGGCCAGTCTGTCTAATTAACATAGATGTAAAAATCCTCAATAAGATCCTGGCAAAAACAGAACGCAGCAAATCATCAAGAAGGCTTTACGCCGTGACAAAGTAGGATTCATCCCAGGGATGCAGGGATGGTTCGACAAATGCAAATCAGTAAAGGTAGAACACCATATCAACAGAGCCAAGGACAAAAACCATATGACCATCTCAATAGATGCAGAAAAAGCATTTTATGGAATCCAGAACCCATTTATGATAAAAACCCTACAGAAAATTTATATAGAAGGTCTTTATCTCAATCTGATAAAAGCCATCTATGACAAACGAACAGCCAACATCATATTAAATAGACAAATACTGAAAGCTTTCACTCTAAAATCAAGAACCAGACAAGGATATCCACTGTCATCACTCCCGTTCAATACAGTTCAGGAAACATTAGCTATAGCAATTAGACAAGAGAAAAAATAAAAGGAATAAAGATAGAAAAGGAAGAAGTTAAGTTATCATAATTTACAGATGACATTATACTCAGAAGACCTCAAACACTCCTCCAAAAGAATTTAGATTTAATAACAAAATTCAGTCATATAGCTGGATACAAAGTCAACACTCAAAAATCAGTAACATTCTTGATACAAATAACAAACTCACTAGAGAGAAATTAAGGAAACAACACCTTTCATAACAGAAATGAAATATTTAGGAATCAATCTAACAAAGGAAGTGAAAGATCTTTACATTGAAAACTACAGTACTCAAAGAGTAGATTTGAGACAGTATCAGAAAATGGAAAGATGTCTCTTTCTCATGGGTAGGAAGGACCAACATAGTGAAAATGACCATACTCCCCAAATTGTTATACAGATTTAATGCAACCCCTATCAAAATAACAATAGCACACCCCACAGAATTAGATAAAACAATCCCAAAATTCATTTGGGACCAGAAGAGACCTAGAATGGGAAAAAACAATTCTGGGCAACAAAAGCAAGGCAGGGGGCATCACAGTACCTGGATTGAAATTATACTACAAAGCTACTGTGATATAAATAGCATGGTACTGGCACAAAACAAAATAGAACAACAATAATGGTAACAACAACAACAACAACAACAACAACAACAACAACAATTAATAACAACAACAACAACAACAACAACAACAACAACAACAACAAAAATCAGACCTGAGGACCAATGGGACCCATTAGAAGATGAAGAAACAACTCTACACACATTTCATCCTGAAAAATGACTCTAGGAATGAATTTAGATATTGTTATTCCTTAGTGGACAGATGATGAAAGAGCTGTGCTGGCTAATATCTACTGAGCACTGTTTTATGTGCCATTGACCTGGCCAAGTGCCCTACATGCATTTCACTGGGGGGCACTGGAGGTTCCATTGCGCAAAGAGGAATCTGAGGAGTAGGGAGGTTAAACACCTTGTTCAAGTCCATAAGTGGCAGAGTCAGAAGTCAAAATCACATCTGCATGAAGGTGCATATTTTATTTACTATTCTTTGCTCTCTGTTCTCTAAAGAAAGGTGTGTCTCTCTAACTGGTCCAAGGCTAACTGAGGTTGGAAACATCTGAACATCAGTGTTATACCAAGGTGCAGTCTACACTGCTTTAGTTCCTTTGTTTGAGTTTTAACCTATTCTCTAAAATGTTAGGTTTCTTGATGACAAGCAGTGGAAATAGGTAGCAGCTCTTTTAAGTAGGTAGAAGAGAGTTTAGTTGGGAAATTTCAAAGCAACTGAGGGCTGGAAAGGAAGCTCGGAGGAGGACCACACTGGGACAGAAACCTAGGGCATTTGGAGGGCTGGGCAGCAGTAGTCACAGCATGTTCAGGCCAGGGAGGAAGGAGCTGGTCTCTTCTGGGTTGGGAAAAAGACATCCAAATTCTGTTCCTACCTAGCCTACAAAATGGAAGAGAATAATCCTCTCCCCACCACCAGAAAAATTCAGGAGATTATTAGGAAGGAATAAATGGGTGCTGGGGTTTCAAAATGCAACGAAATGAGCTTCTCCTGTGCCCCTTGACTTCTTTTGGATGTTGCCCAGATACTGGGTATAGTCGGGCGCCTGAAACACATAAAGATGGATTGGGTGGTGAGGCTGTCTTTGTCACAGACATGCAGACAGGAGGTTCATATCCGTAAGCAGGCAGTTGCATTCTACAGTGAAAGAAATAAATACATCTCTGCTGCCTGCCATCCCCCAATGGGTAATTAAAATGGTGCCACTGCTGTTTTTACTACATTCAGAAGTGTTTTAATTTGTATTTAGCCAGAGGCTTTCTAGCAACAGGAACATTTGTACAAATCTAACAAATAATTATAAATAAATAAAGTCTCCATTTCTGCTATTTGGGGGAACGTTTCCTTCAGGTAATACATTTATAAATCCACCCGTTTGACAATAAGGAGCTAAAATAACAGTAGAGCTTGAACTGGCTGCTTAAGTGACAGTTGAAATGGTGTGTTTGTCAGCATAGAAATGAAAAACAATATCACGCAGGGAGGTAATCTAGTCCCAGAGGCACCATGGACTGTAAATGCTAAATTACAATAGACCCAGAGTGTAACCTTGCATAATTCTTGAATAAAGGATATGAGGAATAGAACACCCAGGGTAGCAAGGATTCAGACTGAATGAGGCCTACACTATTTACAGTTAAGGTGACTTCAGGACTACTAATAGAATCTCTAGGAGCCCCCCGAATGTATTTGACAGCCATTTTTCATGTGTAACACTGGCAAAAATGGTGTAAAGCATTTGAGGAGGGGTTGTCTTGTGGTTTGGTGCTCACTTCCTCTCTGGGGATCCTTTTTGCCTCTAACTCTTCTCTCTCTCTCTCTCTCTCTGGCGGGTACTGGGGATTGAACTCAGATCTTTGTGCTTGTGAGGCAGGCGGCAGAACTACTGAGCTCAATCTACAGCCCTCCTTGACTCTTCTCAAGTGAGCCTGGGTTGATACCAGTTCTGGTTGATCATCCAATCTGCAGATCAAAAGATTCCAAATGGAACTTAGGTGACACTGGATTTCTTTCTTGAGTGTATCAGCTGATCTTATTTTGGGGAGTAGGGCTAGCACCGATACTGTATTCCCATTGCAGACTGTTTTGGAGTCCAGGATTCCTTGGATGCCATCCAGTTCATTCATGTTTAGGTGAGACACATGCAGGTGCTGAAGGTGAACATACACTTGTATTTTGCTTTCCTCTCATTCTGAATGGCCAAGACTCTAAGCAAGCAAGTCAGAGTTGACTGTGTCCTTAGTAGGAAATAGCTTTTGCTGAATAAGGAATATGTGAAAAAATTATGAGGTCTACTTTCTAGATATCTTCCAGGAACTCTTATGAAATGATTGAATCTTGTTCTTTAAAAAACAAAAAGACAAACCTGAGAGTATTGGCATTTGCATCTCCTTAATATATTTGAACATTTTTATTAATATATAGTTGTGCATATTTATATATCCACAGTGTGATATTTCAATGCGTTTTACAAAAATGATAGCTATCCTTATTTGATGCTATATATTGTGTACATGTATTGAATTATAACTGTAGCCTATAAATATATGCAATTAAAATAATTAAAAGCAAAGTTATTACACTAAGGAAAAAAAAGACCAGAGGGAAGGGCAGAATAGGAGGGTACTTTTCATGTCAGATATGCCAAAATTGTAAAAGTCCAACACCTTTGAGGTCTGGAAGGGCTTGGTGCCCACCTCAGCCATCTGATGGGATATGTGAATTCCAACCAGGAGAGCTCTATGGTGCACGAGAGGGTATGATTCCTTCTCTGTAAAAGCATCTTTGAAGACATATGTATGAATCATCTTTTCAGAGCACTCATTGGCCTCATTCTTTAGAGGACCCTGGCTGTCAGTGAAATACTTCTGGCGCATGGTAACCACTTGTATTGGAGAGGGCAGTACAACATGGTGGCAGGGATGTGCAGCCAGGCTGCCTGCTTGGCATCCACTCCGCAGCTCCCCAGCTGTGTAGTCATGCTTCAGTTTCCCAGATGTTCAGTGGGATTACTAATGGAGGAATAATTTGAATAGTGCATCACAAGTATTCAGCAGATATCAACTACTATTGTTTAACTATCTCAGGTCAGCTAAATGTGTCAACTCTAGTGGAAGGTCTCTCATCTTGTGTAGCCTTTGCAAAAGAACTTACTTAACCCATTCATTCTCTTATTTCTACCCTGTCCTTTCATTCAGCATTTACTGTGTACCTTCCCTTTGTCAGAAATATGTAGCTGGTTCTAGCAAAAGGGAAAGACAATAGTTTCTGCCCTAAAGAAACTCAGTGTAGTGGTAGAAAACAGACCTGTTTGACTGCAGTTCACATTCACAGCTCATTTTCCCATCTCTCCATTGCTGACAACATTTCTGCAGCATGCCATTAATCCAGTCTCTCTGCTGATGATCTTCCAGTGTCCACTGTTGGCCCTTTTTACTCAGCTTCATCTTAAGAACCCCAGTACCTCTGTGTCTTTTCATGGACCCTCCTTCCCTTGAACACTATAACTGGGTCTGCATTTTTCCAGAGAACCTGGAATAGGTCCAGATCACTGAAATGCCCTTACCTGAGAATTACTATGTATCTTTGAAGTAGTGCCAATGATAAGCCAAGAAAACTCTCAAGCCTTTTTGGGGTCACTTTCTCTGCTACTTCCAATGAAGGGTGGGAGGTGCCACCAGAGAATTCTTATTTGTGATTTGCCTTCACTGCCACTAGGTGTCACTGTTCTACATAAATAAAATGGAACCGTACTGGTCTTGGCACTATGACATTTGGCCTTTGGTTAAAGGCATTGGCAGGTTGAGGTTTCCACTCAGTGTGAAGTTATCAGCTAACCATCGCTACCCAAAGACCAGTCACAGAGCAGGCACCGCCCACATAAAAAAAACCTTAAAAATTCAAGTATTGGATGCATGGAAAGCCAGTACTGTGTTACATATCCTCTTTGCTATTGATCTTTTTAAACAGATCTTTAACTTCTTGGGACAAATATAATATATTTATGGGATGTTGGGAACATATCACTTTTTATTTATGTAGCTGTTTGGGAAGAAATATCTGGTTTTATTGGGGTACCGTCCAGACAACAAAGGAAAGCTCACAAGCCTATTTGACCTTCTACCAGCAATCTTCTCCCTGAATGAGGAAGAGAGCCATAAAACCGCACTCTTAGATAAAAGACAGAATTTATCACTCAATCCTGGCTCCTCTCTTTTCTGCCTGTAGGGTGGTTAGTTGTGGTTCCTTAGCAATTGTGAGGGGTCATTAGGAAAAAGAAAACCTCCTCTCCACCCTCCTGCCCACTCTTGTCATTGAATGGAGACCTCCAGTCTCTGACACACAGGAGATGGCTCTGCGAATTGTTTACTTGGCTTTTATCATTTTTCTCGTACTGGGGTGTTGTGTTCTTTCTAGTGTTTATAAAACTACTGGCGCTGCACTGTTGTGTTCAGTGATCCTCACCCTTCACCTTCTGCTCTGTGATAAATTGTCAGAGTGAGAGTGTAGTCAAGCAGGAGAGGCTGAGGACAGGGTTTTTTTTTGCCCTTGATAAGCTACTCTTGGAAGAATGTTTAATTTTATTGGTCAAGCCATGATCACCAAAGGCCATCAGCACTCTGAACTTTATGTAGCATGGCACTTGGAATCAGTTTTAAGGAAGATCCAATCTCTTTGCTGGAAAAAGGCTAACATTAGTGATTGAAAGGAAGAAATTATAGGTAGAAAAGAGATCATACACTAAATATTTCAACTGTGTAATATTTCTCTTACATGTCAGTGGTTATGTCCAGAATGTTATGGCCATGTTGTGCTGACCAACAAAAACCCACATACTCTTTTTGGTTGATGAGTCCTTACAACTCGAGGCATTCCTAGTCATCCTCACATTTTGGTAATTACTTGGAGCATGATGGAGTGTGATGGACGTAGTCCAGATAAGGTTTCTGTTTGCATTCCTTAAGTCTTCTTGATATAAATGTCCTGAAAACATTACTGGGAAGCCCTTTGTGGCAAATAACTGACAGAAAGCTTTGCTTATTGCAGTAGAAATTTGAGATCAGCTTAGGATTCTTTTGAGCTATTTTGAGAAGCAGTCCGCTGCAGTCCAAAAGCTTCACCATGAATATGGACAACATGGAATATTGACTATTCCAATCAAGAGTATTTTGATGTTATTATAAATAACTTTCATATTGTATTGTTATTTCCTATATCATGTAGGTTTTTGGTCATCATGTAACTTTCAAACTAGACAGTGCTTCCATGTAAATAGTTCTTAGAGGCTATGGTGTTGAAACAGTAAGGATAATGTAACATCAGTTTCCTAGAGCAGAATGGTGAATTTTTTCACAAAGGGAATTTTTAAATGGGTCATTAACTCATTTTATGAGTACTTCAGTGCTTTGCATACTGTGAGGAAATAATGCATCAACCTTCAAGCGCCAAATTGATTCAGAAAAGAATATCATCACTTAATGAGCACCCTCTTATAAGGTGTTACACAGTCTTGGGGCTGGGGTCACTATAACAACATGGAGCTTTATAGTCTCAGGCCACTCCTGGATATTATGCGTGGTGGATCTATGTTGCCAGACCCAATCAGAACGCCCTCTGTGGCCAAGGAGTCTTTCTGTCTGAGATAGACAAGTGTCGTGGTTGGCTAGATGAAATTTGCATTCAATTTTTCTAAAATGCTTTTCCTTTAGATTTAACCCAGAATTGGGATCAGTCTTGCATAGTTCTTTGATGAGCCTTCATGAGTGAGTTTACACTGTCTTCAGGTCTATGAGTTTCAAATACAACTTGCCCAAGAACAGTCAGACCCGAGTTGGGTGGTGTGGAACATATTCTTTCAGTGTGCTTCTCCCAGTCTTCTAGTTGCAAGCACAGTCTTAAACTCAGAGCTGTAACCAACTGAGTAGGATCCTCCATGGATAAGCATCCTAAAGGCATTCTGATGGAGGCTTATAATCGGTACAAATTGTAACGGCCGTAGAAGGAGTTGTTCTGCAGATGGCTTTATTCTTGAGTGCTCAGTGCCATCTGGCACTTTGGGGCTGAGCCCAGCCCCTCCACTAGAAGGAAGCACGTTTCCAATGCATTGGCACAAACCTACGAGTCAATGGCTCCTTGACATTTGTACTCTTGATCATATGGTTGGTCCAGCTGCACAGTGTACCCTTTCCAGCGGACAGGGAAATGGTTCCAGTGAGGTTGCCTTTTGTTCAAGAAAGGTCACCTCAGGGAGTCTTGGAGCTTTGGCTTAAATTTTGGAATTACATGTGGCACCATGAACCATTTCTTTTAGGCCAAATCACATCCAGTTTTGATGTAGAAGCCTAAGAATTTCACAGAGAAAGATCCTAGTTTGTGTTGAAATAAATGAGGATAACTGCATCACGCAAACAATGTAGGCCTTTTCCAATCAGTTCTCAAGTCAGTTCATACAGATTTACGTTTTTTCATTTATCTCAGTGTACTATGATTTTTCTTCTGTCTTTGTCTCTCCCACTGTGAATTGTGATTTCCAAAGTGAGAAACTGTGTATGCATGTGTGGTTTGTTTTTTTTTAAAATCTCTTTTTCTAGAAACTAAGACCAAGACTGATGTTTTAAATATCTAGGAAGTAACTTGAATCGATCCTGAAAACTTACTTTATGTTTGTGCTTTATTAATCCCATTATTAATAAGTCATTGAGATATGGTTCCACCACCAGAGTCCTAGCGATCAGGATCTCTAGGGATTAATAGTTATCCTGAACTGAAGGAGCTTAGTTCCTTTTTTGAATATCTGGTCATACTTGTATTCCTTTTGTATTTCCCAAGAGAATAAGTGACATAAAAATGTGCTGGCTGTACTGTTTACTAGTTATGTGATCTTGAAGTAGTTATTTTACCCTCTAAGATTTTAGTTCTTGACCTATAAGATGAGGCTAATAATGATGCACCTCTGAAGTAGTGGATTTCATAAAATTAACCATATAAAGAGATTAGCAGTATAAACAATGAATGCATGCTATTTACTAAATCTTGATATGAAAATGTCCTGCACTTCTAAAGCATGCCTTTAAGTTAATTCCTCCTCTAATGTCATTTTCTCCTTGGGTAATGACTGATTATTCTCATTATCTGTTGCTTCACATGAACCACCCCAAAATTTAGTGGATGGAAATAACTATTATTATTTCTCATAGTTCTGTGGATTAATTTATCTCATCTGAGCAGTACTTGTGTTGGCTTATGCAGTTCCAGTAGGGCATGCCTGGGCTTAACCCTCTTGGATTTGAGCTGCCTTTTCTGGGGAGCTGTCTGCTGGAGCACCTCCATGTGACTCTCTATATTGATTGGGATTTTCACAGCATGGTGGGCTCCACCATGTTCCCTCTCAGAGGGTGGTGGATTTCCAAGAAGGCTTTTTAAACCACCCAATGGAAGTTTCAGGGCTTATGAGAAAGCCTTTCACCTGCATTATTTCTGCAATCTTTCTGCAGTATTCCCTGTATTTTGTTGGTGAGAACTAAAATCGGCTAGCATTACAGATTTGAGAGGAAGAAGCTATAGGAGGGCGTGAATGCTGGGAACGGTGGCTGGGTGATGGAGGTTTACATGGGTATCTTTGGAGACCAGCTACCAGAGTAACCTTGGCTCTTTTGGCAAAGAGGCTTTAGAAATAAACGCTATGGAGGGTCTGTCTGATGATCACCTACACTTAACAACTCTAATCAGGTTTAGTCTTTCAATCATAGCTGTTAATGAGTCCTGCTACACACACGGCAGCGGCTGGAGGCTCTGCACACAAGATTCTCTGATTACCATGCAAGTCTTGGCCTGCATCATCACTGCGAGAACCACGATTGCTCTGTGCAAGGTGACTGGCCTTGGCAGTGCTTGAACTTTATTTTAATGGGTTTTGAATGGCTTCTCTCAAGTTGCCCCAATCTCCTGAAATTTATGTCCTGGACTCTTGAAGCAGTTTGCAGTATTTTGCTCCAATATAAGCTTTGTATTCATATTCTTGAGCTCGTCTGCAAGTGAGTTACAGGAGTAATTCCCTGAACACTCAGGGCAGATTTTTCACACATTTATTTGTTTTTTATTTTTATTTTTTTGGTACTGGGGATCGAACTCAGGCCCTCATTGAGCTTGCAAGGTAGGTGGCGAAACCACTGAGCTAAATCCCTGACCCTCACACATTTATTTTTAAAATTACAAGTGAATATATATTTATAAAAAAAAAGAAAGGACAGAGAGAGGGAGAGAGAGGGACAGAGAGAGAGACCGAGCATGGTGATGCATACCTGAAGTCCCAGCACTCTGGGAGGCTGAAGCAGGAGGATTGCAAGTCTCAGCAACATAGCTAAGACCCTGTTTAGAGAGACTGTTTCAAAATTAAAAAAAAAATAAAGAGAAAGAGCTGGAGATATAACTCGGAGTGAAGGCACTGGAGTCAATCCCCAGTAGCAATTTTAAAAAAGGAAAGAAGGAAGGGAAAAGAAAAGAAATAGACATGTTAAAGCAGAAGCCACATCTCTCCCCAACCCCTATTCACTATTATTCTATTTTTTTTAACGCTGGGGTATGCAGCCTTTAAGACTTTTGTCTATGCTTTGCAAGATGTGTTTATAATTTTGTTTCTTCTTAAACAAAATTGGGATTATTCATTCAACCAGAAATTTATTTTTACTCGTTTAGAAATTTACTGAGTGAAAGTATGTTTGAAATTTTGCTTTATTTCAAAACAGTGTGTCTTGGTCATTCTTCCATGTCAGTGCACAGAGCTGCTTTTACTGCTCTGATTGCTGTGTATGATTATCTGTGTAGCCATCCAGTGTGTTTTAGATTTGAGATGTCTCCCTGAAGTCTCAAGTGTTCAGAGGTGAGGCTTTGGGCAGGTGATCGGCTCATGGAGGTACTGCACTCACTAGTGGATTAGTTCATTGAGGGCATCGTGGCTGACTGCTGTCAGGTGGTAGGTCTTGGTCTGGATGAGGAGTCTCCAGGGGTGTGACCTGAGCTTGTGTTTTCTTTCCTGTCTCCTCCCTTCTGTCTTCTGATTCCTGGGAGCTTTCCTTTGCCTGGCTTTTCTGCCACGTCCTTTCTGCCTTGGAGCTAGCTGACCAAGGATGGACTGAGCCCTCTGAAACCGTGAGCCAAAGTAAACTTCCTCCTTAAGTTTTGGGTATCAGGTATTTTGTCCCAGTGATGGGAGTGTGTCTAATGCACCATGTTTGTAATGATGATGTAAAGTACTCTGGCTTTTTTGATATTACAATCCAACACTCGGTCTCTTTGAACATATATCTTTATGCACACATGCATTTTAAAAATGTAAGACAGAGTCTAAGAAGTAGAAACACTTAGTTAAAGGGAAGACCTCTTTAGAGTTTTGATTAACTTGTTGAAAATTAACTTTTAAAATGACTGTGCCAAGAATTCTCATAGGATAGTGATGATTCACCGCTCTCTGACAGCACTAGGCATTTTATCTCTTTCTCTGTCTCTTCTGTCTTCATTTTGCCAATCCGAAGGCTAAATAATACTGTTTCACTTTTTAATGTGCGCGTGACAACAAGTTTACTCTTATGAGTTTGGTGCATCTTTGTTTATTCTTTTCCTTTAAGTTACCTGTTCTGATCTTTACTAATTGTTCTGTTGAGTAGTTTGTCCCTATCTTAGTGATTCCTATTATTCTTTTTAAATGAGATTGTTGGTAATTGGAAGTGTCTCTTTTGAGGAATGGGAACCAGATGAACAGTGACTTAGCAAATAAAGATTTGTTTTTCTTAATACACTGTGAAGCCTAGAGGCAGGGGATGGTGGACATTTGCCTTAGGGTTCAGTCTTGTCAGCACTGGGGTCTCTGTGTGTACCAGCTAGCATGGGCCCTTGCTTTAGTGATCAGGTAAATCAGAGTGACGGTGTGCACTGACAGGCATGAGTCTCGGTTGGAAAGTAAGAGTGGAGATAAGGGAAGGACTGCATTGAACAGGATTGGAGCAGCCACCCCAGAAGGAACAGAGACTGGGGTCTGCGGTGGGCTGGGGTCTGGCCAGCCGTCATCTCAGTCCTAGTTTCAGAGCTGTGGAGGAGCCCTCATGGCTGGAGGTTCAGGTCCGTCCACGAATGCTTGTCTCTGCGTGACAGTTTGGGTTCTGTGAGGCTCCTGCTGGGGCAGGAGAATGACTGGGGGCTTCTAGCTGTTGTTCCAGGAAGGGGTCTGGAGCTGAACATTATAAAAGCTGGTAAACAGATGACCTGATGAATCCTGAAAATAGCTTTAATTGCTCTTACTTTTGTCTCCTCCGTCTTGAAGGAAGGTGAGACAGGATGCGAGGTCAATTAAGGGATGATAGCCTTCTGCCAAATGGTTAACATACCTGTATCCAGACTTTTAAAATTATGGATGCAAAGTGAAGGCCAAGCTTTATTTTGCTTTTAGTTATGTATTGAGCATTTGTAGGCCCAAGGAAAGTCTTGGGTTTTAGCAAAAATTGTTTTTAAATTCTGTCTGTCTCAGAAGGAAGCACAAATTCACAAGCCACGCTATTAATGAGTGACAGGTTAAGGGCCCAGGAGTTGGTCCTTTGTTCCTTCAGTGGCCTCTGACTATGTCCTAAGTCTCCACTCTGCTTTTGGTCATGGAAGGGCAGTGCTGGCGGCATCTGTCGTTTTTATCAGAAAGCTAGAGCTGCCCTGCAAGTATATTTATAACGTCTGCAATGGAGCCAGGAAAAGTGAAAAGAAACCGATAAGGAATTTCGAGTTCACTGACCCACACTGCCTGTCACTTTGGCATTAATAACAACTATGGTGTTCTTTGCATTCCCCCAATTTGCCATCAGTATCTTAATTATCTTTTAGCTCTCAGGTATTTGTATTCTGAATCCCATTATTACATTTGTGTGTGATTTTAGTGTTCTTTCTGTTATATAATTTGTTGGAATTATCTTATATATTTGTGGTTTTTATTTTTATGTGTAAAAATCAATCTGGAATTTTTTCTCATAGTATACTATGGGAAAATACTTTTCATTTTCCTTGTTCAGTGGGTAGTGAGGTTTCTCAGTAACGTAATCAAGTTTTCCATATGTGCATGGTCTTTTCAGTATTATCTGTTCTGTTCCACTCACTCATCTTTCCAGGAGAACCACAGTCTTTCCATTACAATAGCTCCTTACCCATTCTGCTTATTCTGATGCTGAGGCTAGGATGGTAAACACCCTGCAGGCTGCTCCCTGTCCCTAACATCAGAGGATTGGGGAGGGGGCCGCGGACTTCTGTTTTCATTTTTACTTCTCCACATAAACCTTACCAGCAGTTTTAAAAATTGCATTGAAACATCACATTGGGATTGTCATATTGGGGTTACATTGAGACAGGACATTAGTGTATGATCTTTTGATCAGGACATGGTGCATCCCTTAACTTACTTAAGTATCTTTAATGTACTCCAGTATGTTTGGGTAGTTTTCCTTATGTACATTTTTTGTTACATCTACTACTAGGCAGTTGGTACTAGCTATTATAGTTAAACTTTACCCTCCATTATAAATTCTTCTTGGTGTTTAGAAGAGCTATTGAATGTTGCTTGTAATCAATCCGTTTAATACATTTTTAATTAAAAAATTAAGTTGATTTTCGCAGTTTTTAGGTACAAATTATAACATATGCAAATGACATTAATGGATTTCTTTACAATTTTAATGACCTGAAAGTATTTTTTAAAAACTTGATGTAATGTTTGTAATATCCAGAACCATGTTGAATATTAACAACAGCATTCAACTTTTTTATATTGAAAGGGATGAAATAAAATCTCCTGTTTCTAGCTTGCTGTGACTGTTTGCTGGGAATTTAGGCAGATACCTATTAAGATTTTTATGGAGATGAACACCTAGGATTTCCCTTTTGTTTCGTGAAGGCAGTTCATTTCCTAATTTTGTGAAGGTGGCTCACTTCCTATGAGATAACAGCAGCACTGCTACTCTGTGATCCAGAGGGAAGAGGAGAGACAGGGCGCAGTCAGGGCCCCTGGAGGGACAGAGGACGAACCCAGGGAGTGCCCTCACTCAGTACTGATGCACCTTTGGAGCATTCTCCAGACAGCCCAGACCATGTTCAGATAGATACTGCTAAACCAAAATCACTAGTCTGTTACTTATATAATATTTTTGGTTTTTAGATTTATGCACTAAATCAGTCTATTCTTTTGAAGGCTTTATTTCTGGTTAAAAAGTTTGGCTTCTGTGTTAGCTTATTTGTTTTCAAGCACGATTTGGAAAAAGTAAAATCTTTTGGGTGTTCTAAAAGTCACAATAATGTACAGATTATCTGTTATAAGAATGTTGGTAGAATATGTTCATAAAACTATCTTCTAGGCTTGGAGACTTGGGAGGGTTAGATACTATGTTAATTTCTTTTCCTCTTTGAGTTTATTTTGATAATTTCTTTTTTTTTTCATTAAGTTTATTGGTACATTTTAGGTATACAATACAGTTACATTCAAAATTGGGAATTTATACCTTTACATGATACATATCTTGGTTCTTATTTTTTCCTATGCCTGTTCCCCTGCCCTCCCTTCAACCCCTCTACCCCTCCCTATTTACAAAGACTTTGTTTCCATTTTTTCTTTTTCTCATATTTTTCCTTTCCCCTACCCTCCCTTTAGACCTTTCTTCTTATTTCACATTAGCTATTATACATTTTTATCTTTTTTTACACTTTCAGTTTCTCACACCAGAGAAACTATTTGTTATTTACACATGTGTGTCCTATTTATTTCCACTTAAGCCTATGGCCTCAATATGCACCCAGCAGTGAAATAGCTGGGTCAAATGAGACCACTAATCCTAGTTTTTTGAGGTATCTCCGTATTTATTTCCACAATGGTTTCACCAGTCTGCATTCCTACAACAATGGAGAAGGGTTCCTTTTTTCCCACAGCCTCTCCAGCATTTATTGTCGGTTGATTTCACGATAGCAACAATTCTTTCTGGAGTAAGGTGGAATCTCAGTGTTGTTTTCCTCTGCATCTCTCAAATGACGATAATTTCTTTTACATTTTTTTCATTAACTTTATTGGTACTTTTTTAGGTATGCAGTACAGTTGAGCATTCATCATTGGGATCTTGTACCTTTACATGGTGCATCTTGGTTCTTGTTTTCCCCCGATACCCCTGCCCTCCCTTCCCCACCTCCACCCTTCCCTGTTTACAAATACTTTGTTTCCATTTTTTCCTTTTCTCATAGTTTTCCTTTCCCTTATTTCCTTCCCCTACCCTTCCCACTTCCCCTACCCCTTTAGCCCTTTTCTTCCTATTTTACATTATCAGTTATACAATTTGAACCTTATTTACAGTTTCAGTTTTTCATACCAGAGAATTTCTTAATAATAATCTCCCTGATGTAGACTTTCAGATTTAATGATGTAAATTTGTATGGTGTAAAGCCTCCCCACATTTGTAGTTATGCCCTCTTTATCATTCTAAACATTGCTATTTGTGTCCTCTTTATTTCTTGAACCATCTTGTCAGGAGTTTATTTTATTGCTGTTTGTACAAAGCTAGCCTTTAATTTTATTGCTGTAGTCTCCTATTTTTCTTTCATTTTCTATTTCTACTTGTGTTCTTATTCATTCATTCTTTGCTACTTTCGTTAGTTTTTTCATTGTTCTTTTTCCCCCCAGCTCCTTGAGTTGAATGTTTAGTTTGTTCCTTTTCAACCCTCCTTGTTTTTAATTACAAGCATTTAAAGTTATAAATTTTTCTCAGACTGTTGCTACATTCCATAATTTAGATGTGTAACATTCTCTTTCTTCATTTCCAAACAGGTCGTAATTTCAGGTTCGAATTTCTGTTTAACCCGAGTTATTTAGAAAACTGTTTTAAATCTCCAAATGGATGTTTGTTAATAGTTTTAAAATATGCCATGTTAATTCCTCTGTGTTCCTTTTAAAATGTTTGACTTTGGGGGAATTTACTGACATTTTGTTTATGGCCTAATAGACACATTGACTTTTTGATAAATTTATTTTTAAAGGACGCCTGCCTTCTGTGTGCAGCATGCAGATGTATGCTCTGGCTTGAGTATCCCCCGGGGCTTTGTGCACTGAAATTGAATCCAATTGTGGTGTGTAGTGGTGGGTGGTGTTAGAAGGTGGTAAGGATTAGACAGAGTCATCAGAGTGGAGCACATATGACTGAACATCCGTGACTTTCTAAGAAGAGGGAGGGAGAGAGATCCAGAACAGACACACACACACACACACACACACACACACACACACACACACCCCACTCCTTGTCTCAGCAGTGGGATGCCTCGTGTCACCTCAGTGGGCCAGCAAAAGGCCATCAGCAGATGTGGCCCTTTGACCTTGTATCTTCAGAACCACGAGCCAAAATAAATCTCAATCTCCCCCTTCCCTCCCTCCCTGGCCCAGTCTGTGGTGCTGTGTCACTGGCAACAGAAAATACAGCAGTATGCATGCCAAAGTATATATTTGGATGAAGGCCTTGTTATCCTTTCTGTATTGTTTTTCAGTACTGGGAACTGAACCCAGGGCCTTTATTTACACCGAACTCCATCCGTGGTCCTTCTAAATTTTTTTTTATTTTGATTTAAGGTCTTGCTAAGCTGCCCAGGGTGGATTCATGGGTTGGAACTTGTGGTCCTCCTGCCTCAGCCTCCCAAAGTGCTGGGATTATAGGAATGCACCACCAAGCTCATTTTTTCATACTTTTTTTTTTTAACTGTAAATCTCTGAGCAATACACGTCACTTTCTCCATGAAATTCTGAGTGCTTTCTGTGTATTTAAATATTTTGAAGTTCTGTTGTTGGGTAAGTAAGTTCTAATGATTTTCAAAGCTTCTTTATGGAGCATATATTTTATTAATAAAATGTTTTCCTCGGTCCCTTATGATATCTCTTATTTGAATTTCTATTTGTTCTGATATTGTATTACTAATTCCGTTTTCTGTCCTCTTATATTTGTTGATATTTTGTTAATTATTTTAAATCTGTTGCGTTACTCTATTTTATGACATATAATGAAGTTACAAATGCTCTTTAAAAACACTCACTTACGATATCAAAAATTTGAAAATTCTATGAGCTAGAAAAACAACTCCCACATCTTGACTGACTCGACAAATTCTACTTAGCCTTTAAGTTGTAGTTCAGATGCCACTTCTAACAAGAAACCTTTTCACAAATCCTCAGGCCTGGAGGTAGGCAGATTTCCTCCTCTCTATTTTTAAATCGCTTCATCACATCTGAGCCATGCTTCTCCGTACATTCTGTTGTGTGTATCTTCTCCACTTTCTCCTATTTCATGACTAATAAAACAGAATTCTTGTTTCCTTGTTCTCCCTAGCACCGCCTCTTTCCTCCAGATAACCACACCCCTATGCTGGTCTTGGTTCTGCCACGCATGGTAGGGATTTGGGGCTCTTGTTGAGTTATGCCTTCCTCACCGGGAGGGATTGCAAAGTGGAGAAAGGCGAGGGTGTTTCATACAAGAACACACTGGCAGCCGGAAAGTATGGTCTCATTGTGGCTGTGAAGTATTCTGCATGAAGGAGAGAGCAGCAAGTGTGGTGGGAGAGAAGGAAAACAAATCAGCTTTTGATGAGGAAGCATTCTAGTCATGCAGAAGGAGATGCTGTTGTCTACTGGCCCATTGCAAAATTTTGTACTGAACTTGGACCTTTTGTTTAGTAATTTCACAGTTTACTGCCAGAGTTTAGTGGCTGGCAACCCTAGGTGGTTACACTGTTAAATTTTGAAGTTGAACTTGGAAGGATCACTGCAGGAGAGATCTTCCAAGAGAACAGAGCCATGGCCCGGAAGTGAGGCACTGATAAGGAGTGCACTACGTTCCCATTTTAATCCTCCGTGCTGTAGAAGGCATTGGGCTTCCCCGGTGGCTTATATTATTCACTGGCTCTTCTGTGGGGCTGGCTGGCAGAGCAGGCAACGTCACCGTTCATCTTGACTCTCAACTTGGGTGTTGAGAATCATCTACTGGAGTGGTAAGGCACATTTTGGGTGTGCCAGGCGAGTCGTGGGGGTGTGACTGTGGGGACTGTTTGTGGTCTTTGGCTTCTTTTTTCTGGGTCTTCCACTGCTCTTCACTTCTTGGATGACATGAGTGAAACAGCTTTTCCTTCTGCAGTGTTTCTGCCCTGGAACCACAGTCGGTGCATGGACTGAACCCTTTGAAACTGAGAGCCCATACAAACCTCTCTTGCTTTAAATTATGGGTGTCAAATATTTTTCCTAGCAACAGGAAGGCTGACTAATGCAGGCACCGTACGTAGGGTGAGTGGTTTTACTTTGTGTTGAGGATTGCTCACCTTCCCTGATTCCACAGAGGTGCCCATTACAAATGGCTCTTAGCACTGTTTCCACTCTTCCTCCGCCGTACACATCATGCCGGTTGGTATTACTGAGAAGGCTGTTTTGAGTAAAGTGCCTCCTATTTTCCCTGGGCTCTAGGCTCCTGTCCTCCTGTCTCTGTTTCATGCTCACTCCTGAAGCCTTGGGGCCTTGTGTGACCTTCTGTTTCTAGATGATTCCCAGCACTGTTGTTTTTTGTTTTTTTTTTTAAGGTTACTCTTGACACTGCTCTTCAGTCCTTACTCTTACCCTTGCACGCATTCTAGTGGCAAGAGGTAGCTGAAACACATATTCCTTTGAAAGCAAAGAAAGCTTTGCCAGAGCTGGTGTGGGGGAAGTAGGATCAGGAGGGAGAGCTGTGGTGCATGTGCAGGTGTATCAGGAGCTTCTATGCTTGAAATAATAGTGCTGGGCTAAGAAACAACACAGAATTCATCCTTGGTGGATACAACTTCCGAAAGTTGCCATTGAGTTACCCAGTTTTAGTGGTCACACGTGATTCCTTGATGAGAAATGCCTGGAAACACTGTAGAAGTTAAATGGGTCTGCCCATGATAGAATGACAGTGGTGGGTGGCTGTAAATGTGTCTGCATGTCTTGCCTTTGTTGGAAATAAGTCCCTAAACTCAATTTGTCAGTGCAGATAATAAAGCACTCCTACACCAAGAAATCTCCACAAAGCTTTTACTTTTGCAGAAGGGCACAAGCACACCCTAGCAATGAGGTAGCAGGCATGCAGGCCAAAGGAGGATTGCCCCTTATATCCCTAACACCAGAGAAGCAGCTGACCCTTTTCTCATTGGTCGGGTTGAAGGTTTACAATCTGTCCTGAATGGCTGGTTTAAGTGGCACAAGGGGAAGATCTGAGGAGTTGTGATGGGAAGGAAGAGTGCGGTGGGAGGTGGGGAACAGAAAGTCCTTGGCTGTCGTTGATAAGCTATCTTTGGTCTGCAGCCATGTTTTCACAGTTGTTGCTGAGCAGGCCTTTCTGAAACTGGTGTGAGGGGTGGGGGAGGGCAGCCTGGGTGGACTAGAGTCTAAGATGGAGGCGCTCTGGTTTATATCCTTTGATGGGAAAGACACGGCTGCAGTTTCTCATACCCTGTGGCCTTTATACACTCACTCAACAATGGGACTGTCATGTGCATTTTGTATTATCTGATTGTATAAATGAGAGAGATGGCATTTGGTGACATCATGGGACTCATGCAACAGTGAGTGGCTGAGTGGAAGAGAAGGGATTGGAATCAGGCCTACTCTGCCTCACCACACTAAGATATCCCCCCAGTAGGAAAGCAACAGCTCTGTCCCAGCAACTAGATCCTTACTGCCTGCCCCTTTTACTGGCTTCTCTCTTCATTCTCTATGTCTGTCTCTTCTGTAGCTTCTTGCCTCTGAGGCTCCTGAAACTCTTGCCTTTTCTATTCTACTGTCTCTCTCGGAAGAACAATTACTCCACTCGCTTCTGCAGGTTGACAGCTTCGTGTTGCTCTCCACAGCCCATACTCACCCCTTGGCATTGTGCCACAGGTTGAATGATCCACAGAGAACTCTACCATTTGGTTATGATCTTGATTCATTGGGTCAAGTTCCTAACAGAACTTGAAATTCTTGCCAAGTGCCCCTCACTTCTTTTCCCCAAACACATAACACACCTGCCAAAGGATAGCACCTCCAGTCACTGCCTTATATTCAGGATGCCCCCTCTGCTGCATCTTCTGCAGCAAAGCTAGAATGAGATTTTCTTTTTCAATTAAAATATGATGTCACCCCCTATATAAAACCTCTAGATGTTCCCTGCCCCTTTCAAGATAATGGCAGTGACTTATGCAGAAATCTTGTAGTAACAGAGATTGTCCAGTCTTCACTACTCTGTGAAGCAGTTATTCTCATTTTCCCCACTGTACGTATTAGGAAGTGAAGACATGCAGAAGCCACTAATTTCCCCAGGGTTGCAGCGATAGGAGGTGTTGGAGCAGAGATGCAAATCCAGATAGTGTGAGGCCTTAGGGTTCACAGGCAACCTCCTCCCCCTGGTGCATCCCAGTCCCCTTGCTTGGCATGTTCAGACTTGTTCCTCTTTCCACCCCCAAAGTGTTGGTGATCAGGTCCTGGAGGGAGAAGACATGGGAGACGCCAGGTCAGCCAGGTTGCCCATAATTGACTCAAAGTAGGAACAAGAAATACACCCCAGGCAGTCTAGGTTTCTTTTTATGTACATAAATATATCCTTAGAGCTCAGGGAACTTTGGTGAAAGGAGGACTGAAATTGTTCGGATTCCACAATGTGAGAACCAAGAATATCCCTGCATAAAAATTTTGCTTTACTTTGGTCAGAAATCTCTACATATTTTCAGGGACTCAATCAACATGAAACCCACACTATCTCTTATGTGCTGAGTGTTGTGCTGTGTGAACGGTAGAATGGACAATCATGGGACAGTACTAAAGGCAGTACTTCTTACAGCCGTGGAAGGATCCTCCCGTTACAGAATTTTCTGGAAAGACATAGTTCACATCTGAGTTGTATTAATTACATCAGAACTGCACAGCCCAACGGTTCCTCTCTTTTAGGGAATTCTGTGGCTTTGTCAGATTGACTCTGTGATCATCAACTTGTGAAGTATGTGATAAGTAAACAATATTTCATTACAGTTCTCAATAGGGGAAAAGCTATCAAATCAAGGGCTATAGATGTAAAATGGGAATATGTCAGCATCATTTAGTTCAGCTCGGAGCTGATTTTATATGGCACAGACAAAACAGTATATAATTTTAGTATAAATACTAGCACGGACTTCCAAACATCAAACAACTGATGCACTGTGAAGGTTCAAGAACACTCTCAATTGTGGCACCTTTTAGTTTTTATTTCTTGAACTACAATGTAGTGAAACTCGCTATTAAGTGCAATTTAAAATACTTGGAACCAGAAGTGTTTCCTGTTTTGGATTGTTTTCAGAGTTTGGAATATTTGCAGATATAGAAGGGTGACAGAAAGATGTGGTGAATTTTTAAACTAAAAACAAGTATTGGGATAAACAACATTGCCAAGAACAAAGAAATACAATAAGTATTTTGGAGCAAGGGGAACTATTTTGAAGGGAATTAATGGCAATGTGTCTTTTTGAAAAATTTTAAACATTTACTGTATTTTTGACCACACCTCATATAATGAGATATCTCAAAGATTAGGACCCCAATCTAAACCTGAAGTTTATTTCTCATGTATACCTTGTACACATAGCCTAAATATAATTTATGTAATATTTTAAATCACTTTTTGAATGAAGCAGTTTGCGTAGGTTGAACCATGTGAAAGCAAAGGTATTATCCAGCCAGTGATTTGGACAATTGTCACTTTCCACCACCTGTCATGTCTCAAAAGAGTTTTGGAGTTTGGAATATTTCAGATTAGGGATGCTCAGCCTATATGTAACTCTGTGAATTTAGACACACATATACATTCTTGTGACCACCACCGTGACCAGGTTACAGAGTGATTTTGTTTACAACCAATAACTCCCTTTTGGGCTCCTTCTTTATAACATGTGACCAAACATGTGGCAAAGATTTAAAAATTTATAAATTATCACAGTGAAAGACCCAGTGCCATTAATCCACCTCAAAATATATTCCCCTTGCTTTAAACACACTTCTCCCATTATTCTCGCAGCTTTCTGAAGCCATTCTGGAAGCCCTTTTAAGAGTCTGCCATTCCATCTGATGGTGCTCAGTGGCAGCAGCAGTCACCATATGTTTTACCTGGTAACGACACTTAGGAAAGAGCACCTCCAGAACTCCTTCAGAAAGTGGCAGGAATTATGGGACAAGCATGCTAAAGAAGATGGGGAGTATTTTGAAAGGGGTGAAGGACAGTGTGTATTTACTGTAGCACTGTACGTATTTAAAGTTTAAACATTCACCATGTATTTTGATAACCTTTGTATAATATACCACCCCCCTGCTCCCACCCATGGCAAGTACTGATCTGTTCTCCATCATTGGTTTTTGTCTCTTGAGAATGTCCTGTAAACAGTAATGAAGTTTGGAACCTTTTGAGATCAGTTTCTTTCATTCAGCATAATACCTTTGACTTTCACCCAAGTCTTTGTACATATTAATAGTTCACTCCTTTTTATTGTTTAGTGCAGTGTTATGGGTTTGGATTGTGTCCTCCTCAACATACTTGTTGAAGTCCATTCCCTTATTTGGAAATAGGGTCATTGACAATGTAATTAGTTAAGTTAAAGTCATACAAGGGTAGGCTGAGGCCTTCTTGTATGGCGACTGACATCTTTATAAGAAGAGAAAGGCATGGAGAGAATTCCACATGAAGACATGGAAACACACGGAGAGTAGAGGACACCTGAAGGGAGATACAGTGATGGAAATGATGTAGGCAGTGCTCAGGGAACAGGGCCACTGGACCTTAGAATGAGGCACAGAAAGATTCCTCCCATGCAGCTTTCAGAGGGACGGTGGCCCTGCTGACACTGCATTGTTCATTTCTAGTCCCCAGAACTGTGAGATAAAAAACTGTTGTCATTTTAAGTCACTAAGTTTGTGGTATTTTTTAAAGGCAGCCCTGGAGGCCAATACAAGTAGTAAATGTGTATTTTATTGGGGGGCTAAAAAGTCCTCAAAATTTTTATCAACCAGGGCAGCAATGTAAAATGATCCTAGAAGACCTAGGTCAAATATAGTGGAAAAACAGGTAGCTTATGGAGTTACACACAGTGCTGAATGAAGTGACGCAGAAAGGATGGGAACTTGGCCCATTTGGGAACTGAGAACAAGAAGTAATTGCCAGTCTCTTCTCGATGTTGAGTGATGCCACATTCCTAATGATTAGGAATATTTAAATATCTCTTTGGATATTTCCCAGCCACTTACATTTATTTTTAATTTTTTCTATTTTTAAAAATGAGTAATCTTTTTTTCTTTCAAAAACATGTTAGACGGTCATTTGAAATATTATGCATGCCAATTCTATTTCTGTTGTATGGTCTACAGATAATTTCTCCTACAACCTACAACACTGCTTATATTGAATTGGCCTTGTAAGTTTCTTTAAAATATTTTCTATTAAGTAGATGCTTTAAATTAATCAAAAGGGCAAATCAATCAATATTTCCATTGATTCTTCACAATATTTCATGTTTTATATTTCCCCATTCCAATATTGCAAAAGTGTTATCATTCATTGTTCTCCAATCATTTTAATTTTTGATATGTCTCTTTAATTTACCCACAGCTTAATTTTGTGAGTGTGCTGTAAAGGGTAAACCTTGGATTATGTGTAGTTTTCCAAATTCATATTCAATTCTGGCCACCTTAGTTATTGCCATCAGTTACACCAGCTTCTCTGATCATCAGCACCAACTGCAGTGCTGTGCACAGTGTTTTACAGTCATGGTTGCAATTCTGGTCAGTTCTGTTTAGTCCTGCTAGCCTGTTTATATGCTCTCACCTCAACAATACACTTGTTTCTACTAGCTTTGCTGTATGTGTAGAGATTTTCCAACCCCTTATTCCTAAATGTTGCTATTTTTAAAATGTACTGCTCAAGGAGATTGTTGTCTTAATTTCTTCCCAGATAGTTTGTTGTTAGTATATAGACATAAAACTGAGGGCCAGGGATTTAGCTGAGTGGTGACGCCGCCTGCCTCGCAAGCACAAGGACCCGAGTTCGATCCCCAGTACCAAAAATAAAACAAAACTGAATTTTGTATGTTTATTGTGTCATGCAGTTTTACTGAAATTGTTCATTGGTTTTAACAGATTATTGGTGGAGTCCTTAGAGGAGAAATCTGTCTTCTGCTAGCAGATACGATTTAATTTACTTTCCAATTTGGATTGCTTTTATTTATGTGCTTTTCTTGCCTAATTTTCTGGCTAGGATCTCCAGGATTATATTCAATAAAAGTGGCAAGAGTGGACATCCTTATTTTGTTCCTTTTTTTTTTTCTTTTGGTACCAGGGATGGAACTTGGGTCCTTGCTCTTGCAAGGCAGGCGGCGAAACCACTGATCCAAATCACTGGCCCCTAATTTTGTTCCTATTCCCAGAGGAAAACCTTTCACCTGCTCACAATTAGGTTTGGGGTTAGCTGTAAATTTGTCACGAATGGCCTTTGTTATCCTGAGCTACATTCCTTTTGTACCATAATTGTTGAGAGATTTTAGTATGAGTGTCCACTTTTGCCCATTGTTTTTTTTGTAGCTAGGGAGGCAATCACGTGGTTTGTTCTTCATTCTACACATTTATTGCTGTGCATGTGTTGGCTCATCCTTGTGTTCTGGGTTAAATCCCACTTGATCATGGTGTAGGTTTCTCTTATTGTGTTTGGAAATCTGTTCGCTTGCATTCTGTTGCAGCATCTTAGGTCTGTCTTCATCAAGGGTATTGGTTTATAATTTCCCTTTTTTCTGATGTCCTTGTCAGGTTTGGTTTCAGAATAATGCTGGCCTTGTCAGCACAGTTTGGAAATGCTCCCTCTTGATTTTGTGGGAAGCATTTGAGAAGGATCAGTGTAAATTCCTTAAATATTTGGTAGAATTTACCATTATAGCTATAAGCTTTTTCTTGTCATGAGGTCATTGATTATTGATTCAGTCTCCTTATTCATTTTTTATCTTTCCACATTTTCTGTTTCTTCGTGATTCAGGCTTGGTAGGTTGTATAGAACTTTTTTTTAAAGTCAGTTAGCCGCCTATGTCTTTTCTTTTTTTCTGCCTATATCTTTTGATTGAAGAGTTTAATCTGTTTAGATTTTAAGAAAGTATTGCTAGTGAACGACTTGCTATGATCCTTTTCTTGTCTCCTTTTATAGTTGTTTCGCTTCTTTCCTCCTTTCTTACCCTCTTTGTGATTGGAAGATTATTTATTTATAACAGTATTCTTCACTTCTTTTCTCTTTGTTGTTTATTTACTACAGGTTTTTTTCTTTGTGGTTACCATAAGTCTTAAATACTTTTATAGTCTATTTTCAGTTGGTATCAACTTAGCTTCCGTTGTATACAAAAATTCTACACTTTAATTTCTTCTTCATTTCAGGTTATTGATGTCATATCTTTTTATATCGTGTATATATTAAACAGATTTTGCTGCAGTTATTTTAAATACTTTTGTCTTTTAACTTTTATATTAGAATTAAAAATGATTCCTACACTATTACTGCTAGCGCATTCTGAATTTGACCTGTATTCCTACGTTCACAGTGAGTTTTATACTTTTATATCCCGAGCTGGCTTGGGGTCTGGGTCTCAGGGCCAGCCTGGCCCTGGCCAAGCCAGGAGCTGTATGTGCTGGGGAAGAGTGAGGGTGATGGAGAACCCCACCCTCCATGCTCCTCTTATCTTATTTCTGTGCTCTGGCAGCTGTTCACTCTCACCTAAATAACAGTACTGAGTTTTAGTGAAAAATGTGCTTTCTTGTGTGTTTTTCAAAGTGATGTCTTTTTGTGAGGAGATGAATGCTAGTCGCTTCTATCTCACCATCTTTCTAATGTCACCCTGATCTTGTGACGTTCTCTCTTATTTGCTTTTGTTTTGCAGTGCCAGGGATTGAACTATGGATCTTTGCACTGAGCTACATCATTTTAAATTTTTTTTTTTTGAGGCAGAGTCTCTCTACATCTCTCAGTTAGTTGCCCAGGCTGGGCTCAATCTTGGGATCCTCCTGCCTCAGCACCCCAGCGTGCTGGGACTACAGGTGTGTGCCACACCTAGCTTCAGAATGTTTTGGTAAAGCAGATGGAGCCTATGGCCTTCATTATTTTTTCTTTATTTTTATGAAACTTTAGACATATTTTCTATAATGATAGTTGGTCATTTTGAATAAAACATTCTTGAAAATTAATTCCCTGAACACTGAATTTATAGAAATTTTAAGTTGGAGATTTAAAGTGCTTGCATTAAATTTCCCAGTGAGCAACATGATATGTGTTTATTTAAATGATCTTAAAGATACTTCCCTAAATGTGCTTTTCCCCTGTGTGTTGTATTTGCTTGAGAAAGATACCACTGTGTCTTTTCACAGATCATTTTAACCCATGTTGTAGATATGTCAGAATTTTTTCTTTTTAAAAACTGAATAATATTCTATTGTATATGCATACCATGTTTTCTTATCTGTTTATCCATTGATAGACACTTGAATTGCCTTTGTGTTTTAGTGGATGAGAATAATGATGCTTTCAGCATAGGTGTCCAAATATGTCTTCAAGAGCTGGTTTTCAATTCTTTAGTGTTATACTCAGAAATGAGGTTGCTGAATCATGTGGTAGACTTTCTTACACTGACATTTATTGTAATCTTTTGTTAGATATTCTTTCTTGAGTTTAGAGGTAAGTTTTCTAAGAATTTTCATAGGAAAAAAGGAAGGGCAAAATTGTGTGAAATATTTTTCCAGTGTCCATTTGAATAAACACTTTTTTCTTACTCTTTAGTAAATTGCATCAGTAGAATTCCTACTGTTGGTTAGTGCTTAACACTCTTTGCCTCTTAATGTGCCAAGTACTTTTTGTTGAACATGGAACATGATGTCGTAGGAACTGAGGGAAATTTGTGGTAATCTAGGGGGTAGGTTGTGACTGATTTTTTTGTGGCTTTAGGTCCCGTATGTGTAGTGTTTTGGTTTCCGCCGTTGACTTTAGATGTCCCTAAGTGCAGCTCCTCAGAGAGGTGCTGCCTCCTTTAGCTCTTTCAGGTATAATCCCGTCATTACACTGGAGCCCAGTGTCTGGAGTGGCAGGGAGTGGGGAGGGAGCATTCTAGACCTGATGATTAAGCCTTAGTATCTGAATGAGTCTGTGTTGCTGGGCTGTGGCGTCACACTGTTTCCTAAATTCCTCCTGTCAGTAGGTTGGCCCAGAAGTCTGCTGGGACCTGGAGTAAGGGAATGTTCTTCCCCCAGCTGAGATGAAGCTCTGTGAATCTTAGCCCTCTGAGAGTGGACCTGTGTGTCTCGGGAATATTTCAGAGGTTGTTCTTCTCCTTCTTCCCCAGCCCACCAGAGACACAGAGGATCTTCTTCTGATTCACACAGGGAGTAGCTAGTGGGGTTCCTGGAGATAAAACTGATGAAAAGTGTAGGTGCTGCTCTGTAGTATAATAAAAACACACATACCAGGTGTATTTTGATTTTTGTCCCTGGCTCTTTGCATAAAGCCTTAAAAAGCTTTGGAATGTGTTCCGTCATTGTATGCTAAGGAGGTGAATTTGGTCAAGAACTCCCAGATAACTTCAGGATGACCACTGGTCACCAGAAAGACCAAGGCATGGCCAGAACGTTGTAATTTATAGTCTATCTCCCCCAATACAGGGAGGAGAGATGGGCTGGAGATTGAATACAATCACCAGTGACAATGATTCTCTCAGTTATGTCTGTGTAATAAAACTTAGATGAAAATTCTCTGAAGGGCGAGGGAAACTTCTGGGTGAGTGAACACATTGATGTTGACAGTGCTGGATCCAGAGAGGATGTGGAAGCTGTGCCCCTCCCAACCCCCATACTTTGCTCTGTGCAACTCTTCAGTGTGGCTGCTCCCAAGTTGTGATGAGCCAGTAAACAAAGAGAAGGGCTTACTTCAGTTCTGTTCCTCATTCTAGTAATTTATCCAGCCTGATGGAGGGGCTATGGGAACTCTTGAATTTGTAGACTTCTGGTGGAGTGTGGGTGTACTGGGTGCTCCCTTGTGGCTGGGATCCAAAAGGGCACAGCCTTATTGGACAGAGTTCTTTAACCTGGGGGGTCTGGAGACTGTGTTGGCGTTGAGTAATTAATCTCAGAATAAAGCTGATTTATCGGGCACCTGCTTGATATCAGAAAACCAGCGATCTTTTAAGACTGGGACTGTGTAGGGGAGAGATTTCTAACTCAACCTCCAACAGTTTGCCAAAGCTGCCATTTAACTTTCATTACTGAATGGATCCAGGGCTGCTTCTTCAGGTGAGCAAATCTTGAAGGTAACTCTTTCCCTTCACCTGTCTCTCTGGAGGACGAGGTGGTGGCTTCAGTTCTCGGATGGATCCAAGAAAAGCTACTGATTTTTTTGTTTTGTTTTGTGGAAGGGTGGAAGTGCTGTGACTGAAAGTGGGAGCCTCCTGGCACGATTTGATGAGTCCTGGCTGACTGTGATTGGTCCATGCACTCGTGGATGTGATTGGCTCCTGGTTTACCTCATGATCACAGTTGAGATGAGGCTATAGTTTCCATTGTTCTGCAGATGATATTTGTCCAGTTTCCCAATTAGAATTCACAGAACAAGCTGAGAAATTTTCTACTTGTGTAGTTTTAGGGGTTCCCATGTGTCTTCAAGGTTGTGCAGGACTATCTTTGAAAAGTCTGCGTTGATGCCTTTTTCACTTATTTATGTTGAGTTTTGAACTTTTACTTTTTACATTCATGAATGTTGGTAAAACAAATAGACGCACATATGTGAGAGGTGCAATAAATACAGGGAATGTGTAAATTTAGAAAATCATTATGGCAAAAATCTCTTTGTCATTAACTCTCCCTCCAGAATACTCTCCCTTGCTTCAAACACATCATTCTCACCATTTCCTGAAGCGGTTGTGGGAGTTCCTTTTCCGGATTGTCTTTCAAATTATGGTACAGAATACAGAGAATACTGCTGCTGAGTGTACCTAGCAGAGATGCAGGCTCATTGAGATGCCCATGTGTCCTCATCCACTTCATTCACTGCAGCTGGCACTGCACAACTTCTGGCTTTTCCCTAAAGTCACAGTGACCATGGAAGCAAATAGTTTGAGTTGACTGAGGACATCAAAGCAACTGCAGCAGTGCAACTAAAGTCATTGAGGGAACAGGACTTCCAGAATTGTGTCAGAAACTAGAAAGAACAAGGGGATAAGTGTGTTTGAAGTGAGGGGGTTTGATGGCATTGCCTTTTACTGTAACAGAGTTTTAAATTTAAACTTTCACTGGACTGTATCTTTTCATCACACTCGGACATGCATCCCGAGACATAAACACTTGGAATTCTATGCAGATGGGAGCACAGACTGAAAATGTCTTATCTTGCAGTCCTTCACGTGTGTGCACTCTTTGGTTTCTTCTCTTTTGCTAAACCCCTTTCTTCCCATTTCCTTCCTTTCCCTTCTCAACTTGGCTCCAACACTCACTGTATAACTGATGCTTACAGTTTGCTGCATATTTCTGCAGCATTATCTATGCTTATAAAATTTACACAAGTGCACATATTCACACATGCATGATGGATATATTTTGATCATTGCAAAAATTAGAATACACATGTGCAAGCTGCTGCATTTTGCATTTTGCTTTTTTTTTTTACTGTCAGCACATTCTGAAAATTGCTTCAAATCAACTGACAGAGATCTAGTCCTCTTTTAATGGCTATATAGTTTTCTGTGTTAGGACATTTTCTTGAGCTCCTGCCTGTTGGTTTGTTTGTACAAATGATTCTGCATTAACAGCCTTAACCCATAGCCTGTGTAACTGGCGCTCTCATTTTTGTTTGATGGCCTCTCGGGAGTAGGATTTCTGTGATGAAAGGAATGAGTGTTTTTAATTTTAATGGCTCTTTCCAAATTGTTTTCATTGGCATCTTGTTTTGAGTGTTTTTTTTTTCAGCATTTCCAATTTCTTCAGTGGTTATTGGTCTACTCATGTTTTCTACCTCTTTTTGAGTCAGTTTCAGCAGAAGTCATTAATTTTGTATGAATTTTCCAACTTGATGGATGAATTTTACATAACGTTACCATTTCAAAAATTCTCACTCATATCTGTAATGCTTTGAACATTGTCTCTGTGTCTGCTCTCTTTATATCTGATTTCTCTGAATACGACTTCTTCATTTTTTAACTTGTGAATGCCCTAGAGACATGCAACTTTTCCTGTTTCTTTAGGTTTGGAACTCAAGGCCACTCGTTGCTATGCAAAGTCATTTTCTTCAATGTGGCGTTCATTCCCACCTTCCCTTTCCATGGACCTGGCACACCTCCTTGGGCTTTCATAGATTTATTCTTTAAAAAGTATTTTTTTATTTGTTGGAGGTGGAGGGAGAGAGCAAAAACTTGTTCTAAAATCAGATATTGATGCAATCTTCTCTGTGTTTATTGCTTTCTTTTTTGTTTTGGTACCGGGGATTGAACCCAGGACCTTGCGCTTGTGAGGCAGGTGGCGGCACCACTGAGCTAAATCCCCGGCCACTCTGTATATTTCTAATGGACTAACAGTTTTAAGAAATGTATATTTGGCACGACAGAAAGTACAGACGAGGACAGCAGCAAGTAAACATGCTGTGAGAGTGCAGTGTAGCAGGCCACTCCGCACGTATCATTTCATTTAATCCTCACAGTTGTACTGTGGGGGAACTGTGTAAACATGCCCATTTCATAGTTAAGAAAACCAAGACAGAGGGAGGGAAATAATTTACTTAGTAAATGTAGGACTGGGATCCTAAATCAAATTTAAGATCCACTTTTCTGATGTACTTAACCAAGAGGTGGTAAAGCCAAACCGTACTAATTAGGGAACAAAGTGATACGGTGATAAAGCAAGAAATCAATTACTTTTAACTTCTGGTTCCCCCCACCCTGTACAGAGGATTGAACTCAGGGCTTTTGCACTAACTTACATCCCCACCCTCTGCTCTTTTAAAATTTCAGACCAGGTCTCCCTAAGTTTCTCAGGAACTTGTAATCCTCCTGCCTCAGTCTCCCAGAGTGCTGAAATCACACGTGTGCACCACTACACCTAGCGAATAAGTGTGATTGTTATTTGAGAGAGTACATGGTAGGATTTGGGGGATGTCACCTATATTATCTTCTTGACCTAAGCCAGTGATCTTCCTGCTTCAGCCTCCCAGAGTGCTGGGATTACAGATGTGAGCTACTACATCTGACTTGCTGCATTGCTTGTTTTTTCAGTTAATTTTTTAAAAAGTGTTTTAGGTTCACAGCACAATTACAGGAAAGTACAGAGAGTTCCTGTGTGCTCCTTGCTGCCCAGCCTCCCTCATTACCAGCACCACCACCAGAGTGGTACATCTGTGACAGTTGATGAACCTACACCAACATGCACTTTTTAGAGCTGAATAATATTCCACTATCCCGACATACCACAGTTTATTTTGCCATTCATGCATGGAAACATCCTGGGTTTTGGAAATCATTAATAAAACTGCTGTAAAAGTCCTGTGTAGGGTTTTATGTGGACAAACAGTTTCAGCTCCATTGGGTAAAGCAATCTGTGGTTACTGGGCCATATAGTTAGACTGTGAATACCAACCAGTGGAGTGGGAGAAAAATCTTTCTGACTGCACATCTGAGAAAGGGTTAATATTTAAAATATATAAGGAACTCCATTTCCCCTTTCAAGGTTCCATCTTCAAATACAGTTGTACTCTGAAAAGCCAGCATTGGGCCTTTCGTGTTTGAGCTGGGGTGCCCGGTTCTGCCCACTGTCAGGGCTGCATTGGTGTCATGTACTGGAGTAAGCCCACATGTGTGTCTACAACTCTGTGGCTCTTACTGAATAATTAGAGAAGCATTTTGTGCTTAGAGGACTTATTCTTCCATATTAAAAATAACATTTATTTAAGGAAGCGGCACGATCTGTTCCTCCACATCTGGGATCTTGCTGAGGAATGTTTAACAGTCAGTCTCTCTGCCTCACTGGCCTCTCTGAGTCTCACGGTTATCACTTTGTGAGAAGCCAGGGACCCCAAACGGCTCTTCTGCCCATTCACGTGGCAGAGAGGTGAGATTGGAGCCCATCAGACCACAGAAAAATGTCTTTCTTTGACAGAATTAAAACCAACTTTATAATAAAACCGATCCTCAAACTTGTAACATCTGCTGAGATTAAAGAAGGGCTATCCATGCCTTCACCTTCCATCTGCCCTGCATCCCAGGTCCTGGTTTACTGAGTGAGGGCACCGTCTAGGAAGTTCCCAGGCACTGGGGAGGACTCGTGGAGGCTGCTCTCAGACAGAGGCATGGAGAAGGAACACAGCAGGGTAGCAGCGGCCCTGCTGCTGGGAGCAAGGGTCACAGCCGTTTCTCCTGGGTTGTTGAGCTAGTAGGGCAGAAGTGAGGTTAATTGCTGGGTTTGAGTCTCTCCCTGAGAGGTGTGTGACGCCCATGTGGTGGTCCACGAGTAGCTCTGGATCCTGTGTTGTGAGCAGCAAGGCTGGCTTTTTAAAATCCTATCAAACCTGTGCTGCAGTACAGTACCCTGCTCAGACTCTGTACCACCTGTCTAATAATAATAATTACCTAATAATCCTAATAATCACCCTAATAATTCCGCACACACAAAGTGCTCAGTGCACACAGGGACCTGGCCACTATCACTGTCAGTAGCCATAGGTAGTTGCACATAATGGGTGCTTTAAGGAATGTAAGTTGAATGAATGTTGAAATTGTTTATAGTGAAGATTAGGAAATGCTAGGTCAGTGGGTCCTGAGTAAAAGTATTGAGTGACGTTAGAAGCACTGAGTTAATCTCCTCACCCATATACAAGTGAATCACTCAGCTGATCAGTCTGGTATATCACAGGAACTTCATATTTTTGTGCCTTGGTTTACCTCTTTGTGAAATACACAGACAGGTAGGTAGATAGGGTAGATAGATAGGTTGGTGGACAGGTAGACAGGCGGGAAAGCAGGTGTAGAGAGTTGTGGACATGCTCGAGTCCCCCCACCCTAGAGTATTCTTTGGAGATTGTAGGAAAATAAGGCGATAAGGATGCGAGGATAGTTCACATTGGTACCCACATTTCTGCTCACTCAAAATCTACCTAACTTTTTTCCTCCTTCTCCTTTCGCTTCTACCTCTGCCTGTATTCCCCTGAAGCGGAGTGCTGTGAAGATGGGAAAATCCAGGAACAGCCTCATCCTTGGGGATCCTCTGTAGGGAAGAGAGCAGATTCTGAACTTCAGCAACTCTTTTAAACTTCTATGCCACAAAACTGATTTTTTGAAAAACATTGAAGATTCATTGCAGGGTACTAAATCTGGATGCAACAGCAGGCTTCCCAACCTGCTTCCCTCTCTCCCTCCTCTTCCCTTCGTAGGAGTCCAGGCTTTGACAGCAGATGTCCCTTCTCCCACCCTGTAGCAGACACACAGCCACACCTTACCACTGAGCCACAGCCTGCAAAAGTTTGGGGTCATCTTCAAAGATTCAACTGCTGTTTAAGTTGCAGGGGAAGATATTTCAGAAACAGAGACCGTTTGGTGAGAGCTCACTTTGAAAAGGTTCACAATTCAACCAATCAAGAAAACCTAGCATTTCTTCGGAGGCTAAAGTCCTTGTGAGCCATTTCTTTAAGGGCAAATGTTGTAATTCAGATGGTCAATTTCAAAGATGTGTTAGGAATCAAGAGAAACAGAGCTTTCCCTTGTCACTGTGGCCACTGCCTACCCTCTACCGTGTTCCTTGCAGGGAGAGTATGGGTGAGCAGGTTGATAAAACACTACGTGTGCCTGGAAGAGAAAGCTAGAGGAGAAGATTTCTATGTAGGCAGGTTCCCGGGTAGGCCGATGTCTGAGAGTGTCTTTTTTGTGTCCCAGCCTCTAAAACTCCCCATGGCGTCCCAGTGCGGGTGTGCATGTGTCTGGGCTGTTTGCGTCCCATACCATACCTTTGGGAACTTTATTTATTCACTCTTACTTAGTGGAAGAGTGATAGCAGTAATTACTGCAGGTTCCTGGGGTACCAGAAAGGAGCTAAATGAAAGATGGCTTCAGAGGCAGCCATCTGCTCCTGGGGAGTAGGAGGGGCTGCAGCCAAGTTACAGCCTGGGACCGGGCTGGTGATTCACTCTCCACAGAAAAATAGCATGGGTTGGGCCGTGCAGGGTCACAGAGAAAGTCTGGGCTGTGAAATAACTGCGCTGTCCCCACAAGGGGAGAAGGCAGGCTGCGGTAATGTTCAGCTTTCCCCACACTGGGGCTGTGTGGGGTCACCATGGCCTTGGGGTCAAGAAGCAGTCAGTGACAAAGGCTGCTCGATTCAGGTCCTCAGTTGGTCTCCTGTAAATGTGCTGACTTGGAGCAATGCATATGACCTCTTTTTGTCTTATTTTACAAGCAAAATAAGTGAATATATGTGTCATAAATAGACAAGAGAGGGCTTCAGGATCAAATTGCTAACCCAGTCTTGCTGTGGGGTTTTGGACATAGATCAGATATCTTCAGAATCCATCATTCTCTAGCAGTAGGGTTGGCAGCCCTGCTAACATTTAGTGAATCATTATATATTTCAAGCCTGGTTTCAACTCACTACCCTCCCAGAGACTATCAGCAGGTCGTATTATGAGCCAGATGGGGAAGAGAAGACACAGAATAATTTATCCCTGGGGATAATTAGTATTTGCCAAATTCTAGACTGAGTGTTACACTATTTACATATGTTCTTTAATTCTCAGAGCACCTCTGTGGCTACCTTAATATAAATATATTGTTATCTTATTTCTTTTTTTTTTTTTTTTTTGTTCC
>NW_022900946.1:3493888-3508399 GCF_012274545.1 Fukomys damarensis | reverse complement strand
TTTTTTTTTTTTTTGGTACCGGGATTGAACTCGGGTCCTTACGCTTGCAAGGCAGGCCACCGAACCACTGAGCTAAATCCCCGGCCCTTGTTACCTTATTTCTAAAGATGAAGAAAAGATGACTCAGGCAGGTTCAGTAACTTGGCCAAAACTGTGCCAGGACCAAAATTCATATATCTAGCTGTCTTCATTCTAATGATTCAGGTCTTACCCAAGAAAGATTCATTTCTATCTCTAGGAGACTGTTGACAAGTAGAAGCCACAGGCCACCCAACTTTATGTTGTCCCCGTTCAACACACAGCCTGAAGGATTAACTAAGTTACATCTAAGCAGGATGTTTTCCAAGTAAATGCATGGATTCTATTCCCATGGTCTCAGAACATCTCCAGTCCTTAGAGAGCCCTTTCTCAACTTCCTTCCATTCATCTTTCCATCCCTTTGTCCATCCCTCCCCATATCCATCCATCCATCCATTCTGTATGAGCCAGATGCTGTTAGAGGTGCTGTCCGTGGAACCATGAATAAAACAAATACAATTACCTATTCACAGAGCATAATATTTTCTTAGGGAGAGATGGATAATAGCTCAGGTAAAATAAGCTGTGTCACATAGTCATGGTTATAATGAAGAAAACAAAAACTGAAGCAAAATATTGAATGAGGAAGTTTGAAATTGCAGGTAGTGTGGCCAGTGGGTGCCTTACTAAGAAAGTGACGTTTGCATAAAGATTTTGGAGGCAGAGAGTGAATCACATGACTGTGCTCAGGAACATCTGCACGAACACAAGGAAGAACAAGAGGGAAGCCGTTGCCTGAGGTGGAGGCTTCAGCAGGGAAAAGAAGCCAATGGAGATGCAGTGGAATAAGCAGGTGGCAGGGTGGAAGCGAGTTTCTTAGACTGTTGTGAGAACTTGGGCTTTTGCTCTGAGTGAAATGGAAAACTATTTGAAGACATTAAGCAGAGATGTTACACAGTTGGACTTAGCTTTGATAGGGTCATTAGTTTAATAGAGCAGTTTGGAGAGAGGCTTGTACAGAAGAAGGGAGATCAGCTTGGAAAATCCCGCAGTAGTGCTGTAAGAGAGGATGGTGGCCGGGACCAAGATAACAGCAGTGAAGTTGGAAGGAGTGGTGAGAGCCCAAATATATTTTAAGGTAGAAGCAAGAAGATGAAGGAGATTTAACAGATATATGAAGCCTCTTCGTAGTTCAGTCTGTCCTATTCCTTAGTGTGAGTCCTCCAGAAGCAGAAACTGATGCCAATATTCAAGAAAATTTGGAGGAATGCTTCAGTGGGATAATAGAGGGGATAGTGGAATGACAGGGAGATTGCACTCACATTGCAGTGTGGGTCTGACTCTTGCGGAGGAGAGGGCAAAGGAAGGGGGCTTGTGTGGAAAGGCTTTGGAAACTAGAAAGTTTGGCAAGGCCAGTCGAGTTCTCAATCTGAAATACCCATCAGTTATATTACTTGGAACAGAGGATCTGAGAAGTGTATTTTTGTGCTTGAGTCAGAAGAGAGTGTAGTATGATAGGGGTAAGTACTAAAAATGATGGCATATACTCCTGTAGTGATCATGGTGCTGTACCAAGTACTTGCACATATACAGATTTATCTGTTAGTCCTAAAACAACCTTGCAAAGGAGCAACCACTGTTTCTCTCATTCTCCTAGTAAGAAAACTGAAGTGCAGATAAATAAATGAACAAAAACACAGTGTCCTGAATTCAGACTCAAGATAGCAAGACTCCAGACCCTAGTTCCTCCTTCCAGGGTGCTGTAAAGCAGTATTTGGGTAGATATTTTGGCCAGACAAATACCATACTGCTACTTCCTGCTCAGTACTTTCCAGGTGCAGCTTTGATGCGGCACAGTCGTTCAGCCTGGTGTATGGGATTAAGGACAGCAGGCTGGGGTCCCTGTTTTTGAGGGGCCCAAAGGGCAGTAGTAATGGAGGGTGGTGACTGAATAGTCCAGTTTAACCTGACTTTGTTCTAGTCCCTTATGTGGTCACTTAGCCAGTTGGGGCAGGCTGCATGTCTATTCTGCCTTTCTCTGTTTTGAGGAGTGAACCCATACTTGGTGCTCTGTCAGTTTGCAAATAATTATTCAAAAGGTGATGAGCATATGTTTAAGCTTTCTCTCAAATTCCCGAGGCATCAGCTAATGTGCTTGTACTGGTGGAAAGGGCTTTTTCCTGGAATTGTCTCTCTGCTTCAAGGGTAGACATCAAGAAAGGACTCTGCCCACAGTAGCACAGTCATTCAGTCTGCAGGAAGTCACACCTTCTGATAGTTCTGTTTTTCAGTGAGAACAGAACACATACAACACATGAGCCTAAAACTTGCAGCTAAAAATCGTCACCATTTTGTTATTTCTCACGATTCTGTGCCTGGTTGTATGGCTCTTCAGGTTGAGGGCCCACTCAGCTGATGGCTAAAGTCGGCTGACAGCTGACAGGGGCTGTGTGGTAAGGATGGTACCAGTCATACCTGGAAGTTGACTCTGTGTCAGCTGCTACAGTGGATATGACTCAGCCATGTGCCTGTCGTTATCAGATAGGCCTAGGCAGCCTGGAAGTTCACAGAAGAGTGACTCCGGGGTTCCCAAAGCAGGAGGAACCATCCCTGGTGCGCTGCTTCTCAGACTCTTCTGGTACTACAGCTGCTATTGTCCTGTGGGCCAGGCACACTACCTGGGCAAAGCCAAGTTTCAAGATTAGATGAATAAATTGCATTTTTGTTGGGACAAACTACAAAGTCAAGTGATAAAGGGGTGCATTTCTAAGGACAGGAGACACTGGTGGCCATTTTTCAGTATCCCACAGTTGTCCTTCTGGGTCTAGCGGTCTAAAGAGTTCTGTTCGCTAGCAGCATCTCCTATGGTTGGGAACTGAATTTCATCTTGTTCTTGTGTTTTCATTTGAAGTTTCTGGTTTTGCTCAGTTTTGCCATGATGTTCCTATTCCATCCAGTTCTTAAATATGTGGACACCAGCTCAGAGCAAACTCAGTGTGTTCCTGGAATTGGTCCTGGCCATTCCTACTTAGCAATAAATCATTGCTTGAGCTTCCTTCTGTCCATCCATCTATCTCTTTACCCCTCCTTCATCCTCTCCCTCCTTCTATCGATGTGGTGCATTAGTTCTTTTATAAGCACTCTATAGCCACCTAAGAACTGTGTTTGACAGGGGAGACAAATGTGTACCACAGTAGCCAACCCAAGTGAAGCACTATGGAAACATCAAGGGGGAAAGGTGTGTTCTCCCTTTGTCACACACGTCCATAGCAACACAGGCTTCTCTCTTCTTAACATTCATTTTACATGTTTGAATGCAACAAGGACCACAGTTGTCAAATTTGCTGCTCTGTCTTTACCCCAAGCACAAAGTCTGCTTACGGGGTGCAAAACAAATAGTCGAATCGAATCGAATTGAATTGAAAGCTACAGAAAAGAGATGATATTTGAACTGGGCTCTAAACAATAACAAATAAGATTTAGATCACAGCAATTATGTGAATAGCGGGGGGTGATACTCACCTAATTAGTGAGGAAACAGGCCCAAGGGGTTGAGTGATTTGTTCCAGATCACACAGATAGCAGAGGGATGGAGCCAGGTTCCTAGGCCAGAGCTGTGCCTCTGAAGGACATCTCCAGGCCATGGCACCAGGCTTTCTGACCTAGAGCCCACATGCCTTCCCTGGACAGATTACCTTCCAATAAGTGCATAGCCTCTTCAACGGATGGCTTACCCTGATAGTTAGTGAACCCTTTCCTCATATCTGAATCCTGCCTAGTTCTTCATCCATCGGCCATTCTGTTCACAAATTTACCCTTCCATCAGTTCATCCTTGTCTTCTTCATCCATTCAGAAAATGTTTAATAAATTCTTCCTTCTTTTACTCATAGCTGAATCCCAGAACCAGGCAAGGGGGCCGATGTATAGTAAATGCTCAATGATTTTTAAATGTATGTGTGAGGCAGTTGAAAGATAATGTACATGTACTGATGTTGAAAGCATGAGCTGAACCAGTTCTCTTGGGTTAAATCCCAGCTCCACCACATGCTAGCTGTGGGCATTGCACCAGCTGTTCAGCTTCTGCCTCAGCTTGTCATGGCGTTGTTGGATCAAACACATTAACACACACACACACACACACACACACACACTAGCACCCAACTAATTGTAGCTCTGCCGTAGTGTTACTGGTTTATTATTATTAAGTAAATAGGATATAGCTGTGATGTAAAATGACAAGGTTACTTACTGCTCTCATAACCTACCTTGTAGAGTAGTAATTGGACAGTTAACAGTGAACACACACACACACACACACCCAGACTAGCACCCAACTAATTGTAGCTCTGCCGTAGTGTTACTGGTTTATTATTATTAAGTAAATAGGATATAGCTGTGATGTAAAATGACAAGGTTACTTACTGCTCTCATAACCTACCTTGTAGAGTAGTAATTGGACAGTTAACAGTGAATAAGCACGAAACCAAAGCAAGTCCAGATCAACAGACTTCTCTATGGCTTTAGCTGTCTCTGAAATTATTCTCTGATCTCTGCTACTTGAATATCTAGGAGTGAGCCCAGAGGGAAAGAAAATTTGCTACTCTTTTATTTGGTCCCACTTGAAGAGGGCAGGCACACTGCCCTTCCTGTGTCATTCATTGGTCATTCAAGACACTGGTGCAAAGGCTAAGTGGAGTGTGTGTGCCATGTGCGGGTCAGCCTGGGCAGACGCTCTGTCCCCGTGGACTTCATTTCCTCTGCAGACACAGACACGTGCACTGGGCGGGATGGTTTCTAGCAACATGGATAATATCCTAGATCGGCCTTCCATTCTATGGCCGACATCCTTGCTATTAAATTCTAACCCGAGGCCCTACCTCTTAACAGGGTTCATCTTTTTCAGAGATTGTACTGCCCCAAGCAGCAGCCTCCAATGAGTTCATGTCTGTCCAGAATCTGTGAATGTGACCTTACTTGGAAACGGGGTCTTTGCAGTTGTAATCAAATTAGGATGAAGTCATAAGGAGTTAAGGAAGCCCCGAAATTCAATGACAGATGGACTTAGGAGAACAGAGAGGTTAGAACCACAGAGACAGACATATGGAGAAGGCCACGTGACAGGCGAGTGCAGAGATTGGAGTGAAGCAGCTGCAAGCCAAGGAATGCCTGAAGCCACCAAAATTTAGAGAGGCAAGGAAGGATTCTTCCCTGGCATCTCAGTGGAGCATGGTCTTGTTGACCCTTTCATTTCTGACTTCTGATCTCTAGATGTATAAGAAAATACACTTCTCTTTGTCTGACGCCATCCAGGTGTGGCACTTTGCTGTGGCAGCCCTGGGCCGTGAAAACTTTGGTGGTTCTCGTGACAGAGAGTTCTTCACGTGTAGTGTGGCTTGTCCTTGTTCATCAGTTCACTCCTTTCTTCAGCTAATGTTTGCTAGATATTTATCATGTGCTAGGCACTGGGGATGCAATGAAGACAAAGACAGCACTGTATCTCTCAGGAGCTTCCAGCGTAGCAGAAAAGCAGCAGATATCTGTTTATTTGCTTGAGTCAGAATGGGTCTCCATGAAGCATGGAGGTTCAAAGTGTGGAATCATATCCTAAACCCATCACTCTAAGCTCCACGATCTTGGGGCTATTGTGTTTTAACCTGTGACTTGCAGTTTCCTTGTCATACGTTGGGGACAAACAGTAAGTTGTGGCAAGGACTGAATGCATTACTGGCCATTGTTCACACATTACTGGGCTACTTTTTAATCCCTTCTTAAGAATTAGGAAAGCACAATCATGCACCGCCAATCTTCTCAAGTTAATTCTTTTCCACTTTCTTCAACTACCGAGGGTATGATTTGAAATCCCTATCACTTCTCTGGTATCATTTATTTTATGACACTCAAGAGTGGTAATGGCTATCAGAACTGTGCCCGAAGCTATAGTGAAAGCCAAAGCAGAATAGAAATATCACCTCCTTTCTTCTAGAACTCTACTTCAAATAATGCAACCAAAAATGATCTGTCTTTGAAAACCACATTGTGCTGATGATTAGAATTGAACATCCAGGCAGTGAAATCTAGCTAAGTGCATTCACACCTGCTTCCCCATTAAGGACTTGGCCAGATGGGCCCAGAAGGCAGGACCTTGTGTTTATCTCTGTTAAATTTCATGTTATGTAAGTCAGTCTCCCACACCAGCTGGTGGCGATCTTCTGGGATCCTGGTTCCATTAGACAGCATATTGCCTACAAGGTAAAGTCCTAGCTTTGTAGCCCATGTGGGTTTTTATCAGCCTCTGTTCAAGTCCTCGATGAGAGTACTGAATATTAGGCTAAGGCTGAGACTGCCCTCCTTCCTGGCTATGCGGTGGGCAGTATCGTAAGGCTTCTGTTGGAAGGCTCCAGAAAGGGCCATGGCAAGCCTTGTCCTCTGCCTGCTTTAGGAAAAATACAGCTCCTGTGCTTCCATCTTCCAGCTGATATTTCTAGAAGAGCCCCAGGGAGAAAATGAGGCTGTCTGTGGCTCGGGGCTCTCATCCAGGTTCCGTAGGGTTAATCTTCAGCATAACTGCGCCTCCAGACCTTCAGGGGCCCATTAAGTTCTGAACCATTCCAGGACTTCTTACAGGTTTAACTGATGTCTGTTTGGATGAGCCACGGTTTGATTCCACAGTTTAGGAGGCCATTGCAATTAATATCTGCAGCTATCCTTGTTCACCTGTATAAGGCACTTCCTTGGGGACAGGCACAGTACATGATTCTCTTATTGCTTTCAACAGAATTTTGAAGGGATACTATTTGAAAGGGGAACCTGAGGCCAAGAAAGATGTCTGAGGAAGGTGGATAAAAGTAGTAGTGCAGTTACCCCAAACGAAGGTCTTTTGTGAGACCAGGCTCCTGTCTTGGTACCAAACAACCTTTACTTTATATTATTCAGTGAGTATGATGTTACTGATGAATTCATGAGATAGGTTAAATTCATGGCGATTTCATCCCTGAAACTCTAAAGTTCCATTTGGCTGGGGATCATGTGTCTTGGTTCATCTTTGTTCCTCCCTGACCCCAGCACTATGCCGGGCATGTGGTTAACATAAATAGGAACTTGGGGAAGGACTAACAGTGCCACATGTGAATGCACTTTGAATCACTTCTATAGACTGTAGGGGAACTTGCTTTAGGGTATTTTTCTTTTGACCTGCAACTGCTTCTATACAGTAGTTCACAGAATCCCAAATGGGAGTAAATTCCTCCCAGTGCCCTGAGAATTAATTAAGGTTTGTGACACCCTTTAAAATTCCTTAGAATCTATGGCTGCTTTCATCTGGCTAAGTGCAAGGCGGCATTATGAGGCCATTACTGGGGCTGGTGCTAATGGGCATTGTCACCTCCTCCCCTCGCCACAGTGTCAGACCTGTGTGTCCCCCCCATAATTGCTAAATAGCTCATTGAGAGCTTGGGCTGCTCAATTAAGAAATGAAATAATAGATTGAAAATGGGAACAGGCATGTGGAATGAATAGAGACATCCTAATAAAGAGGTTTCCCTTGCCTTGTGTGTCTTTTAAATAAAAAGCATGTCCGCAGTTAAGATTGCAATAACGGATTTTTATAGACTTGGAGTGGTTCAGTAGTTTTGTGGGAGGATGTGGTGGGTGTACTGATGGGTGGGCCCCTCTCTTTCAGCCTGAAGTCCTAAGGGATGAGGGAGATCAATCTTCATACATTAGTTTTGGTATAGATGGCTGGCTCATCAAAGAGGTATGTGGGAAGATCCAACTGGTTCTTGAGCAGTGGTAAATATTTTGCACCAACCATTTGGAAACAGATGGGGAAGTCACAGGACAGACCATTCTGTTGGAAAAGATAAGCAACAAGGCTGTGGACAGAACTAAAGACCCCTGTAGCCAAGCATATCTAAACCATATCACTTAATGACCAAGACATTGTTAAAGGACAAAATTACAATAAATCTCTATTTGCTGACTTTTTAAATGTGATTTCTAGAATCTGCCTGAAGTCTGGACCAAAAATGGTTCAGAATGCTTGGCCTCACCTCCTAGGCAGGTTGTATTATAGCCAGAGAAAAGGAAATGACTTATAGAGAGCAGAAGTGACTCTGATAGTTTACGGCTCTTGTCTGTCTTATTAAAACTTGGCTTGAGCAGTTGGTTGTTTGTGATTGGCTGAGACTTCATATGTTATAAGAGTAAGTTACAGTCTGTTTACCATCAAGTTAGGTTGAAGTTCTCTGTATGGAAAAACCTTTATGCCAGACTTAAAATACATTTGGAGGCGGCTTTAGGATAGGCACAACTCAACAATGTTCAGCTCTGTTTTTAATGTATTCACATCTTTTTGTCTGTCAGTACAAATTAAAATGAATTTTGAGGGAAGGAACTTGACCAAAGCTTCATTTACTAGAGATGCAAAGTTAAAAAAGGTAAATGAAGAAATACACCTCAAAAAACATGGGATATTTCTAAAGTGCACTTGAGAGTTGTTTAGTGTTCATTACATGTATAAAATTAGGATGAAATTACCCTTAGCCAAATTTGTGTCTTGTTTTACATCTTTACTTGTTAGAGAATGGCAGTGAGCACCGGTGGATCCGTGGATCAATGTTCAAAAAGGAGATGGTTTTGAGGCAGAACTTGTGCGGTGATTATTCGGTGGGATGAACTGGAGCTGCCTCTCGGGATGTGGCGTGTAGACGGGACTCCTTTGGTCTCATGTTTCAGAGCAATCTGTTGTGGTGACTTTGGGTACTTCAGAAGCTTCAGAGATCTGAAGACCAAAGTTTCTCCTTGGGGAAACTGAGGCAGTAACTTATGTCCTTCTCTCTTCTTGACCTCAATGTAAACAGAGTCCGTGTAAATTTAGGGAAGCTGGTGGTGAGTGGCTTGTGTTCCGTCCTCCATGGAGGTCCGAGGGTGTCCTGAGACTGAGAACTGCGAGCCTTCTGAGGAACTTTCCCTCTTCTGGGTGGCAGATAATCACTCCTGTGAAAGATTTCTGGAGTGTGGGGCTTAGAAAGTGCTCAGGAGTCTAAGGTGCATCGAGCCCCTGGTCTAGCTCTGTGCTGCAATTTATGCTCCTGAAATTTGATTTCAGGCCTAGAAGAGAGGGTGAACTGCAGGATGCAGGGAGCGGAAAACGATACGAGCTTCATGACAGGCAGTTTTCACCGCTTTTTCTCTGGGCCATTAATTTGTCGATGGTGGGTTTTTTCTCCAGCAGATAGATCTCTTTTGACTGGAAGTGTGTAATGAAAGTGTGTTTTAGTATCCTGCCAGCTCCAGGGAGAACTCAGGCTGATTCCTCTTAGTCCCGCTGAAGTATCAGTGCTGAGGCTTATTCAGCTCAACTTTTAGAGCCACCGTTCCATCTTGAGGGCTTACGACCATCCTGAGCCATCATAAAGGGGGTTTGTCCACGTGGAGTGATTCAGGCGATGCGAAGCAAAATCTTGGGGCACAGGCAGATTTCTCAGTGCGGTTGAACTCTGCACCGGAGAAATGCTGGCTGCCTGCCTTACCGGATGTCTGTGAGAAGAGCGGTTTGGGTGCAGTGCTCAGGATTGCTTCTGCCTCTGGTCCCGGAGTCCAGCTCTGTTCCCTTACTGCACCAAGCTAGAGTGCAGATAAGATGACAGAGGACACACAGGTTGGCTCATTTTCCCAGTTCCCTCTAGGAAAGAAGAGGCTCCTCCCCTCCACCTTCATCTCTGTAGTTTTATTCTCCACTTTAATATTCCGCTGGACTTGGCTTCATCAGACAGCCAGATGGATTCAACCCTTACATTTCTCCTCTGCTTCTCCCCAGCCAGTAGGATTTTTTTGTAGCAGAGGAAAACCTCATTCTGGAAGATCAGTGAACATATTTCTTCTATGCCTGTTATTTAGCCCTGGATTTAGTCCTTTGAAACTCAAAAGATACAGGCTCCCGAAACTCAAAAAGCCCTTTTCTCACGTCTGTAGTCCTTGCCTTGAGTTTCAAAGACCTGTTTTGAACCTCAAAGTCCAAGCACTTACACTTTCTCTTTGGCTCCCTACTGAAAAACGCTGTAACGAGGACTGGGGATATAGAATGCGTGCTATGGAAGGGACCGCAGGAAATACTGGGAGCCAAAATAAAGAAGGTGACATCAGCTCCAGTTTCACGGTGACCAACCCCAAACTCATTCAGACGAAGAAGGGAATCAGAATTCACGTTCAGCTCAGCTTTGCACAGGGCTCGGGATGAGAGTTTTTTAGCCTGCATGAAATGTGTCCTCGGAGATTTGTCCAAATGTCACAAACCAATGAGATTTGAGTAACCATTGTTACATGTTTAGCTAGGAATAAACTGAGTGTTTCACATCTGTCATCTTGTTTTTACTGCGACCCTATGAAATGAAATAAACATAATGGTTCTCGGTGCCATTTTACAGATAGGAAAACTGAGAGCGAGCAAGGTTGGTAACTGGGTTAGTTCATGACGGGACGAGGACTCAGACCCAGGTCAGAGACAGTGTCAGCCATGTGCAAAGCAGCGCTGGCAAGGAGAGAAGGGGCAGCCTTTGACCAAGGTGAGTAAGGGGAGGGAAGTGGAAAGGCACTGTGCATGCTGTGCCCCTCACCAGCGATGCCCTTCTCTCTGGCCCTGCAGGCAGACCCCTTTATTATCTAACACTTAAATCAAAGTATTTCGGAGGTCGTCACTGACTACCCTGGTCACCCACCCACTGAGTGCACGTGTCCACACGTCCAGGTGTGGATGTGCACACTCACAGACACACAGACACACACAGACACACACATTTTGGCAACTCCTCTTTTATGTTTCTGATGACATCACTTCTCCTGGAGTTATCTTTTCACTTATTTTGTTCTTAGGTATTTTCTGTTTGTCTCTTTGTTTCTGGAACATTGGCTTTTAAAGTCAGGTTCTTCCTAGGCTCTGACCTCTTTTTTCTAGGTGCTTTGTGAACAGTCCTTGGTCCCCTTAGTAAATATATTTGAACGATTTGGCTGTATGAGAAGAACAGTCAGACAGGGTCAGAGGAGAAAAGGCCTATGTGGCCTATCTTCAAGCCACATTTCAGAAAGAAATGATATGTTTAACCACTTAGCGCTTTTCAAACTTGATGTCAAAAGCAGCTTGTGAAGGTCTAACTGGTTTGTTTTGGGGCTGCTTCCTTAAATAAGGATCAGAAAGCATCTTTAATGTTTAGCTTCATTTGTTTATCAAAGACAGAAAAGCCTTTGTTGTACATCACAGCTGGGATTTAGCAAGATGGGAACTTCCTCTGCCTTGTACTTCAGAAGAGCCAAATGTAGCTAAAAGAGAGATTTTTCAACTCTGAAATTATCCAGAAATATGAAAATTCGGCCTAGTTACCCTAAGAGGAGGGGAGTAGAAAGAAAAGTTCAAATCATTCCCTTATTTCTAAAGCCCTCTGTGAAGCTGGGCAGACAGCTCCAGCCAGCTTCTCCAGCTCTGCACGTTCAAGCTTTGGGTGGCCCCTCACTTGAGGCATTGCCCTCCAAGCACTTCTTGCACTGATCATCAAGGAAGAAAGCAGCCTTCAAGCTTAGCTATTGTAGTCGTACCACCACAAATTTGATTTGAGTATCATCACAACCAAGCACACTCCCAGTATGTACCATGATAGTGTATATGCGTGTACAGTATCACACTTGAAAAACATGGATGTGTGTTCAAACACTTAATCTTTGTTGCCTTTGACTCTTTGCGCTTAAATCAAAACTTCACATCATTAACATAAACGTTGAAAAGTTATCATTTTCTATAGTTAGAAGAGAATTATACACATGGTACTCTATGAAGAGAACAATATTATTAGCACTATTGCTTTTGCCTGTTAAATACGAGGGATTAGCACATGCTAGGCATTAAGACAGAAGGATGGCAGAAATTAGACTTTCTCTCTTTTAAGGAACCAAAAAGAAGGAAGAGAAGCGCAACACAGGTGTCCTTCTTATTGTGTATTTTAGTGTTATCTTCTGTTGTGTTTGTGAACCAGCTAAAGGCATCTGGCACAACACCTAAAATAATGGTTGTGTTTGCCCTGAACCCGGGAATGACTTCATTATTCAGATCTGTGAACCCATCTGTAACATCTGGCCATGTTATCATCAAGCCTGGATTGAGCATCTGTTCTGAGAGAAGGAAGCTCAGTCTTGCAGAGCAATCCACTCCAAATTCTCTTTAGGGTGAGAAAGTTCTGAAACACATGAGTTTGGGGGAGTGAGAAGGAAACACGTTCCTTAAGAACCTCTGAGCAGACGAGATATTTTAGGCAGATGGAGGCAGAAGGAGAAAGAAAGAAGAGCCTATTTTGAGGGAACTGCAAACAGTTCGTTCAGTATGGCTGGATCCACATAAAACGCCAAAGAAAAGGTAGGGAGGGTGAGAGGAAGTGAGAGATGAAGTGAGTAGGATCCAGCCTGTGAGGAGCCTGGAAGGCTGTGTTCCTGACTTTCATCTTCAGTCTTGACACCAGCACAGTGCCTGGGCCTGTCTTTTACTCTGGTATTAATCAGTAAATCATATTTGGGTGGCAACAGCATTCCCTTCTGAAAATTTTCTATTTTTACTGTGTGACTATATTGATAAGTTTTAGGGGTGGGTGGAAGCGATGTGAGAGCTTCTAAGATTTTGTTTTGCTTCATGGGATATGCAGGCTGAGAGGAAAGACGAATTTCTAAGAATCATCTAAAAGGATTTGAAGAAGATTCGGTGGTCTAATGAAAAATGGTCAAGCAGGAGAGCATCCCATTGGGGGAATTAGAGAGATGTCCAGTGGGACATTTGATGAGGTTTCTGTTCTCTAGGCAACAGCAGACATGGGACAAAGATTGAGCACATGTCGTTTATTTAGGAAGGCCAGGACCACCACCAGGCAGGAGGGAGATGACAGGGGGAAGGGAAGGCTGTTGATTTATGTGATTGGTAAACCAGCTGTCACAGGGAGTGCCTAGAGCTAGCCATGTGTTTAAAAATATACCTCAGAATAAGCCTTACCTAAGGGCTGTTAGCCAGTGGGAAAGGGCTGCCCCCAGGGAAATTTAGTGCCCAGGAACTACTGACCTCTCAAAGACAACAAAGTGGATCAGTCTCTCCATAAATGTGGAGAGACTCATGGAGGTGAGAATCATGAGTGCAGAAATGGCGAGAGAACTCGTCGTTTTAGGTAGAGCATCACCAGCGCTCAATGACACTTGGTTTGGAAAGTGTATCTGCTTTGCTGTCAGTCACTGGATGTCTGCAGTGATGTGTCTGTAAGTAGTTCATGGGTTGGAAAGTTGAATATCATTGGAAGGTGTGACTGCTGAGTGTGGCCACACATTGAGTTTCACAGACAGCTGGCCCTAAACAGGTCCGCTTCACCTGTGTTATACAGACACGTGGGAGTTATAATAATAAAGTAATTGCAACGACAAATCCAGTTCACATTGGTTGAAAAATCAAGCAAAATGAAACTTACTGGATCTAGTTGCTGAATAGTTCAGGGATTAGTCTTCAGGCAAAGCTTAATCTAGGAGCAGAAATTATCTAAATCAGATTTGGATTAGCTCTGTATGACTTTTTTCCCTCTCTGAGTGGTTTCCATTCTCTCCATGCTGTAATGAGATGGTTGCCAGGAGTTTCAGGTGTGTACTCTGCCTTCCTTACCACCCCAGCTGAAAGGTGATTTCTTAGAACCAAACAGTAGATTCCAAGGCAGGATCGAATTGGCTCTGGCTTCTCTTTCTTAGACTGTCTGCACATCTCTGAAGCTTCTGAAGCCAGAATGCTGTTCTGACCTGGCAGGCTGAACTTGGCAGATGCCAAGCCCTAGAGCTGGGGGTCAGCTAAATTCCAGATCTCTTAGACTCAGAAACAGAAGAGGATATAAAATGAGCTCTGTTGGCAGAAAAATGGAAGACTGTAGGGAGGCTGGGCAAGCAACCATAATAAGTTAGAAACTCAGGCCAATTTCAAAAGCCTACTGTAAAACCAGCCCCTTGGGTTACCTTGTCCCCAGGTCTGATCTTGATAATGCCCCCCTTCCTGAGCTAGATCTGCTGTTTTCTTTAGAGCTGCTGACATCAGCTGATGAATGAGGGTCTCGGGGTTTCCAAGGCACTGCATTGCCTTTGACTGCTGTAACCTTGAGCTACAGGCTTTATTGGCAGTATTTAACACAAATCTGCTTTCCATCCTTCTCAGATCCGACTTCAGTATGCACCACAGGAGAAGTCGAATTGTAAATTGATTTCTTTAATGGGGAGAGCTGTGCAGCAGATAGCAACCCTTGTGGAGATGCATTAGTTGGATTACACTTGAATCTTTTCTCACTCACTTTTCTGGACTGTCTTCTTTGCCGGAAGAATGGGGTTCTGATCTCATCATTTCTCCTTTTCTTTTCTTTCCTTTCTTCCCTTCCCTCCCCCTCCCCTTCCCTCTCCCTCCCCCATCTCTCTTCTTCCCTCCCTTTCTCCCTCCCTCCCTC
>NW_022900946.1:3342088-3493746 GCF_012274545.1 Fukomys damarensis | reverse complement strand
TCCCTCCCTCTTTTCTTCCTTCCTTTCCTCCCCCCCCCACTTTCTCTTTCTGTCTTCATTGGAAACCAATACAGTTGGCACTGTCCACTCCATCCCCTAAGCAGCAGAGTCTTTCAATGACCAGTCTTCCTAGAAAGGATTGAAATGTAGGAATTAGCTTTTTAGAATTGCTGAGAATGATTAGTGTCTTAATGTTTTTCAACAACTTTGGAGCAATAAGTGGCTAAAATCATGCAAATAAGCACTAACTTGGGAGTCTAAGGGCCAGCGTTCCTGACACTTAGTGGGATTTTTACCTCAGGCTGTAGTTTGAGATAATTTAGTGGTTTTTCTAGAATCTAGTAAGATTCTGCTTACTTCTGTTTGATAAGGATTAATTCCTTTTCTGTGTGTAACAACACTAACATTGGTAAGGTTTTTGTTTTTGTTATGTGTGAGGCTTTCTGCACTGTCTCCTCTAGTCCTGACAGCAACCCACAAGATGCATCCTGTTGCCCTCACTGTAGTGATGAGGGCATGGAGATTCACATAGACATTTACCAGTCAGCCCCAGGCACACAGCTAATATAATTAATAGCATATTCATATTCATGTCTGTGTCTGATTCCAAAGGAAGTTGTCTGAGGTACCTTTACATATTTCCTTCCATGAGAAAGTGTTGCAGACTTATCAAAGATCAAAGATGGATTGGCTGCTTTCTCTTAGGGAAGAACCTCTGAGATCTTACAGTGTTAGACTTGAGAGTGTGGCATAGACATAGAAACACAAGTCCGTTGGTCATGACCAATGCATATCTTCTTAGCCATCTTAGCTCTGCCGACCATCCCAACTCATGGGAATGACCATCTTTATCTCCTAGATATGTGTGTGACATAAGATGTGTTTGCAAGGAAGAAGGAATCTGGACCATGGCTGTTTTCTTGTTGGGAAGTCAGATAAGACTTCCTTCCTGGAGAAAAACCAATGCTTTTCCATCTCAGAACCTGTGACCTATCATGTCTCTGACCTTCCAAGATCTGACATTTTGGGGGACACTGAGGCAGCTGACAACTTCATGACCAAAATAATTACTCTCACTGAGCCTTAGTTGTTCATCTGTATTATGAGGTCAGTAATATTAGGATACCTAGGAGAACTTGTGAAGGGTACATGTAGTAAAAGAGATGTCAGTTGCTATTATTTTATTTTCCTGAGTCTTCACCTTTGCATATCTCAAATGAATAAGAAGGATTCATTTCATTTTGGAAGCATGACTGTCACCTGGCTGGGAGATCAATGACACAGTGTGGACAACTCCAAGGGGTCAGAAGCAGCTTCAGGAAATAAAGCAAGTTCAATCTAGCAGGTACAACATGGTTTTGGGGAGATCTGCCTACAGACAAGAAGTGGTAATTGAAACTGGCTGGGGCATTCCAGAACCCCAACAAGAAATGACATACCACGCTAGCAGACTATGATGAACCTGTCACTGGGTGTTAGAGGCCGGACCAGATGCGGTTCGGAGGCAGAGCTATGTAGTATGGTTCCTTTACAGGTTGTGGACAGGAGGTGAGACTCCAGCCAGTCTTTGTGTAATAAACCTGGTGGCTTAAAGTGACCACTGTATTACGCTCACAGATGAGGAATTCAGGAGGGTTTTTCTCTGCTCCTTGAGACAAGCCTCACCTAGGGAGGCTGGAAGGCCAGGCTGACCCAGTGCCTGGAAGCAGTGCTAGGCATCTGGCCAGCATGTTTAGGGGTGATAGGCAACCTGCCAGGAAGAACATTCACTGTGTTGTTTCTCCATGTGGACTGATGAGGGTTTTCCCACAGATGGGGCGGATATCATGACTGAGTGTGGGGAGAACAAGGCATAACGCTGAACACCAAAACCACAAAGCATCACATACTCTAGGTTCAAGGGGAGGGGCATAGGCCTCACTCTTGAATGTCAGGGACCACAAAGCAATTGATAAAAAGCATGTGGGTCGGAAGATGTTGCTGTATCCATCTCTGAGAAATTCAGTCTGCCTTGGCATTTACAGCTTTATTAAATTATTGGTGTGTGATTGTTAATAGAACAAGGTCTGGAGCCAGACCGCCTGCCTTCACATTCTGATTCTGCCACTTGCTAGCTATGAGAGTTTTGGCAGGTCACCTAAACTTCCTGTGCTACAGCTTTCTCATCTGTGGGGTGGGACAAGGGATGGTACACTTCCTGCTGGACCTCTGTAAAGGTTCAGTGAGCAAATAACAATAGCACCCAAAGCTGGCCACATGCTGAACACCCACTAAAGACAAGTGTTTGTTAACTATCATCACTGAGAAGGTTCCCAAGGCAAAGATCCAGGAGTGATCAAAACCACAGGATGAAGGTCCAGCTAACCTACTAGGTAATGGCACCTGATGCTGAGAGATAGGATGTGAGTCAAGAGAGGATTAATTGCTTCTTTTATGGGCCAGATCTGATCTCAGAGACAGAGCCTTTTAGGTGCATGCAAGGGACAGAATGACATCTCTGTGAAATGAAAAGGGCCTTAAGCACAGAAGAAAGGAGGCCCAACTGTCACCCAGCAAGTTCTGACTCCTGCCCCACTTGCCTTTGTCTGTGCCTCATTGAGGCTCCCCTGACCTACCAGATAATAGGCCTGGAACAAAGCTATGTGAAGTCACAAGTGACTGACAGAGGGGATGGGCCTACACCAGTGCCACAAATAAGTTTAGAAAATGCAGGATGAGCTGGAGAAGACCGTATCGTGGGCAGCCCCACTGTGCATCTGGGAACCTCCTCCTGTAAGACAGAGTTGTTTGCTTGCAGGTGACAGAAACACACTTCAAACCAGCTTAAGAGAAAAGGGAATTTATTTGCTCATATAGCAGAAACTCTTAAGAGGACAGAGTCTTAGCTGTGATCACAGGCTCAAAGGGCATCGTTAAGAATTTTTTGCTCTCTTCTCTACTCCCATAAATCTATTCCATCCTTTATGCATTGAGAGCTTACTATGCTCTAGGCATGTTTTAGACAGTGAGGCTACAGTGGTGATCAAGGCAGCAAAATCATCAGTCTCATGGGACTTCTTTCCAAGGAGGAGAAGACAGGATGATTAAGTAGGCAAGTGGCACCTGACTCTAATCCCCCCACTCTGGGAGGCTGAGTCAAGATGACCAGAAGTTCAAGACCAGCCGGGGCAATTTGGAGACTCAGTGAGACTCTGTTTCACAGTAAAAAAATAAAGAAAAGGATGGGTGTTGTAGACAGTGGACTAGGCCAGGGTTCAATCACCAGTACTACAAAAAAGAAAGAAAGAAAATTTAAAAAATACATAGTTTTAGTCAGTAATATAATGGGCTAGGTAAGGGAGTATAGATTAAAGTAGAATAGTCTCAGGTACTCTGAGCTGCTGGCCGCTGGCTGGTGGCACATGGACTCACAGGTGGTGAGAGGGAGCTTGCCCTTGCTGATGTGGGAAAAATATTCCAGGTAAAAGGAACAGCTGTCCATGTGAAGACTCTGAGACAGGGATGAATCTCCTATGTTTGAATAAATAAAACCAGGCCAGTCTGGCCAGGACTTAATAACCAAAGAGTCAAATTATATAGGAACAGAGAGAGGCACAGTGAGGAGAGATACTGGGATTGTGATCACATATAGAGTTTTGATTTTAAGTGTCATAGGAAGCCATTAGAGATTTTTGAGTAAGGGAACAATATGATCTACATTTCTTTTCTGCAGTTTTTATTTTTTGTTCGTACATGTTTCCAGCACATAATGGGAACAGTATGATCTTATTTGCCAATTTAGAAGAACACTCAGGTTTTTCGAGAATGTGTTGGCAAAGATGGACATTCTTGTAGCAAAACTGATGTTCTTGCCAAGTTGCACTTCCTGCACAGTCCCAGGGAAGGATCTCATTGGGCAGCCTTGAGTCCCATGCAAATTAATGGACTAAACCCTGTGGCTTCAGCAACATAGTAGTTTCAATGGCCCAGTTGAGGTCACATAACCACTTTTAGTTCCTGGGCTTTAGGCCAGCCAACAAGTGGAGATTGTGGGTACACTTACCAAATAAACCAGTGCGTGTTGGCCAGGAAAAAATGGTACAAGTCTTCTGTGCTGCCCAATTAATCCTGATAGTGTGGACATCTTATCTCTGCTTGGTCTGTCCCAAGACATGTGCAGAGTTCTTTCTCTGCCTTTCCTTGAATGGTGAGGAATTTCTTCTTTAAGCCAGGGCAGCTTGTGGCCCTGTTCTACTCTCTCAGTTTTATCCAGGAAACTCAAGTATGATCCCCAATAGCCCTTGGGAAGAGAATGGGGGCATCTTTCTGAATAACTATTTTTATTCCTTAAATAACCTTAGTTCATTCTTTCCCCTACCCAGGTTACAGTTCCATTGAGACCCTAGTCATGGTCCTTGGAGTGTTTAATACTTTTTCAGAGTTCAAATGCTCTGTTCTGTGTGTGTACGTGTGTGTGTGTGTGTGTATGATTTCTAGTTTCTCAATTTAAGCCGGACTTGGCTGGAATAAAGCAGTATACTGTAGTATGTAGATGAAGTTGTTTCCAGATCCAGGCAAAAGAAGTCACCATACAGTGTCTTGTGGAAGTTGGGGGAGAGAGGAGGCCAAAAAGCAGCTTGAGAAGCAGAATAGAAGATTAATAGGAGGGGAATCCTCCTGAGGTCTCGAGTTTCATGTAACACTGTGACATCATGTGGTTCATAGCCTCTTTTTGTTTATAGGAGAAAGTGGGTCAGAACCTTCTTTTCTGTATGGAATTCATTATGTTTCGCTGCCATGTATTCACTCAGCAAACATTTTAATGAGCACCTACTGCATCTTAATAGGGATGTTGAGATGAGAAAACAAGTACTTTACGCGGGACTTAGGTTGGTGTCAGAGGCTGGTTAGAAAGTCGCCAAAGCACAAAAGTGGGATGAGGGCCGAGAGTGAGGGTGAGTGGATGAGCAGGGTGTTGGTGTCAGTCTCCGGCAGTGGGAAGTGTGTACAGGTGTGAGGATGTCCATGGGGCCAGTTACATGTGCCTGGGAGGATGATTCAGGGACAGAACCGGGTGTTAGGATTGGTTGGAAGGCAGGGATCTGACAGGGTGGGCCCAGGGATAGCGTGTGGGTGGTGGGGAGTAATTGGAGGCGTCAGTGCCAGGCAGCGAAGCAGTTGAATCGCTCTGCTAGACCTGTGGTGGGTGGACAGAGAGTGGGGTGGTCAGAAGGCTGCAGGGACTGAGCGAGCAGGGTGCCCCAGAAGGAGTCAAGGCCTGTATCAGGGCAGGCTGCTTTCCCGTCAGCTGGGGCTCTGTAGGAAAATGGCATAGACACTTGTGTCTCACTGCTCTGGAGGCTGGGAGCCCGAGGCCAAGGACCTGGCAGATTTGGTGCTGGCCACTTCCTGTTGTGGGTGGCTGACACTGCTCATCCATCCCTTGTGGAACTGGTGCAGGGAGGTGTCTCCAAGGAAGGAAAGGCACTACCCTCAGCAGCTCCTCGCCTTCCAAAGGTGACACCCATCTTGGAGAGCACTGTGATGGGAGCTGGGCTTTAGCATCTGTGTCTGGGGACAGAAGCACTTGTGTCCTAGCAATGGACAAGGAGACAGAGGGTCTGGGTAGGGAGAGTGTTGGTGATGGGTAGAGGTCATAGCGGGGCCCTTGTGAGTGTCTGGTCTTGGCGGGGGGCACAGAGGCCAGACTTAGGACTCTGTACCCACTCTGAGCCCCGTTATTGACCAGCAGAGCTTCAGCGTCTTCTTAAAGACTCTCCTGGGGTCAAGACCAATATACCTGACCCCAGCCCCCTGTTGCTGTCTGCCTCCCCGACGTCCAGAGCTACCCTTTGTTAGCTTGTGTCAATGAGTCCCTAATTCCTGGAGTTTGGGCCTCTGCAGGACCACCAGGGTGAATCAGACGGTACTGGGGAGTGGGTGGTGTAGAGGCATGCCTGGCCAGGCAGACTTCCCCGTTAGGCTTTCTTTCTCCCGGTCCTACCGTGATGAGGAGCTGGATTGTTTTCAGGGAGGCTGACTCATTGAAAAAGCTCTGCTGCTGATGTATTCCTCAGACCGAAGTTTTGGATCCTTTTTTTTTTAGTTTTTGTTCAGGTTCTTTTCCTTTTTTGCCCTTTTCTTCCCCTCTCTCATTTGAGCAGAAGAGGACTCTTACTATGTGTGACAGGTGATATCCTGCAAATAACAAGCTGCCTCATTTGGGGCAGAGTGAGGTCCAGGACTTTTATCTGTGTGTGCACAGTGCTCCCTGAGGAACTCTGTGTGGGGACACCTGGCAGTAGGTCACAGCGAGCTGTGCCAGCGTCGGGAGGCACGCGCCAGAGCTGCTGTCATACTGGGATGTGCACTCCTTTCTCTCAGCACCTCCCAGGCTCTCCCACCATCCTCTCTTTTCCTGCATTTGTGTGCGTGTGTGAGTGCATGGCAGGGGGATAATGACTGAACCCAGAGCCTCAGCACTGAGCTGTATCTCTAGCCCACTTAAAATTTTTATTATTTTCTTAATTTGGGAGACAGGGTCTCACCAAATCACTAAATTGCCCAGTCTAGGCTGGAACTTGTGATCCTCCTGCCTCAGCCTCCCAGAATCCTGGGATTGTAGACATGCATCACCTTACCCTTCTTTTTTTCCAATACTTTGCTTAGTTGATACCAAATAACCACCTCTTGACTCATATTCTGGGTCCAATCTCCTACTCTCAAATTCTCTTTATCTCCAAATGGATGATGACATTAGCTATACAGATAGCACTCAAATATTTCATATTTATTTTATAGGTCAAGAATGGTTCTAAGCCCTTGGCACCTATGAACTCATTTACTCTTTATGGCAATTTTTTATAAAACACATCTGATCATTTTCCTCTCTTTCTGCACAGAAGTGAGTGGCTTCCTGAACACAGAAAAGAGACGTCCCACACTCCCATCCTGCCCGCTGGTGTATCACCATGGCTTTACAAAGTAAGGAGAGGACTACGAGTGATCTTCAAGGATGTGTCATGTTGTCTACCATCTAGGCCATCTTGGCTCAAGCTTTTTCTATAAATTAACTTAGTTTTGAAAATATTTGCATATGTAGAAATAAAATGAACTACAGCTCTCATTCAAATGCACAGTGTCACTCAGCCTCACTATAAAGTAACTGAGCACAAATGCAGTGAAAGCAGAACAAAGCCAGAGTGTTATTCAGTCCTAGCTGGGGACCTGAGCTTGCACTCTTGTGCTACAGAGGGATATGCATAAGCGTTAGAGAGATGTTAATGACAGTGACACCAAACCAAGGCTTTCTCTTTGGTGTAAAAACAAGGCTTGAATGAGAATTTGCAAGGAATTCCTTTATCTGTGTAATTTAGTGATTTTTTTTTAACAGTATCTGGGATTAAACCCAGGGCCCTTGAACTGAGCTATATCCCCAGTGCTCCCTCCCCTAGAATTTTTGGATACAGGGTCCCACTAAACCACTAAGTTACCCAGACTGGGCTCAGATCCGCAATCCTCTTGCCTCTGCCTCCCAGAGCATTGGGATTATAGGTGTGGTACCATGCCCAGCCAAATCAGGCCTTTAATGCTGTGCTTCTCTGCCTCCTGCTATGATCTCATAGTCACTAAAAAAAAAGTCTCATTCAAAAAATGCCGTTTGACAGACTAAAGCACAGTTAGAGCCTGGCCTGTTTGACTGTCTAGATCTCGTCCCCATCCATAACACAGTTTCTCTTCCACTCTGATCTCACAGTTCTCCTTTAATGTCTTTCTTTTCCCTCTGTCTTTCCATATGCTATTCTCTGTCTGGAAGGCCCTGCCTTTCTGACTCCAAATGGTGCACTACATACATTTCCTTCAGGTGTTGTTGCAATATTAAAGTCTTCCCAAGCCCCAAACTACACTACTTCAGTTTCTGCAATTATGGATTACAGCTACAATGTCCCCCCAAAATCTTGTGTGTTCAAAGATGGGTCTTTTGGAAGGTGAGTGGATCATGTGGTCAATACTCACCAGTGGATTGATCCACTTATGAATTCCTAGCTGAATGTGCTTTTAGGAGGCAGGGCCCGGTTGGAGGAGATGGGCAAGTCAGTGGAGGAGGATGTCTTCCTTTGACTGTTCCAATTGTTCTCTGCTTCCTGGGTGCCGTGGGTCCAGCAGCTTTCCTCCTACGTGCCCTTCTGCTATACACTTGCTACCTTGGAGCTAATATGCCATGGACTGAAACCTCAGAAACCATGAGCCAAAACCTTTCCCCTTTTAAGTTGTGAGTATTGGGTGTTTTGTTGCAGTGATGAGACAGTTGACTAATATGCCTCTTATTCCCAGTTTAAATGTAAACCCCAGTCAGTTTTCTCTGTGTGCTGGGAGTTGCTGAGAGGAACACTACCACCCATCTTTCTTGCTGGTCCCTCTGCAGAAGCTGAAACACTTGAGATCTATTTTACAAGCCTCTCCTGGACATACAGAGCTGTTCTGTTCAATGAGATGCCCAGACAGGTCTGCCGGTGACTTCTAGAAGTTGTGCTATTTGGAGTAGCGACAAGCCTCAGAGAAACCCTTTCATAACTTTGCTTTTCTCTTTTCTCCTTTCTTAAATGCTAGCATGATACTTCCTTCGGAGGCAGCCTTGTGCTGACACAGAAGTGAGTGTGAGAATACACAAGTGAGTAAACACACTATGGAGGGAGGTATAGAAAGACACATGCCTTGTTAAGAAACCACCAACGTGCCAGACCAACTCTGGGATCTCCTACTTTCAAATTTCTAGTTAAAAAGATGATAAGTGTCCTCATGATTTCAGCTGTCATTTATTAGAAGCTCTATTCTATGCAGTGGAAACATTCTTATCAGTTTTTTTTTTTTAATACTGGAAATCGAACACAGGGCCTTTACACTGAGCTACGTTCCCAACCCCTTTTTTAAATTTTATTTTTTATTTTGAGACAGGGTCTCACTAAGTTGCTAAGTTACCTATGCTGGGTTCGAACTTGCCTCAGCCTCTCTGAGTGCTGGGATTGCAGGTGTGTACCATCACCCCTGGCTCAGACAGTTTATTTACGGGTTTCCATCCCTTCCTTGATTTTGAGCTATTTTAAGGTAAAGGGGGAGTGTTTACCTCTACAATCTTCTTATTCACACAGGGCTCTGAATGTGTAGTATTTATTATCATTAGTATTACTTTGAATACTAAAAATCTAGCTTATTTTTATTTAAACTCTGTTTGTCTGGCCCTGGTGCTCATGCCCTTGATCACTGTCGTATGATTCCTGCACTGATCAAAGTAGAATGAATGAAGAAATGAATGAACAAGTGACCAAGAGGAGAATTTGCAGAAATTCCTTTTATGCCAGCTTTAGTTAGCAACTTCATTAGAATTTATATTTGGGTACACTGTGAGGCTTTGTTATTTGTTCTGTATTTTTGTTTTGTGTGTTTTATTTTGCTGCATGCTTTATCCTAACCCATGAAAATTTGCATTCTGGAGCCTTCAGGGGCATTAATGAGAGACGGTTAGAGTGTTTTCAGACCTTGTGAGCCAGGTGTGCTGGGCCTGTGGGCCGATGTAATTCAATGCTATGTGATGTGGCTGGCGTTGTTCTCTTTTTATCACATGAATGGTAGATTTAGCAAGGTGCTATCCAGTTGGGTCTCCATGTATGTAAATTCCCTGTGCACAGATTCAACCAACCACAGAGAGAAAAGAGTAAAATAACATCCATATTACACATGTACAGGCATTTTCTTAATATTTCCTAATCAGTATAGTATAACAGCTACTTACATAGCAGTGGCATTCATTCATATGTATTATAAATAATCTAAAGATAATCTAAAGTATAGGGGAAGATGTTTATTTATAATGCTATGTTTCCTAGAAAATGAGACCTAGCTGAAAAATAATCAGCCTTGAAAACTGGAAATCAAAAATGCCAGTCCCAATCAGCGTGTCCTTGCCTTACCTGCCATACAGAGCAGCCACTGAGCAGGAGAATAGTGATGGCAGGTAAGCCAAGGGTAAGCTGACTGGGGCTGGCATCTTTGCTCTCTAACTTTCAAGACTGATTATTTTTTGCCTAGCCTAGGTCTTCTTTGGGGGGAAAGACTGTATGTCAATACTGTGCCATTTCACATATGGGAATTGTGGATCTGTAGATTTTGGTGCCCTTGGGGGATGATCCCAGAGCCAGTTGCCATGGATATTGAGAGGAGAGTCTACCATAACAGTACTCTAAAATTCTGGACCCTATGTACTTTGTCGCCTGAATACCACCTGCTCAATGAGCTGCAGTGAAACCCTGCTTCTGAAATTGTATCTGTTACTCTGAGAAGGCAGCACTTCAGCCCCCTTTGGTGCACCCTTGAAGTGGTGGGGCTGACTCTATGCCTGTGTGCGATAAGGAGAGAACTCTGGCTTCCCTGAGTTCATAGGCCCCGACTCCTCCTTAAGTAGTAGTTTCCTCATTTTTGGTAGGTCCCATATTGAAACAGTTAATTCTGTATAAACCCAAGCTTGTAGTATCACAGAATCAAAGACTGAAATCACAGACACAAGGAGGAAGTTAAGAGAGTATTTGGTGGAAAGAATAAGAAGAAAATAGCTCCTGCTGTGTACTCATCAGTGTGTGTGTAGAGGGGACTCTGGAAGTTGGAGATTTTCAGAGACGCTTTGTTCAATTTGGTTGTATAGAGCTTGGCAGAGAGAGGGAATTTGTTTTTAACAGGTGGTTTAGGGTCTAAAGAAAATTAGTTGCTCAGTTGGGAGGGTTCAAAGGAAACTCTATTCAATGGAAACAGGTTCCTCTGCATTTTAAGTTCTCCCAGGTCCAGCCTGAGTAGAAGGAGTTGTCAACTAACTTAGCACATTCTCCCCAAGAAGTCACTTCCTGGCAGGAAGGATTCTTATTTGCCCACTCTTATCCCAACGTTTTATCTCCTTTCCCGTGTTTTCTTTTACATTTCTAAGTTGCCTGGCTTGAATTAGCTTGTAACTTCCTTTTGCAATGTGAAGATTCCTTGGACAAAATTTACCCCTGGCCTGGTGTTCATTTTTCATTTTCTGCCTCGAGACCTCTACTTAGTGGCTCTGGCTCCTTGGGGTCCCAGGGCCATGTGAAAATGTCCGAGTGCATCTCTTGGTATCTGCAGAAGCTTGTCTCCTGGGGGCTGGCAGTACAGCGTCCCTTGTCCTTTTCCAGGGAGTAATGGAAATATTCAGCAGCTATTCTTAAAACATGTTCACTTCTTTCCTCTCCCATTCCTTGTCCTCTCACTGAGGAGCTGATTCAGAATCCTCTGCCCTTCAAGTCTGCACGCATGTTCCTCCGCTTTTGTTTCCCTTTTCTTGACCTCTGTCTCCTTTCTTTTTTTTCCCATTATAAAATTATCAAAAAGCCATCTGGAAAGGCAGGGCCTTCCTTTAGAGTTTTGGAAAAGCAAAACACAAACAAAAACATGAGTTTCGTGTATGTGGAATAGAGGAAGTTTGGAAGTGCCCGTCTGTTGCTGTTGCTTTATCTATTCGTGTTTGTGTCCTCCACCTAGTAGATTTTTCTGTTGCATCTCCGTTTCCCCCTCCACACCACATCTCTGTTGTAATATGGTTATATAACAGTGTTTTCCCTTGCCTTTCCTCCTTCTTTATCTCTCCCACTGCTCCTGCAGCCAGGGAGCTACCTCACTGCTCATTGCCCGGAAGAAAGGATCTGGCAGGAAGCAAACTGTTGGGCCTCTTGTGGTTTCCTCCAGCCTTTTGTGTTTAAAAACTGAAGCCCTCCTTTTTCCTTTCTTGAAGAGGGCTGTTGCATATGAAATAGAATAATGGAGAGAAAGTAGAACCTCCACCACACAACTAAGAAAGATTTGTCTCTTCTACCCATCCGGCTGCATAATGAGTGAAGAGGGTTGAGGATCCGATCTCTGGGTACGGGAGAGGGGTAACCTGGACACACCTCCCAGATGCTCGTAAGGGAGACAAGACACCTCAAGAAAGTGTCAGCGTGGTGGTTCCAGGGAAATTAAGTCCAGCCAGCATTTCAAAAGAATTGTCAGAAGCAACCTGGAGCTGTTGGGAAAATCTACAACAGCCTCACTGGCTGCGTAGGTCACTGCAGTCTGTTGTGTCTTACTCCCAAACTCATAGCATTGTGCCACTGAACCTTGAAAAGAACTAGGAACTCCCTGCCTATGGTGCTTTGGAGATAATTGTGTGTGTGCCTGTGTGTGTGTGTGTGTGTGTGTGTGTGTGTGTGTGTGTGTGAGAGAGAGAGAGAGAGAGAGAGATTGTTCTCCATGTTTAATTGCTCTAATTCATACCTGACTCATTGCACGGCCTATGAGGCTGTGGATATAGATAGAAATATGTTTATATGAAGTTGCCTCAACTTTCTGTATTTTTTTCTTCAGGGTATGCCTTGCAGATCCACATGACCGTTAATGTACCTTAATTATTAGACACAAAAAGGAGGATTAGTATTCGCCAGCATCTTTGGCTCATCTTTTGTCCTTACACCTGCTGCTCTGTTCGATAATTTCTGTTCAGCCGTCGTGAACTCCCTCCAGTCCTTCAGGCATGTCAGGCTCTCTCTCACACAGCGTGCATATATGCTGTTTACATGAGCCGAGAGCTTGCACACCTCCTGCCCGCTGCCACTGCACAGGATATACTGAGCCGTACATGTTTTTGCTGGAATAGTTTTTATATACCCTTCAAGTAACTGTTCAGAGACAATCTATTATGTTTTAGGAAAGTTCCTTTGCATTCTGTCTTCTAAACTTGCCATAGTTCTAGCAGTTAAATAATTCCTAAAATGTACTAAGGCTTAATAAATAACTGGCAAATGAAAGACATGGGAATGAATCAATGAATAAAATATGAATAAATGAATGGACAGATGAGGGAGTGAAAGGACGGGTGAGTGGGTCAATGAGTGAACGATATTTGACATCTCCAGGCTCTCAGCCTCCGTGATGTGTGTTTCAGAAAATGTTTACTGCTCTTCATCTTCTCTGAGTCCAGTGTGCTGGTCAAGCATCTTCATGTCCTTCATCGCCACATCAAGGAGCTGAGACAGCAGGTGGAAGCATTTGCTTTTTAAAATCAAATCTTATTCTGAGTTACCAGAGGTCAAAACAGTAAACCAGAAGCATAAATCACCCCTTTTGTTTTTTGTGTATTAGCACTTGGTCATCTGAATAGGGCGCTTTCATTGACTTGTGGGAAAAGGTCGCTCAGCTTCACCGGTCCTCAGGGACAACAGAAGTCATTCACCCATCATCCATCTGTTCATTCATTCCCTTTTTCAGTCAGTCTTTGAATACAACCTGGTAATTAGGAGAAGAATTTTTAAATTTTAATAAAATTGACACCTGATTGAATTTGCCACTTGATCAGCGCTGCATCTTTGGGACAGTTGTGTATCTTTTCTGCACCATATATAGCAAGCACAGCTCATCATTCTACCTCTCAGGGCTGTTCTGAGCACTAAATGAGTTAATGAGTGTAAAGCACTTTGTACAGTACCTGGTACACAGTCAAGGCTTAGTAAATGTCTGCTCCTATTATAAATACCCTAATATATGAATTCCTCCTCTCATCTAATATTTATCAAGCTCCTGTTGAGCAGCAGACCCTGAGATGGGTAAAATGTACTTGCTATATTTAAGGCCTCACAGTCAGTTGAGTCTGACAGAGATAGGGGTCAATAATTAGAAAACTGATGGATTTATTGGCAGAGTAGACAGAGTGGCAGGATGGGGAGGAAGATGCATCACCCTGGCTGTGAGGAGACAGGTGGCGTGTCTGGGGAGGGCTAAGGGTTTTGGTCTAATTGTGCAGGGCAGACAAGGCTGGGGTTATCAAAGTGTTTTAAGATAGGAAGTGGTAGGGCTGGAATTGCCCCGTAACACTTCCTTTGCAGCAGAGTGGAGGATAGAATGCAGGCAGGTAGGATTTCAGGAAAGCGGATGAGGAGGGAGGAGGCAGGTGTCCAACAGGCCAGGGGTAATGAAGAGGATGTGCAATAAGGAAGGAGGAGGATGCAGGCGAAAGGACCCACCTGCTGTGGGGTGGGGGGCAGAATACTTTCCTCTTCAAAGAGTGGTCTCTGGCTCAGGCGGCCTGTTAGGAATGCAGACTCATGGGCTGGGGTGTAGCTCACTGGTAGAGCACTTGCCTGGCATGCACAAGGCCCTAGCTTTGATCCCCAGCTTTGACCACCACCACCACTGGAAAAAAAACTATAAACTCTTATGCTGTGCCTGAGACTTCCTACGTCTGCAGATCTGTGAAATCCAGGGGTGGTGTTGGGGCACTGACATGTGAGAAGGACTCAAGCAGATTCTGTAGGATCTGGTGGACCACCTGGGTGTGGAGGGCAAAGCAGAATCACCCATTAGCAGTGACACAGTCCGTGAAGCCGGACATACCTGCTGGATATCATTTCTTAAGAAATGAGGGAAGGTTAGCTTGCTATTAGTGGCATTTTGCTTCCTAATACTAATTTATAATTAGTGTTACAGAGGGGAGGGAGACTGGTGCTTTCTCCTTGAGCTCACTAGGGTGACGGCACTGGAGGGTTCAGGCGAATATCTTTGCCATTGGGTCCGGTCTCCTTTGTTTATCACCAGAGCCATAGCTAAGTGTTTACAGCTGAGATATAAATCCCCACAACATGGATTTCTTCCTGGAAGTGCTGACTCAACCTTAACTTTGGCAGTGCGAATGGTGCCAAAATAAAATGTATATATCAAAGTTGTGGCGACTATAAAGGTCTTTTAAAATTGAGTTGACATTGCAGCATGTTTCCTTGAGATAAGGTGAGGATTTACGTTCATAAATAGTATTGTGAAGGCTGAGAAGCATAACTGACCATTTGGGGTGTCGAGATTGGGGATCTTTTGTCCTTGATCCTGGTGGAAGACTTCCTTCTCTTTCTGTGGGAGGCAGTCTCACTTTTTCACTTCCAGTCTGGCTTTGTACAGAGACTCGAAGAAGTAATTCTGAGAACCCCCCTGGGTAAGTCACCCTGCAAAGTGCTTTTCAAGCCAATTCAATTCAACAAAGCAAATTTTTTTGGTACCGGGGTTCAAACTCAGGACCTTGAGCTTGTAAGGCAGGAGTGGTGCCAGGGAGCTACATCCCCAGCCCAACAAAACAACTTTTTTAAGCCACTGCTCTGTACCTGGTGCTTAGCTATGTACCCAGAACAGGAAGTGAACAAGGAAATCTGACTTCATTTAACTCACAATCTAGCTTGGGAGATAGACTTCCGCTCATTCATTCATTCACTCAGCAAATATGTTTTAATTGCTTAGTAGGAAAGGGGTAGGGTCAGAGTGATAAACACATGGCAGTTTCTGTCTTCAAAGAGTTTATATTTGAATGCTAGAAGATAGCAATGAAACAGGTAAATGAGTTAGTATGAAATGTAACATCATACTACAGAATAGCTGCTAAAATAGGGTCATTGTTTATGGAACCACACATTTATTTCTGCTTTTAAAAATTAGTAAATGAGGACAGAAAGAAGACCCTGGAATGGTGTGTTGATAATTATAGTACGCTCCCCTCCTACGTCCACAGTTTTGCCTTCCAGAGTTCCAGCTACCTGTGGCTAACCGTGGTCTGAAAATACTAAACAGAAAAAACAGGAATAACAATATCCTTACAGTCTTTATTTAAATATTCTTTAAATTGTCTACTCTTGTGAATAGCATGATGAACGTTCATGTCCTTTCATTGCATTCTGCCTTGATGCAAATCACCCCTTTGTCCAGCGAGTCCATGCTGTATATTTTGCTCTCCTGTTAGTCAATCAGTGGGAAAGACCTTGGGGTATTTGGGATTCAGAACTATCCATAGTTTTGAGCTTACAGCATATCACCTGTGGATAAGGTGGGGCCACTGCTATTGTTTACTGAGAAAATACACGGATGCATGAAAATAAAAGGTACTCTATGTGCCTGTGTGCCTGGTATCTAGGAAGCATGTTTGGAAATCTCTCTGAGGAAGACACAGTTAGGTCCGTTCCTAATGAAATCCCAGAAATTTTAGATTGCAGGCCACAGAGAGACAGGATGGAGTGCCTGTCTTAATTATAGTTTGTCCTGGCTGATGGGGAGATGTGGGTATCATGGAGTCCATAGCAGAGGGGGTGTGGAGGAAGCTTGCTGAGCGAGTGGGGATGGGAACCCGGGAGGCAGGAGACCTCAGATATTCAGGTGCTGGATATGCACCAGGTCGTGTGACATTATAGCCACTGCCGTGGGAACTTGTACTCCTCCTGACCTGTTTTTGAAAGGTATCACTGCATGATGTGTAAGTGAAAACAAAGCCTCATCAACGCCCCAAAACGTGAGGCACCTGTCATGGCTGAGCAGCAAAGGACGCGGAAAGAAGCGGAAGGAGTAGTGCAGAGAAGGACCAGAGGCACCTTTGTCCTGCCGGTCAAGATTTACACTCCCCAAGGTATGTGGGAAAGGTGGGTCCGTAGCCATGGCAGCCCCAGGAAACGCACACACCGTGCGCATGTTCTGCATTGCAAAGTGTGTACTTTTAATATTGATCTGTTGAAATCCGACTGGCCTCATCGATTTTCACTGGACTCGGAAGAAAGACTGTGATAAACCAAAGACTCTTATAGCTTCATCAGCCCAAAGGACATGACTTATTTTCCTCTTGCTTGAACTTTTCTTGGCTTCCTGGGAAGATAACTTATTTTTATTTCTCTCTTTATTTTGTATCAGCCTATATTAAAGTCCTATAAATAACCTTAGAGACACACGGAACGGATTCATTTAATTTTCCTTTAGTTATCCTAAGTCGGAACAGATGTGTGTCTGTGATAGAAAGGAGGAGGGGGAGAATGAATCATAGGTGTGGAGAGGGAGACGGGGATCCTTCTGGCGTCTGCAGTGGAATATCTGATTTTTGGAGATTGGCAAACAGCACAGGCTTAGCCTAGCAGGGGCTGCTCGGACCTAATGGCCTGGCCACAGCTGAATCCCTAGGAAGTAGCAATAATGGGCAAGGATGGGTCAAGTTTATAGAATGATGTGTTTTCTGTTACCTTCTGACTGTGATGCAACTACTGGATTAGACAACTCACTGACTCTTACTTCATTTTACATGCTTAAAAGATATGGTGGTCAAAGTAGGCAGGAGACAGTCAGCAGTTTAGCTTGGGAGTTGGCGTTGAGTGTCTTGTGTGACACCCTTGTGCTGGAGGAGACATATCCAGATCTTCACCCACAAGACGTCTGTCCTAGGGTGAGGGCAGCCTTCTTTGAATTGCTCAGTAAGGAATTACCGAGGGGTACCTCTTAGGTATGGGCCTGGCTGGGGCCTCTGGTATGAGCCATGGTGGGGACAAGCCTTCAGTTTAAGGGGAGGAGAGCAGGACAGTTGTGAATGTCTAGGGACTACATTGCTGGGCATGATGCAGCGTAATTTTCACTGGCAATACCATATTTCCAGGTAAGTGTTTGGAATCCCAGTGTAGAAGGTGCAGCTGCAATACAGAAGGTCTATAAAGTGAATTCTTAAGAAAGGAGACCCACAGGAACCTAGGAAGGCAGCTGAGTCCAGCCACACAGAATTGGAGACAGAATAAGTGCTTTTTGTTGAAGGGGAGAAAATCTAGAGGGAAGTCCATTTGGGTAACATGATCAGGTTGTGACGCTGTGCCAGGTGCCCGGGGTGGACGGTCTACACGATCTCCTACTTTGCCGGCCCTGCCTGAGGCTGTTGGCATCATCCTGCCTGGGTCAGGATTTCTTCAGGGTGGGGTTAGAGCAGAGCATCTCAAACCCAGCCCAAATGCACATCACCCAGAGATGCTGACAAAATGCAGATTCTGATGTAGTAGATCAGGTGCAGGACTGGAGACTCTGCAGTTCCATCAGGATCTCAAGTGGCCTGCAGCCAGCTTTGAGAAGCTGGGGAGTGCAGGAGTCCTCAGAGTGGACAGCTGGGAGGAGTTAGTGACGTGGCCTTCCACGGAGGGTGTATGTCACCTGGGGAGTACATGGCCACTGAAAGAATGTTTAACTGAGACTCATTGTGTCCTTGCTACACTGGACTCCTGACAACACTGATAACTTTGCTTTATTGTGAGCCCCTTTTGAACAATGTGCAAAATTAGACAAAGCGACTCGTGCTATTTAACAGGTGCACTAGCTTGTGAAGGTCTGTACAGGCTCAGATGTGGAGATTTCAGATAAAGATGATGCCTTGTCACTAGTGCAGCAGGAGGCCTGGGCTTCATAGTGTGGCTTAGCAGGAGTAAGGCTCTGGGCCCTTAGGTAAGCATTGCAGATTGAGGTGGTCTCATTTATCAAGCAGGATCCTGTGTGGCTTAAAGGACACAAAACATAAGATGTTTTGCACAAGACTTGTATTCTAGGAACATTGGCTATTTGCAAGAGTTAGTGAACTCTCTGAAAGGAGTCAGATAATAAATATTTCAGTCTCTGGGGTCCATAAGTTCTCTGCTCCAGAGACCTGGCTCTGTTGTTTGCTGTTGTGTGGTGCTGGGCCTTGAACTCAAGTCCTTGTGCATGCGAAGCACAAACTCTCCCACTGAGCAACTTCTCCAGCCTACTTTGCCCTTATAATAGGAAAACACTAGAGACAGATAAGTGAGTGGGTGTGGCTGTGTAAAGAACTCCACTTAGAAAAATGGGTGGCAGGTTGAAACTGGCACACAGGCCATACCTTGCCAACCTGTTGTTGAATAGAATCCTGATAAGATTCTTAGCAAGAAGCAAGCATGGCCAGAGGTCCGAAGAGACAGCCCAGGGAGGAAAATAAATCGAGCTTCATGCCACAGATGGAGCTTTGTTTAACTCACTTCCAATAGCAAATAATGCTCATGCCCTGCCCAGTCTGAATGGCTTATCTTGCCGAAATGGAGAATAAAACAAAATAATTATAGGTAACTTAATGTGCGGTGATATTGGACTCTTTGGTAATGGAGCTGTTAGGGCCAATAAATAGTAACATCGCTGCTGTGTGTATTGTACTGAGAAGTATGAAGACATTCCCTTGGAAGCTCAGAAATTACAGAATGAATCTTTCAGAGGCAGAGCCCACCAGATAAGCATTATCAGTCTGGGAAGGCTGCTCCACCACAGATGGTTTTTGTACCTGATGGCATCTTCAGGAATCACAGGAGCAGACACTAGGGGATGCCCCATCCTATTTATTAAGAGGCCATGCAAGTGGGGGGGGCAGTGCAGGAATACTGGGAGTGGGTGGGAAGACCACTTGGGGTGCAGCAGCTGGGGACCTTCAGTGGGCTGTAGAGGATGGAGAGGTCAAGCCAGCCTGCTGAGTGAACCCCAGGAATTCTTCTCTTCTCCACCCCAGTTCTCTGCCCCAGTCCCTGGGAGAATGCAGGAAGGCATGCTTTGTTTTTCATTGTTTTCCTCCTGGGTGTTTTATTCACCTGTTTCCCCAGGACTTGGCTTCCATAGATATATGGAGTAAGTGAGCCAGTGAGCCAGTGACTGACCCCAGACACCTACTCAAATGTAGTAGGGAAGGGGAAGAAAGTGGAGGCTTGAGAAAAGTGAGATCCAGCTTTACACGGAGCCTACAAGGATTAAGAAGGCCTTGGAGTTAGAAAGTCTTATGTTCTTGGAGGAAAGCAAGCACTTGTTGGACAGTGTAATTTGTCCCTGTTCACTGGCTCAGAGGAGGCAGAAGTGGGGGTAGACAAGGTCTAGATTAGGAGAATGCCTGTGCCCTCTGCAAGAGCCCTGCCAGGCCTGCCCTGTACCCACAGCCTCCTGTCCAGAGCCTCTGGTCCTCTGGCTTGCTCTGGCTCAGCTTGAGCTCATAGTCTTGTCTCTTCTCTCTCATCTTTGTATCCATGGGCTATGTCCCCTCATCTTGGAAAACGTTTGACTCCATCTCCCCTGGCTAATTCTTACTCACCACACTCCTGAGCTAAAATTCATCCCTTCAGAAAAGAAGGTAGGGTTAGCAGGTGGTCTATACCCACTCACATATCACACCCGTGACCCCTGTGGTCACCTGTCCGTTTACCAGATCCCCGCTGAGAGTATCAAGCTCAGTAGAAGGAGGGAACTGAGTCTGTTACAGGGTCTTTGACACCCTGTCCCCTACCAAGCCCTGTACTCATTCAGTGAGCTCTGTGAGATCACATGGGGTGGTCGTGTGTCCGTTTCAGTCTGAGCAGCATTGGCTGATGGGGTAGGAGGTAATCACAGCCCCATTCTTGCCCCGTACTGATACTGAGCTCAGACACCTGCAGAAGGACACATCTCCCCCTGGCAAGATGAAGAGAAGATGATGGACAGATGATGCATTAGTTCAGCCATGGCGTGTTGGCTGTCTTCTGCATGTCAGTTCTATTTTGACACCAGTGATAGATGAACAAAATACTCTTCTCCCCCAGGTCCAGACCACACAGTGAAGAGAAAGATAGACATACAGACAGGCAATTGCTTGATATTAACCTGGGGACACAGAGCTGTTTATGATGTTATGAGAGTATGGGTTTGTGATGGCTCACAGTTTACAACAGCAGTTTTCAAACTTGAGCACGTCAGTGACAGCACTTGGGTTCTGGTTGAATGGTGGATTCTGGTTGGCTGGGTCCAGGGTCAGAGCCTGAGATCCAGCTTTTCTAATGAATTCCCAGGTGATCCTGATGCCAGTGATCCATGCTGAGTCCTGAGTGTCTGTGTCCCCCTGACAGTCACACACAGAAAATTAACTGTCTAGTGGTATTTATTAAGGGGTGGCCTTCGGGAGGTGCTTAGGACCTGAGAAACCCCAGGAGTGGGATTCATACTTTTTTATAAAAGTGGCCCCAGAGAAGGAGCCACCTGTGAAGCAGAGGGGCCCTCACCAGACACTGAATCTGTCAGCACCTTGACTTGGACTTTTGACTTGGGAGTTGTGGGAAATCCACACTTACTGCTTATCTTGTTACTTATCTTGTTACAGCAGCCAGCAGAATGGGCTAAGGTAGTCCATGGGTGATGCTGTGAACAGGAAAGGTTTCAGAAAGGTGTTAATGAAAGTGACTTGGGAAAATCTTGCAAAATGAATAGACTTGTAGGGTGGAGAAGAAAAGAGGTTCCCAGGCAGGAATAAAATGGAATGGACAGGCATGGTGTGTGTGTGTGTGTGAGATGTACACATGTATGCAGAGTATGTCTGTGAATGCGTGGGGAGTATGTGTCCATATGTGTCTGCTGGATAGGAGTGTGTATGCTTGTGTGGTGGGTTTGTGGGAAGTGTTTCTTTGTGTGGAGTGTATATATGAGTGTGGGTTGTGTGGGTGTGGAGTATGTGGGTGTATTGTGTAGGTGTGCAGTGATGGCAGGTGTGTGATTTGTAGCTGTGCATATGTGTGTGGCTTGTGTGTGAGGTACATGGATATGTATTGTGTGGGAGTGGGGTATGCGTTGGAGAATGTGTGTATGTCAGAGGTGTGGGTTTGGATGTGTGACTGTGTACGTGGGTGTTGGGGCGTTGGTGGCTGCAGGACACCCAGCCTGGTGCTGGGAGTATGGAGCAGGCTGGGCAGCCATGGAAATCAGGTTGCAGGGACTCTTGTGTGCAGAGCGGTGGGTCCCCAGACTCTGTATGAGACTGGAAGCCAGATCCTCATAAAGAAAAGCATGGGAAAGCATATGCTTTTCAGTCCATGTTTGCAGCACACAGAGACTATATTCATCATGTGAGGTTGGTGCATGGACATAACGCATCTTAATTCAGAAAGATCGTTTTATTTACAGGCTGACAGTTAATTACTTAGCAAAAACCAAAAATTTTTAAGTTAAAAAGTGAAGGACACTTCCTCTAGAGCAAGCTCTCTCAGCCTTGACCTTACTGACATCTCGCCTGACACTGGTGTGGGGCTGTTGTGTGCACTGCTCTGTGTTTGGTGCGCAGGTGGTCAGTGGCAGCCTCTCCTTTCCCAGAGCCCTGGCAATCAGAAATGACTCCGGGCCTTGCTGGATTCCACTGTGGTGCAACACACCCCGCAGTTGCTCTCCAACATGCAGGGCTTCATTCTTCTTTGCATTCACCTCGTGGAAGCCCAGACCCTTCAAATATTCAGCAGCCCCCAGGACTCGTGGAATGTTCTGTGGCAGAGCCTCACCTCAGAGCTGGATCGATCGGCGGCTGCTGCTCTTCTGAAGCAGTGGTGTGGAGCACAGCCTGTCCTGGAGTGAGAAACAGACACCTGCTTATAAATTCTGTTTTAAAAAATGATTTGCTTCTGCCTTCCATTTCTTGGCCCTTTTCCTTCTCTTGGTGCATAAGAAGTTGTTAAGGAAAATACAGTCACATGGTGACAATTCCAAATCCTTAGCATCTGTGGTGCGTTTGGATTTCTAAGAACATTGTAAAGGTAAAATCATACCCGAAGTCAACTCCCATGGGTGACAGTGAACTTCCAGTAATTTCTGGCACATTCTAATATCTGAGCAGGATGGCTGGCTGATTTTTTACACAGCCCAAGCTGACATCTCCCAACCATTCTATCTTTACATTTCCCAGGTGATTTTGCATAAGCATAGAATGCCAGGTGAAATATGACCGTGAAAATATAAATGCACAATAAAAGCTTATACCTTCTCAGTACTTACTATCTTAGAATGTAGTCAAGGGGGCAGGAGAGGGGTTAAATAACTGAGGCTTCTACTTAACACAGATTTGGTTCTCAAATGTGAGTGTCCCTGCCCTCTATCCATCAACTTATGACCTCATGCAAATATTTGCACCAGTGTCACCTGAAGACTTGAGTCTTTGTGTTTGCATCTCTGAAAGGAAACAATTCCTTTGTTTAGAGGTTAAACCTGCCATTGTAAGGGGGGCTGCCCAGCCTAGTGGTGCCTCAATAAACACTCATGCTATGATCGCTCTTCCCAAACAGAGAAGGATCATGCATTGGTTGGTGAGCCCTAGGTGGCGTAGGCTGATTCCATTTGGAGTACTGTTATGTATACATTGGAGAGTCAAAGAGGTGATGTGCTGAGCCTTTGGGACAAACTTGAGTGTATCTTCCCTGACCATGCTGACAGACACACCGTGTGCCTCCCCTCCCTCACTGTGTACCTTGGCTTTGACCTTTGCTGTGCGTGCGGCACATATTGTAGAGTCAATATTTGAAATTATTGGGCTTCTTTGGTGGATGACAAGAGTTTCTGTAATCTACAGCAATTTCTTTTTTCTGGCCAAACCTTCAAGCAATCTTCTTCACCTTTATTGACAAACTTCAGATGCCTTTAAAAAAAATAAAACAAACAGATAAGAAACAAATACTTATTTGAGATGAAAAAGCTTTGCCCTGGGCTGTAAATTTATTGATTCACCCCAGCCATGTTTTCTTTAAGATCTCCAAACCTTGCGATCGGATTGAGGCATCATTTTGACATAGGATGGGTATGGGTGTTGTTTGTGGGCCTGGTGGCTGGTGTCAAATTTGTTTTACCTTTCTGCAGACATATAACAAAAGCAGTTCAGAACAGCACACGTTTGTTTTCGGGTTCTCCTTTATGAGGTGCTGATGATACAACTGTGGGCAGAATAGTGCTCCTAGGAGAATTAAGATGTAATACAGTGGTGCCCTGCCTCGTGGTTTTATGTGGTCCATCAAGTAATATCTACACGAAGAAGGGTGCTTCTCACTGTTACCGTGTTACAGACGAGGAGACTGACCCTTGGTGTGTTAGAGAGCAGATGACATTCCCTGACTCACTCATTTAATATTTATCAGGTGTTTTATCTCATGGTAGCCAGCAATGAGCAGTGTGGATAATGGGTGTGGGGAGCCTGCAGCCGATGTGAGTGTAAGGGCCGATGGCAGTAAACTGTCCAGCACAAAGGTGTGCAGAGTTAGAAATGGAGGGCGTGCCCTGGAGGCAAGAGTAGTGGAGGTGGAGTCTGGCGAGGAGGCTGAGGGCAGTGGTAGAAGATTGAGAGCCTGAAGGATGAGGAAGGTCAGTTTAGTGAAGAGTGAAAGTCCTTTTCCAAGCAGAAGGAAGTTACTGCGTCAGAAAAGAAGCTGGTCATTTGAGGAAGGAAGAGGGAGCCAATGTGGGTAGATGCTAAGTGTGCGTGGAGGCTGGAGCCCAAACAATGCAGGGGTCAGGAAGGTGTTGCCTTTGCGTGAACCGTCTCCTATTGCATACTGCCCCCCCCCCCGTGGGATAGTGCTTCCTTGTTAACACATCTCCCCATGTATTCCAAGAATTGTCCTGATTGTTAGTGATTGGCAGTGCTTTTTAGAAGTTACGATTATGGTAACTAAAGAAACCAAGGATGTAGGGAGTGGGGGAAAGGACTCAGGAACTGTTTGATTTAAGTTTGAAATGCCTGTTGGACACTCATATAGAGCCGTTGAGAAAACAGTTATATGTATTCAGCTAGACCATGGGTTAATTTGGGAAGTCCCTGGTACTGGGTGGTATTATAAGCCATGGGACTTGATGTCACTAAGTGGGGTAATGTAGGCTGAGAAGCAATCCCAGGCGGCACATTGGCAAATTGTAGAATGGCAGGAGGAGTAGAAGGACACACTCAAAAGCTGAGAAGGAGTGGTCAGCAGTGTCCGCTGGATTGCTAAGAAAGCTGGTGTTTCCAGAGCCAAAGAAGAAGATGGTGTTCATAAAGAGGACTGGTGTGTGTGGAGTAAGATGGGACCTTAAATGTGTCCTGCTGCCTTGGCTGTAATTGTAGAGGAGTCACAGGGAAAGAATCCATATTTGAAAGAGAGAGAGAGGGCTAAAGAATGAAATGTAAGAGAAATTAAAATCAGCATGTAAACAGGACTTTGGAGAAGTGTGGACACACAGAGGACCAGAGAGAGAGGCCCAGGGCTTCCTCACTAAGCCACCAGTGAAACTGTGAGCCAAGTCTGTAAAGCAGACAGTGTGATCTGAGGCTTCTGCCCCATCTGTTAGCTGACGTCTGTGCCCTTTTCTACTGCATTGTCTTTGATTTCCCATCATGGCCCATGTTGTTTAATGTCAGCGTTGGTGATATGATTCTTCTTACTTATCTGGTTCTTCCTGATTTGAAACTTGCATCAAATCTTGTCTGCCTCCATTCTTTTCTTGCATCCTTACACTGTGAGACTTCAGTGAGCAGTGACATGGAAACCTTGTATGTAAATTATACTGTAGCATATTTTCTTCAGATGAAATCATGGCTTCCGATTTAGCTCCACAAAAATGATACTTTTATCACATGTATAGGTTCCTCCTTATGTCAGAAATCAAAGCATTGGACTTGATCTTATACCACTCTTGCTTCATTTATTCTTCTTCGACACATACTTGAGTTCCCTGGTCCCAGGATCATCTTTGAGACCAACAGCTCTCTGCCCTTGAGATGTCTGTCCTTGAATATCCACAAGACTGGTGCCTTCATTTGTTTCAGGTCAAAAATTGGGGCCTTTCTAGGATGTCGCATCTGATAACCTTACTCCTTTTGACACTCTGTCCAGGATACTTAGCACTATACAAGTAGTATTATGCTTTGTGTGGAAGGGTGCTGGCAGTGGAACCCAGCCTTCACACGGAGCCATTTATTTATTATTTTAGAGACAGGGTTTTACTAAGCTGCCAAGCTAGACTGGACTTGAATTTGCAATCCTCTCGCCTCATCCTCCCAGAGTGCTGAGATTATAGGCTTACAGCACCATGCTTGACGAATACTATACGTCTTACCATAATTTTTATCATATTCATTTCTTCTTCTGTCTACCTTAGTAAAAATAGTGGTTGTCATTTTTCTTGTTTACTTGTTATATCCCCAGTACCTAGAACAGTGCCCAGCATTCACAAGTCAGCTATTGAATGAATGGATGAATGAACAATAAAGAAGGTGCTGATTATATTCTCAAATCTTCTGTGTTGTCCAGTGTTCAGTAGTGATATTCAGAATCCACACACGTTTACTGAACTCTTAGTCTGTGCCAGCTATTGTATCTTGAATTTTATGTCCATTCTTCTTGTAAGGGGGCAGTCCTGTCTCTATTTCACAGAAGTGTAAACTAAGATTTAGAGAATTTTAATGCTCTTTACTGGCTGACCAAGAAATGAATCACAAGGCAGGTTTTGGATCTGAGATTAGGTTGGGTTAATACTAGGGACTTTACTGACTGTGGTGAGCACTCCCCTCATTACCAGGCAAAGAGGACAGCGAAGATAAAGACAGAGAAGGAAAGCAGAAAGCAATGCTACTTTTCTTTCCAGAGATTGTAAGGTTTTTTAAAAAAGTGACCCATATATATATATATTCTGGCTTTCTGGTCAACCCATCAACAAGAGAGATTTCACAACTCAACAAATCCAAGCCTTCTTTTCCATTACCCTGGGTACTGGTAATTAATTCCTCACTTCTAAATTTTGATCATAGAAACTAGTACAGGCTCATAGCTTTGGGTCCCTCATGGCTTCTGCTACATTAAGGTTTTCCTATTTGTGTCTTTTGGCTTTTTCTTCTCTACTTATTGGTTGCTATGATCTGAATGCCCCCCCATATATTAAAATCCAAGCATCACTGTGCTGGTATTAGGAAGGGGGCCATGGGCAGTCAGTTGGGATTAGTGCCATTATTTCAGTCCTAGAGATTGCTTTGTTCTCCACAAGAAGCTACTATCTATGAATCAGGGAGCAAGACCTCACCAGTTGCTGGATCTACTAACGCCTTGATCTTGAACTTGCCATCTTTTAGAACTGTGAGAAAGAAGTTTCTTTTTGTTATGAACTAACCCAGCCAATGATATTTTGTTATACAACCTCATCAAACTAAGACATAGTCCATCAAAAATTTTGACAGCCAGGCAAGGTAACACTGGCCTATAGTCCCTGGAATGCTGAAGCAAGAGGATTGCAAGTTCACACCCAGCGTGGGAGAAGTAGTGAGTTAGCCAGAAGCTGTCTCAAAATTTAAAAAATAATTAAAACAGTTTCAAAGACTAGGAATGTAGTGCAGTGCAAAAGTCTAGCCTCCATCTCCAGTATCACATAGATAGATAGGTAGATAGGTAGACAGACAGACAGACAGACAGACAGATAATCCAAACTCTTTAAGAGAGAGGATTGTTTATTCAACAAATATTTTTGAGCTATTACTGTGGCTTGTCCTTGTCCCCACCGTGATTAAGCCCGGTACTCTGCCCTTGAAACAATAATAACAGTTAAGCAAGGTGTTTGCCTTAGTCTTGGCGATAGCACTAGCAGACTTCCTGAGAGCTTGCTTTCAAAATGCAAGTTCATGGATGCACCCAGACCTGCTGAGTTTCTGCTCTGAGCCTGGACCCCAGGAAGCTGTGTTTTAGAGTTTTTTGGATGCTGCTTTTGCCCACCTGTACTTCAGAAGCTATACTTTATGGAATGGCTCTCCTGGGACTGTGTGCCTCACCCTGGTCCACTCAGCTATGGCAGAAGAGCAGAGCTACTGGGCAGATTTCCTCCATAAGGTTTGTTAGAGCACCAGGCATTCTACATGTAATATAAATATCTCTGATGAAAACAAAATTTCTTGATGACCACAGCAGCTATCCCTAAATACTGGATTTTCTGACCACATAAAGTTTACTATCCTTATTTTTATTGCTCTTGTTTCTTTCATTTTTAACCACAGTGGCACAAATCTGTGTACTGAGAGAATTTCAAACAAGATGTTCTGGGATGCCTCTTCAAATTCTGTTTGTTTGTTTTTTTTTTCCTTCCTTCTCTGGAACCAGTCCCAGGGAAGTACCAGGGTTTCTTGTGAGTTTTTGACTTGGGATGAAAACCTGATGCTAACTGGAACATACTCACAATTCTCAAGGCTACGTTCTCTCTTTGTATTAACCAAAGCGATTAAATGCATCCACTCAGCCAAGCTTCTTTTCCGTTTCCTTATGTCCAAGCTGGAAAGCTCAAGTTTTGGCTTGTCAGGTCTTTCAAGGACGACTAAACAGGGACTGCCTAGGGGAATTCTGTTGCCTGCATCTCGAGACATCTATCAAAGAGCAAGGAATTTTTGGCAGAATGGTAGTGAACAGATTTCTAAAACCAAATTAAGTTTTTTGTTTGTTTATTTTCTGGAATGAGGTTCAATATGCTGTATTTACCTGCAACTTCTGGCTCTACAGTTATTTTCCAAAATTAAAAATAAAAGGAAAATAGTCATAGCGTGTAGAATTCAGGAAATAAAAGTTGGTTGTGGACTCTTTTCCTTTTATTGCCTATAGAGAAGGATCCAGTGTATAGCTCTGACTTTCAATTCTGCTGATGAATTGATTGATCTGTTTGTTCAATAAGTAAATATTTATTGAGCTGAGTTTGATGCATGGGGACACATTTTAGGTGGGCTGTTATCATCCATCTTGTGGAAATAGATTCCATTGGCTTTTTCTGGGAATATGACTGGGATCCTCCCTTTGGTGCCTCTTGTATATACCCATTGCTTTGATTCTGTGATGGTTTCCTTATACTTCTCCTCTGAGCTTTGAGAGATCAATCTATAAATGCTTACTTGACATCTTTACTTGGATATTTAAGTTCTTTCACTGTGCTCAAAGACTACAGTCATAACCTTTCCCATATAAGCTAGTGCTATTCTGGTGTCTCTTGTCTCAGTGAAATGAAATGACAAACCATCCAGTTGTTCAGTGGAAAATCTGAGAGTTATCTTTGAGCTACTGGTTCCTTTATTCCATATATCGAAACTTTCATGAAATCCTGCTGGTTTTATCTCTTAAGTATCTCAGTTATTGGCTTCCATCTCTATCCCATCAGCCTGGCTAAGGACACTGCCTTCTGTCTTTTGAAGGTAGCAACAACTTTCCAGCTGTGTCCAGTGAGGTGCTGGACCAGTCCACTCTCCACCCCTCATCCAGGGGGCCCTTTCAGAATTCCAAACTGGTACTACATCTCTGCTAAAAGTCTTTCAAACACTATCCTATTTCCTCTGGGTATGTTAGTATTATTTACTCATAGTAACTAACATTTGTTTTGTACAAGGTACTTTTCAAAGTGTTTTATGTATTTTAGTTCATTTTCTTATGTAACCCATAACCAAACTCTTTCCATGGCTATAAAGACCTGTGAACGTGACCCTACCCGCCTCTTCTGGCTTGTCTTTGTATTTCTGATTTCTATACTCCAAACTTCCCCTCTCTCATGAAATACTTTCCCTTCTCAAACTGGACTTGCTTCTGGAAATGATTGTATGATTCTGTGTGGGTCTCTAGACTGATGGGCCACCAGCTCCTGCCACTGGGAGTAATGAGCACCAAGATCCTTGGCCTGAGAGGAGATCAGGATGTGGTGATTGGTTTTCAGACTGGATCAGGAAGGCCATTCTTGGACTTGGGATACTTTGATTGCAAGCGTGTCTGTTTTCAGCCTGCTTAAGTAAAATCTACGAATGCCCAGGAAATCTAATAAATCCCAGAAGTCGAGAAAAGTGAGTCCAGTCTCCTAGGATGAGACCCAGGTCCTAGACAGTAGTCAGGATGGAAGTTGAGATTGATGACACCTCTCTCTCTAGACCAGACACCAGTGTTTTGGAATATATGTCAGGGCTTCCACTTCTACATGGGCTAAGGTCGGTGATCTACCCAAGGCACTCCTTGCCTCCATTCTAACTTCTGTGAACAGCTCCCTGATTAGCCCAGCTGAGGGCAGGAATGCAGACAGTCATCTAGAGGATCAGGTGACAGAATGCAGCCCTTCTGCTAAGGCAGAAGGTGGGGCAATTGGAAGAGAAACTGTTTCCATGCAGAAATTCTGAAAAGTCCTGTGTCTGGCCTTAGTTTTCGCATTGTTAAAAGCTTTCTGAGCACCTTGATTTCTTCCAGCTCGCTCCTGCACGGAGAGCTTGAAGCTCAGTGTCACAGATTACTTTGTGGATGCTCTTGAAACATAAACCGAAGGCAGCCCAAACTCTAAAGATCTGAGGATTAAGCAGGAAAACCTCTTGTGTCGTTGCAGCAAAGAAGCTGCAAATCCCCTAAGTACCAGTGAAGGGGGAGCTTTGACTGGGGAAACATCTGAGAAATCAAACACTTCGCTCTGCTCTCATGTCCTGTAAGGGGATTTGTGGTTTCAAACAGTGAACTCAGATGTGTCCTTTGCAAAGCCAGTGCCCGCCATGAATGCGAGGGAGACAGAATGCCGCATAGCAGGGCCGTTGGTGGCACATTGCACTCATGCTGTTGCCTGCTGGATGCTTGTGCCCTGTAGTTTAGAGCAGGGCGATCCCTCAGCCAGCCTTCTCACCACCGCTTCGTTCCCCTCTACCTGCCGTGTTGCTGACCCCTGCTCGGGTGAGTTCTAGCTCTCTTATGCCAGACTGTCTGTCTGGGGGGAAACCCGGTCCTTTCTCTCTGTAAGGAATACAGACTGCCCTGAAGGCATCAGTTCGCACCTCCTCTATGAACTTTCTTAAAAACAAATCCTGAGATGGCCTATGCATATAAAAATTCACCCTTTGTAAGATCCTAGAAGGGATCTTAGAAAATTTACAGAGGAGTACAAACATCATAATAGCCTAACTTAGAATATTTCCTTCTCCTTCCATGAGCTCTTTCACTCCTGTTTAATCATTTCCCACCCCCACCCTCACCCAACCCCTGGCAATCCCTTCCCTAACTATCTCAGTAAATTTGCTTTTCTGTGAACTCAATATTCCCCCTGGCAGACTAATTCTGTTCCCAAACATCCCAACATCTCTTGTACTTAATTGTCAAATGATCTGGCAATTGGGTGTGTGTGTCTGTTTCTCCATCTAGTTTCAGTACCAATACCACTGTCTTTCCCCCGACAGCTCAGTAGAACCCCTGGAATGAAGAGTGGAGCCACCTGTGTATGACTGGACACAGTCACAAATGAAGTTTGCTGCTTGATCATTACTGTCTGTTTCAAAACAGCACAGTGAGCATTTACTGTGTGCTGAGTGCCTTGCCGACTTGTTTAACCTTCACATCAGTTGCAGTAGTGACCATCAGTATTGGCAAGGACAGATGATGTAAAGGGAAGATAGAAACTCGCAGGTAGTAAGTGATAGGGCGGTCAGGCCTCAGACCTGGTTCTGTTAGGCCCAGAAGTCCATTCTGTTAGCTACAAAATCTTCAGTGCTGTCTCTGCTGAGAGTGAGGCCTCTGGGACCATGACAGATGCTTTCCTTGTGGTCACAGTGAGTCTGTACCATTTAGATTTCGGTTTGTGCTTTGGTCATTGAGCACCCCATTTACATTCACTTTGGGGTCCCCCTGAAGGGCTGGTATTATTCAGAATGTTTGAAGGTCTTTGACTAATTTAGTGTGAAACCATTTGATTTCCTTGATCAGCTAAATCAGCTGCATGCTTTCCTCTCCCATTGATTTCATGCAGGCAATAGCTCGGCAGAATATGAAGTAATAATAAGAAACCTAACATTCAGAAGCATTGTTGTGGGGTGGGTGTTGCCTGGGAGCTTACTTGAAAAGCTGAACTGGATTCTTTGGAAGTGGGAAGGACTTATGAACATTTTGAGAATGTTAGACATAAAGGAAGAGCAAGATAGAGGATGGGTTTGTGATAGTTTGTCTTCTCGTAGTCCTCAGACACTGGCCAGCAATGTGCTGTTTTGGGAGGAAGCTGCTGGACAGTTAATGCAAGTGATCTCAGACTCTTCCAGATACAGGCTCTTCTGGGACCAGGGTAGAACTAACCTGGAAAACCCTCACAGCAGCGTAGGGTAGGTCATGGTCACGGAACTCGACTGTCTGTCTGAATGCTGGCTGGTGATGGGTAGGAATAAAGTGAGACTGGTAGAAGATAACAGGGCTTAGTAAGGACCACGGTAAGTGGAGGGAAGGCTCCTGTCTTCAGACAGTAGCTACTACTGGGCCTCACCTCACTGTGCGCTTATTTTTCCCTTATTTTTTTTTTAACTTTTCAAAGCAAATGAGAAAGCTAGTATTCATTGAAAAATCCTCTAATGCTTTCTACTCACTCATTCCATCCACTTATTCAGTAAGTGGTTTCTGAGAACACTGTGTTCTAGATCTTCTTCTAGGTGCTAAAGATGCAACTGAATAGAAAAGGCAAAGACTTTTCCCACCGAATCACTTAGAAACATGTGGAATGAGTGGATCACATTTTCAGGTCAAATTCAGTTCTTGGGCCTTGACTTCAAAATAGAGTAAAAGATTTTAAATGTTCTCACTAGAAGGACATGATAAGTATTTGTGTATCAAAACATCTCATTATACCCCATATTAACAAATACTACATGTCAATTAAAAAAAATCATACTTTAAGAAATAAAGTGAGGAAGGCATCTTGAGGCTACTTGTTGGTACTGTGCCTTCAGGCAATGATTTGTCCAAAACTTCATTTTTTCTTCTACAAAATAAGGATTTAAAAATGGAGGAACTCATAATAAAAGAAAGAGGATGAAAGGAAAATCATGGGCTTGGATTTCGGAGACCCGAGCTTAACAAAGTTCTGGCTTCTCCTCCAGAGAAAAATGGCCCAGCACTGGGGTTGAAAGTCCAGATGGGCCAGGTTCTGCCACCAGAACAAACAGCCCCCAGAATTCAGTGGCAGGAGGCCACGCAAGCAGGTGGCCTTTCTCACTCTTGCTGTGTCCGCATCAGGCCTGGGCTGGTGCCAGGTTATCAGAGCTGAGAATCTTGAATTGTGCTCTGGCTCTTAAATCTTCTGCTAAGGATCATATCTTTCCTTTCTGCTCACATTCTGTGGGCCAGAAAGAGCCACAGTCAGACTTCAGCCCAAAGGGCATGGGACAGTGGCTTTCCCATGGTGCTGCAATGAGGGAGCCCAGCTCAGATCCAGAGGAAGGAACCCTGAAGAAGGTCTTTCCACCTCTGGTCCTCAGTTCCCACTTGTGTTGGGAGGTTAAGGACTTGAAACTTCCACAAGATTTCACTCATGAAGAAAAGAGCCTTGGAAATGCATAGTTGACACAAGGGGAAGTGACTTTCCCTTCATTTATTGCCTCTGTCTCATGGCTTCTGTTTTTTTTCTGTCCCCACCCCCTCCCCTCTAGAACACAGTTAACAAATGCTCCTCCCTGTCCCCCAGGCCCATGGCTTTTACTCACTCAGGTAATACATTCTTATTTCCTTGCAGGAACAAGGCCTAAAAATAGACAAAGTGCAGAGCAAAAGCGATAATCATTCGATGTATTGACCCAGCCATGAGTTTATCTTGGTAAAATTCAGATTTGCTCTTTATTCCCGAAAGCAGAAGCACCTTCTATGGGCAGTTACGGAGGCATTACCAGGGCCATTTGGCAATAAAATGTGACTGACTTCATTATATGGGATGGAGACAAGAAATAGCTGATCCTAAATCACAGGGCAGCTGCCCGGGATACATTTGGCACTGGGATATGCAGATAGATTCTCTTTGGTTAGAAATGGGGCTATGCAGAAGGGAGTCTGCTATTAAAATGCAGAATTATTTTAAGCCCTTTTGTTTAGCTCAGTGCCAAAAGGTAATTTATGTGTAATGTTTAGCATGCCATATGGCTCTGTTTGGGGGCTGCCAGGCCCTGGCTGCTATGGCTCTATCTTAGGGGCTTTGCAGCTCTGAGATGTAATGGCAAAGGCTGCCTCAGTGCATCCAGAGGGTGGATTGTGGAAAACAGTTCTCTGGGAATGGACTCGGGTCCCAAAGATTCCATTTCCCTACAGCAGAAAATTTCAAAGGGAGGGGACCAAAACTGTGTTGAACATTCATCTCTCCTCTCTACTTTGCATCACCCACCCTCTTCATTTGCACTGTAGGAACCCTGTAAAGCAGTTTTCTAACTATTCATTCTTTATCGTTGTCCTACCAGCTTTTTTTTTAATCAGAGGGGAAGTGCAGTGATGGTCATTTTGGTGCCCGGTATAATCGAGGCCTTCCTGGTCTGTATCCCACACCAACCCAAGGACATGCTTACGTGGGCTATGGTTGACTAGATATGTTGGCATCTTTCTTGTTGCCGGGATCGAATACCCAACACCTGCCACTTTCAGGAGGAGAGGTTCATTTTGGCTCATGGTTTCCGAGGATTCAGTTCCTGGTTGGCTGGCTTTCCAAGGGAGAAACCTCATGCATAGGGAAAAGGGCATGGTCAAGCAAAGCTGCTCTCTTCGTGTGGGCCAGGAAGCAGAACACAAGGGCAGAGTGGCATAGAGGAAGTGGCCAGGGACCAGATAACGTCCCCAAGCTCACGCTCCCACGATCCACCCAGACACAAAGAGAAGTTGCTTTCCTAGTCAAGTTGGTAATCGAGATGAACTGCCACACTGGAGACGATGTTCTGAGACTCCGTGGGACAGCAGTAGCTGCTGATACTGCCTGTTACATACGCCAGGTGTTGGTTGGGAGCCAGACATTGTGCTTGACACTTTAAATGCACGATCCACTCACACTTCCCCAAATCCTTAAGAGACACTTCCTGTCCTTATCCTATCGCACAGCAGGACCCTCTGAAGCCTCAGAAAGCAAAGGCACTCCCTCAAGGTGGGATAGCTCTTTAGTGGCAGAACTGTCCTTTCAGTCGAAACCCAGCCTCCTCCAACCAGTCCAGAAACAGAGAATGAGATTTTGTAACTTTCTCCAAAAATGGAAAAAGGGAGCAGATCTCAGACACCATAGGTCTCTTTTTCAGTTCCTCTTTCCCTCTGCTGTCAGCTCTGACGGGCAGTGTCATGGCTACTTTCTGTTTGTTCAGGCACCTGCTTCCAGAGTTTGCCATCCCACATTTTGCCAGAGCTATTCAGAAGTGATTCACATCCAGCAGCTCTTGCTCGTCATGTATTGCTTCGATATCTGCTTCCTCCCATAGAACCGCTTGCTGTCTACCTGTCCTGCTCTCAGACACCCAGCTCTCAGGCAGTCTCATTAAACTGGCTTTAATTACTTATGTGGAGGCGAAGGGAGCTACTCCTCTGCGCCTCTTCACTGCAGCCCTTATTGATTGGCTGTTGAGAGGTTTCTGTTAGACAGGGATTAGAAAAGGTTAGTTTCCCTAATTCTTGAGCACTCTTCCTGGTGATAATTGGTTCCCAGATGAAACATCATTCCAAAAACAGGCGTCTCACCATGGCCTTCCACCTTCAGCTGCATTTGAAGTGAGGTTTAGTACAGTTGAAAAATCTGTTATTTCTGCCATTCCTTGGAGCAGGAAACAAAATTTAGATGCCACAGCAAAGGTTGACCCTGCTTTATGAACTCTCTGGCAGTTGTCACAAGGCTCTACATGTCACATTTTATCTGCTTCTCTCCTGGGGCAACCTCCAGGAGGGTAAGTCACAGCTGGTTTTCCCAGTGCCTGTGAATATTTTTGCATTTCTCTTAAAAAGGGCCAAGTGATTCCTGAGATTCCATCCAGCCTTGGGATTCTTTGGCTATTCCTGGAAGAAGGAATACCTTTCTCAGGTAGGTGTGTTTGTGACTTTTTCTGTCTGCTCCCTGCTTGGCTCCTCATGCCCTTCTTCCTTCTGGATCTTGCCAAACATTTGTGGGTTAAGAGTAGGTGACCAGGAGGATTTGTAGGGGCTAGAAAACTATTACCCATCAGAAACAGTTCATGGATCTGAGGTTATTCATGTGGGGAAGGAAAAGACTCACTGCCACGTGAGGGTGGAGAGGAGGCAGAGCCTTCACAACACTGGCGTGCCAGCACGAGAGGGAGTGGTCATTACGGATGAGCGTGGCTCGGGGGATCGAATCAGGTCTAATGGACCAGAGAAAGAGCCGTAATGATCAGCTTGGTTAGCACAGAGTCCCAGAGCACTGTGGGCTCCTTGGCCCTGGATGTTCTGAGCTGTTGGCTTTCCTGACAGAGCTTTGGCTGTAGGTAGTACTGCGGACATGGTAAGCTCCCAGGGCTATGACACTTAAGTTAGCATGTCAGAGAAAGACAAAGAATTCTAACATTGCTGTGGACCAGGTCAGTGAAAGCGTGGCCTCAATGTGGAGTGTGGCAAACGGGCAGACATTATCCCTTACTACTGAACCTCAGTTTATTTCTTTAATTCAGTGCCACCAGGCATTTGTGGTTATTTTAATATAAACTTTATGTTTTAGAGAAGTTTCTGACTTAATAGAAATGAAGTGGAAGATGCGGAGATTTCTCATATCCACTATACTTCTGCACATACACAGCCTCCCTGGGTGACCATTCTCCATCATGTTAGTACATGGGGCACAAGTGATGACCCACACTGATGTCACTGTCACCCAGGGTCCACAGTGCGTGCCAGGGCCCACTCTTGGTTCCGTACGATTGGTGGGTTTAGATAAATGAGTCATGACATGTAACCCTTACAGTTTCATACAGACTGGTTTCACTGTGCTAAAAAATCTACTTTTTGCTCTGCCTGTTTATCCCTCCCTCCCTCTTTCCCCAACCCCTGGCTAACACCGATCTTTTTGCTTTCGTCACAGCTTTGCCTTTTTCAGAATGTCACTTAGTTGGAATCACAGTATTTGGCCTTTTTGGATTGGCTTCTTTCACTTAGTAATAATGCATTGAAGTTTCCTGTGTGGTCTTTTTCATGGCTTGATAGTTTACTTCCTTTTATCACTAAATATTCCATTGTCTAGATATAGTACCATTTGTTTATCCATTCACCTACTAAAGGTCATCTTGGTTGCTTTCAGGTTTGGGAAATTATGAGTAAAGCTGCTATAATGTGTATATGTTTATGGAATATTTAGCATTTTTAAATGCCAGCAATTGAGACTTTCATGTGAAATCTCCCACAAAAAGGCATTGACTTCAGTTAAGAGTGCACGGGGACACCAGAATCGCTTCATTTCTGCTGGATGACCGAGGGGTAATCCCCAGGATAGCCTGTTGATAAGACAGGGGAGTCTTTAGTTGATAACCACTGTATAGACTTCTAGCTGAGAGGTAGTTCTTTCTGAATCTGGAGAGACTCCATTAGTGATTCCTGAGACTTTGTCTTTGGTTCTTTCCTATTAATTGTCCTAATCAGTGACTTGATGAGCTCCTCTGAGCCCTGCTACTCAAATATGCAGCTAGCAGGCCAGGAGTGACAGTTAGTAGGAGACAGGATGAAATTAGGGCCTATCTGTCTGACCAAGTTAGAGAGTTAGTAAACCAGTATGTAGAAAGTTTGTAGGTTCTGAGGTGATGTTCTGGGTTTAGGTCCAACATACAAATTAGATTCTCACCACCAATTTGAGATATGTTTATATGCAAAGGGAGAAAAGGTAAAGTCTTGGAGGTTTGTTTGGCCACAAGATAATATAGATAGTAGTTGGTAATGATAATCTTTAAAAGGTGAGGCTGAAAATACATAGGTCATTATTCACTTATCAGCCCTTCTATCGCACTTTGTATGTGTTAGTAACACACTCCTTGCAGAGAAGAGAGACATGGAGAAGGCGGGCTCCAGGCCCTTGTTGCACCAGAAGCCACTCTCTGAAAGATTAGTATACCTTAAATAGGATAAATACCACCCTTCTCCAAAAGGGCTTTGTTCAGAGAAACATGAGACCCAAGAATAGGTGGTGACTGCTCTGCCAGTGTTACAGAATCTCTCACAACAGGCAAAATAGAGATTCTGAAGCGGGTATAGGAGTTCTTCAAGTAAAAGCCGAAAATGCATGCTTACAGGGCTGGTGGAAACAGCTGTTTGTGTGTTTGCCACCCAGCACTTAACACTTGATGCTGGGAGGCCTTGGTGTCTCTGTCCTTGTGCTTTGGCTGAAGTTGGTACAGCTTCTGGCCCAAAGGGGAGTGCAGGCCTGGCAGGACCTGCTCAGCACAGCCTGTCGTTTGCTGTCCAGGTGGGATCCAGTGGGGAAGGCAGTGCCTCCTGCGACTGAGTCTTGGTTAACAGGAAAGGTGATTATCTGTGTAACTCATTTCCAACAGGAGAGAAAATGAGTGTAGGAAGTACTGTAACCAAGTGGTGAGACTGTGTGGGATGGGAGTGAAGTCAGTGTCAAGAAAATCGTGACCAAAAACACAGAAGGAAATCCAGTCTGCTCTTATTATATGTTCCCCAGACCAAGGTGTGTGTGCAGTATCACTCAGGTACTATTCACCTCTGCAAACCTGTTAGATCAGTTTTTTTCTGACTTCGCTGTGAGTTAATATTTTCCCAGTTCCACCAGGGGGTCTTGGGCGATCTTCTCTATCTGTGGTGATTGCATCAGGGCAGAGGGCCCACAGGTGATACGCAGAGGCCCAGGACTGGCCATGTGCTTAACCTCAGCACCCGGCCTGGTCAGGGTGGAGAGGAGGAAGAAACTGGAGGACAGGCCTCCGGGGCTGCCGGCCTGTGGTCTTTGTCCCAAGTCGTCTGGGTGCCACTGAGATGCTTAATTGGGCACAGCTTGATCTGTTTTGCAAGGTTTCTGTGCACAGTTGCAGAACATCTCTACATTCTGCCTCTACATTCCTTTTGTCACCCTGTCCCCCAGTGACACAGCTATGCCGGTAAGTGTCTCTGTTTTACATTTACAGTCAGCCCCCTTCACCCATGGTTTCATTTCCCACAACTTCATAACCCAAAGTTAGCCACAGTGTGAAAATATTGAGTGGGAAATTCCAGAAACACACAATTCATAAATTTTAAATAACTTTTATTGCAGTATACCATTATAATTGTCCTATTTATTGTTAGTCATTATGAATTTCCTGCTGTGCCCAATTTATAAATTCAGCTTTATTTGTGACTGTACATAAGTGCAGATGAAGCCATAGTGGATATGTGAGAGGGTTTGGTACTGTCTGCGGCTTCAGGCATCAGTGGAGTGTCCTGGATGTACCCTGTGCAGTAGGGGACTACAGTACAGAAATGGGAGTGGACAAATTGAACAGCCCAAGGTCATCCAGTGAGGGTTCCAAGCTCCGAGAGGTGGAGAGGCCCCTGAGTAGGAGCCAGCATCCTTTTGGCTCCAAGGAGGTGGGAGGGGAAGTTGGCATGGAAGCTTCTGGTCAGGGAATCCTTCTGATTTAGATTCCACTGGCAAGGGATGAAGCTTCAGCAAGAATGACCCAAACAACAGCGTCCTCTTCACAAACCAAGCACAACTTAAGTGTCCGTCACCAGTAAGGACAGCTGAGCCCCGGGCCACACAGAAGCTCAGCATAAACCAAAATAGAGAACTTAATTCTGGACACACAGGAGGCCCAGAGAAAGGATCAGAAACAGCTGGGAGACAGTTGGAAGTCCTCAGGCCAGAATAATTTGGGTGTGAAGGAAGAGTGTAATCTCATTGTGTAGTCACAGGCTGATGAGGTTAGGGGCATATGAGTTGCACATATTTCATCATCTTTTTAGGAGGAAAAATGTGTGCATCCTCTGCCAGAGAATCATGCGTTTGCACGTAAAACACAGACAGGCTGTCCTGCTCCCACACCTGTCTCTTGCTCAATAATACCGAGTATACTGTAAAGATCATTCTTGTGATAGGGAGCTGGTACCTGTTCTTAAGAAAGAAACAGTAATAAAATCCTCCTGTGTTTATCTGTAGTATTAAAAGAAAATAAGAGAAAGGCCATCCTTTGATTCCCAAGATGTGTCAATCTGCTTCCTACTTCAAGGCCTATGCGCTATTTCCTTAGCCTTGACCTTGGCTTCCTCCCTTTTCTGTGCACCCTGTCTGCCTTTTCTCGTCCTTCAGGCTCAGTTTAAATATCACAGTGTCAGAGAAGGCATCCCCGATCTCCTGGACAGGGCAGATTTTTCTGTGAGTTCCTTTCATGGTGCTATCTGATTTTCCTTGGAAGTACTTCTCACTTTTCCAATTAGTCAGTGTGGCAGGTAACTATATACTGTTTCCTTCCTTCTCTGTCATACCAGAAATTCAGCAAGGACAGTGTCTTTGGCTTGCTGGTGACTGCATTCTCAATGTCCTGTGACATGTCACACACAGTCAAGCGGTCAGCGATGACCAATGAGGGCCTACATGTAAAGACGACCCTCTGACTCCAAAGCAGGATTGTTTACCGCTATTAATTATTTGCCGTGTGATACCTGTGTGCTGGAATCAGAAACATTGGACCAGGTGCGATGGGGGTGAGTGGGCACTCATGCAATGTATCAGTCAGTGCTTACCAGAGAAATGGTTGTAATACAGATATACAAATATGTATAAGAATTTACAACCTACAGTGGCCGGCTTACAGTGGCTGCCTGGAGAGGCTGATGTGGAAGAGTGCCAAAGGTCTGCACAGTGGAGATCCAGAGGGTCCCATCCAAAACCTGGAGATCACTGCAGTGTCCCATGTGAATCCATATCAGGAGGCTGAAGGGTCCATGCTGAAAGCAGGAGGTGAAAGCCACGGTGAAGGTAGATTGGCACTCCTCTGAGGAAATGGAAGTGAGCCTTCCTTGCTTGCCTTTCGTACCACTCTGGAGTCAGTCCTCCCTAGGGTGGGTCTTCCACACCCAGAACTATGCTGATGCGGTTTTGTTGGGCATTTCTTACTGCAGTTGACACAATAAGTAACTGCATCACATGTGGCCACCCAGAGGAAATAGATGCTTATCCTGCTGCTTGCTGCCTTATAAGCAAAGTGGGTACAGTGTGGCTAGGATCTTCATTTTATGGGAACCATTTCGATCTTGAAGTGTGGTGTTGGTTGAGGTGGTGGTATTTCCAAGCTAGATCCAGCCCGGTGGGTTCTGGCTTGCCTCCAGGGGAGAGAAGCTAATGCTTCTTCTTACCTCTTTGCACTACACTGACTGCACCATCAGGGAAAATTCTGTCTTCAGTGCCATTAAAAAAAATGCTCATTGGAAAGCAGAGGCAAAATGGGCTAGCCAGAATGACGAAGGGACTAGAAATCATGCCATGAAAGGAGATGTTGCCCAAAATGCAATTATTTAAATCAGAGCTTTTTAGCTTTGCTGCCCCAGCTTCCCAGTTTGGTGCCTGTTTTACCAGATAGGAGTCAGGACTCCAAAGTTACACAAGAGTTATGACCACAAACGCATGGTGTGGTAGATAGGTAAAGAGACTGATTATTAACAAATATGTTGGTTCTTACGCATTCCTGTAAATGTGATCATTTTTCCAACTAGACCCCTGAGGAGGTCATTGCTTTAGTCCAGTTATGTGGCAATTTACCAGCTATTCTGGGATTTGTTCCTTGGTAATTACCATAAGGGGCTGGACATAATTTTTAAATGTCCTCAATTGTGACAAATCTCCAGATTTGCTTTTTTGAAACTGCCAACAGTTATTTGGAGCTAAGTCCTGTGAATTAGTCTGATGATTAAGCTTCACAGTACTATTTTGGAAGCATTATGATGTAAGATTAAGCCCTAACAAGAGCATGATCAGGACCTGGGAGGATTAGGCACAGGGCAGAAGGAGAGGAGGAAGAGGCAGGACCAGGGGAGTCCTGCTTAGTAGGAGTAGGGTCTGGGCTTAGGCTGTGCTTGCTTTGTTGCCAAACTCCCCATGATGTCAAATCTGAAAGGCAAAGCAAAACTGAACATAGTTTAGAGGACTTGGTATGAGTGGGGATTTGGGGAATGAACCAGAATGTTGAATCAAATCCAGCTGTGCTGTCAGCTGGGAGAGCATGTCTTTTTTGGCAAGTCTGCTGGCTTTGACCAGGAGAATGGAGAGCAGAGCTAAACTCTTGGAGAATGGTTTATAAGAGCTATGTACCAATCATATCACTAGAAGTGTAATAAAGAAATTCCAGTTCTTTAGGGAGACCAGATAGAGCATGAAGTAGGTTGACCAGATGGATGAAAGTGCCACCAAGGCAGAAGATTTGCTCTCAGACTAGACAGTAAACTCCTTACCAGTTTCTTTACTGCCCAAGTGACTTGCCCTCTGGCCTTAACTGCTAATATTTCCACTTCTCTGACTCTTTCTCATGTGAGTCTCATCTCAGATGTGAGCTTCTCAGAAAGATCTCCATTCATCACCAAACCAAAGTAGTTTCTCTCTACTGGGAACTGCTAACAGCCCAAGACTCTGGCCTGTATTCTTCATAGGACACCCAGACTTGTATTATTTGTCCATTTTTTGATTATCCGTCTCCCAGAACACTAGTGAAATTTTATGAGGTCAGGATCTTTAATTTGTCTTCTCTTTTGCCTTTAGAGTAATAACTATGCATGGCACATAGTAAGAACTCAAGCAGTATTCATTGAATGAACCAAGTGAGTGACATCTTGGTCCATAGGAAGAACCAATCCACTTAATACAGGGGTTGGGAGAAGTCGAGGGATGAATAGATCAGTCTGCGTCATTTGGTTCAGGATTGGTTGGCACTCAGACCCATAGTGTGGACTGTCCCAAGTGGTAGGGTCTGGAACACAGTAACTGTGTGTTCCTGGGGCCTCAGCCTCTGAGGCTAAGAGAGAAGAATCAAGAGATGATGGACGCATACAGTACTGTGACCAACGTGAAGCGTGGGTCTTCTGAAGTGTGGTCGATAGAACTGCCGGGAAGTGAGTCACTGACAGGAGAATTCTGAATGCTGGTAGGGCAGCTCATGTCACAGGGTGACAGTCACACGCCTTCCTGTCTCACATCCCTGGGACAGCCTCAGAAAGGAGGGCCAGCAGCAGGGGGAAAAGTGCTGTTGCCATTCCCTCTGCTCTCTTAAGCGGTGCTGAAAATTAGAACTTTTCATTGCCCCAAGCTAATTTACGTTTTAAGACAGGTTGTCTCACCATAGAATTATTTCCTTGTGCCTTTACTTAATATTAAAATGTATTGTAGTATGAGATCTCTACCCCATTTTATTTAAAAAGCACAGTACCTAGACATTTTATTTCCTTATCTTAAAAATGAAATAAATTGAGCAATCCAGAAAATAATCCTCTTCCTTGGAGCAAAAGGATAACCATAACTGAAACGATAAAATCTGTAAAATGGAGACTCTGCCGACCACCAGCCATCGGCCGAATTTTAAGCACTGAGACCTTAAATATCAGGGGCATGGAAGTTTCTGTGTGCAGATATCTCATGGAAAACCACAGAGAGGGATGCCAAAGCTATTCCAACCGGAAGGACAGATTAAATATACACTGAATTCAGGAAATGCTGCCTAATTCCCAAAGCTGTTGGGTGACATCAGGATCTGTTTGCGATACTGGTGGGATGTGCAGGCTGTAAAAGGTAGCGCTGCACTGTGCTGACACACATGCTAATGGGAAAAGACCGGGAGAAAAGGCAGCAAAATGATAAAAGTGGACTTATTCTTTCATTCAGGCATTCCTATGGCAAAGTGTACTATGTGACGTTTGGGGGCAACCGAAAATGTGGGTAGCGTTATTTTTGTTCTATTTCCTAATCTTTTAAAATTTGGACATAGTGTTTCTAGTAAACAAAACAGAAATCTGAGGAGGACTCCTTGTAAAACCATTCTGTAAAGCACTCACGGTCCGGACGATGGCCGAATAGAATACCAGACTCCATCGTGGCTTCCGTTTTCAACTCTTTGCAAATTCCGAGGCAGCACCAGCTACGTACGACATGATCACAGGACCGAGTAGCATTTGTGTACCCCTTTACAAGGGGCGTTCAGGATCGGTCTTGTTTCATCCTCACAGTGACTGGGAGAGGTTTGAGAACTGGACTGGGTGAGACCTGTGGTCGTCGCTGCTCAAGCTTGTCTGTCCCGACACAGAGCTGCAGTAGACGCTCGACACTGGGATGTGTATCTGTAAATCCCTCTTGGTTGACCAGTACAGGATTAACTAAGCCCTGTGGGAAACCTTCCTGTAAGGAATGTGGCAACTTTCTTACCCCTCGTTGCCATCCTTCCTACCCGCTCCTGCGGCTCCATCATGAAGCCAGCTCCTTTCCCCACACCGACGGCTGGAGTAGCACACAGCTGGGAATGTCCCCGGAGCCTCCGCGAGGAAGGGGTAAATGAGATTTCTGTCTGAGCAGCTCCCTTTCTGTTGTGAGCACTGTGACTTCCAGTGTAATTTCACTCTTCTGATTTCCTTACTTCTTTTGGACTTGTTTTTGCTAAGTAGAGCAACTTGTTTTTTAATTACTTTTAATTTCACAAGTAACATATGATTATATTCTTCTCTTTGGAACAAAACCAAAATATTATAGAAAGTGTTAAGTCCCCCACTGACCCCCAACATCCAGTTCAGTTCCCACTCCATGCTTGGAGGTGGCTGCTGCCGCCAGTTAGGAGCATAACATGTTGTACCATCTGCTATACAAGCACACACATATAGATGTCAGCAGGAAATGCACAGTGCACCGTATTGTTGAGCATATATTTAAGAAGAGACTAGATGCTAGCTATATCACTAGACAACTTGCTCCTTTTCCTCTTTCAACAATATATCTTTGAAATATTTCCATGTTGATGCATTTTTCATTGCTGCATAGCAGTCCATAAGTGATGGCCTCCATTTGTTCAGTCAGTCCTGTGGTACTGAGTTTAGTTCCCAGCTTTTGCCATGGTCAGCATCCTAAAAGTGAACTACTTATTATAAGACAACTTTGGTACTTGGAAGAGAGTTTCTGTTTGTTCTGTTCTGAGAGGAATAATTTCAGAGTCACAGTAAATATGTCTTAGTAAATGTGTCTTAGTTGTTACGATACAGAACTGAAGTGCTTCCTGAGCCATCAAGCCAGGGCCACGTGCTCCCCACCCTTTGAGGCCAGCAGCTTGATTTTTCTTCTCCAAAGCTTGTTTGTGTTTGGTTAAATTACAGTTAAATTGGAAGTCATGATGATTAGATCACTGTTCCCAGCACTTCAGTGTTCTACTGCCCTCTTTCAGTGCTGGCCTCTCCACGTTTCCCCAGATGCCCCATTGTCTCACCTGAATTCAGAACGCAACTTCCATCTTCTGAGAAAAGTGGTCCTAGCAGATTGTTTGCTCACCGGATCCGCTGTCCATTTCACAGCTGCCCTGGGCATGACTGACGCCCTTCTTCCATAGCATACATGTTCAAAATGAAGCCATCATTCCATCCTGCCCTGGTCTCTCTTATTGCCAGACCCCAAGTCCCAATCACCCTCAAAGGAAATCCAGAAGGGGATTGAACAGGGTGTTCCACCACCAGACACTGTTTCTGCTGTGCTAGAAACTCTCATTTCTTGGGCATCGATTTTGAAGGGGGGTGGTACAGACAGCCTGTCCAGAGGGTTTGCAACAGCCAGGTGTTTCGTCTTCTTCCAATACAGGAGTCTTTCGGACTGTAAAATTACAGTGTGGACACTGAGGACATAGGGTGACCACCTGCCATGTGGAAGGCCACATTGCACTGTGTCCAGGCCATATTTTCTGGTTGGTGATAACAGACTGATAATGCATTCCCACCACAGTGTTATTTCACGAGAGATCAGCCTTGGCAAGATCCCAGAGAAATCAAGTGGGAGTTACAAGGGCTGATGTAAGAAAGAAGGATTACTTATGTTCTTGTGTGCTTCAGGCAACCAAAATAATCCATTGTCCTCACTGCTATCTAGGCTATCAACCTACAGCATTCTTTCATTCAACAAATTTTACTGGGCTTCCATGACACAGCAGGGACTGTGCCACTGCTAGAGATAACAAAGAGAAGAGGGAAAGAAAACCCTGCGCTCTCAGGAACTAGATTTAGTAGCAGCGGTGTGCACTAGTAAAATTTTATGAACAAATGTGAGATTATAACTGTAATAAGTGCAATGAAAGAGAAGCTTATGGTGATAAGAACACATGGAATAGGTCCAAAGTGGTCAGGAAAGGCTTCTAGATGAAACTACAGTTTAATTGAGAGGTAATTAGGCAAAGCGCTAGAAAAAGAGCACTGCTAGCAATAAGAAAAGCATGTGCTAAGGCTCTGTGGCAAGAAGGAATAAGTACAGGTAAGGAACTGAGCCATACTCAGTGAGGCTGGGGCATGGTGCACGTGTGGTTGGATAGCTGAGCGTGGTCCAGACAGAGGACCCGGGTAACATTAAGAACAGAGATTTTTATCTTAAGAACAATGGACAGACTTTCACAGACATCAGGCTACTGTGTATATGGTAGTGAGAATGAAGGTAGTGGTTCAGGTTAGATTTTGAAAGATGGCTTTAACTGCAAGGTAGAAAAGAGAAGTCATAGCATTTCATAATTCGGCATCAAGACATTTGAACATTGCTGTCAGGATGAAATGAAAATCTTTAACGTCACTTTAGGACACTTCCCAGTGTGGTTGATGTCAACTTTAAATCCCAATCTCAGACAAATAACATTATTCACCTCATGCCCAGAAATTCAAATATAGTGGTACAAAGGTTGATCAAGATATACAGTGGGTGTTTAAATTTCAAAGTTATTACAGGAAGAGACACATTGCCATTAGCCCGCTGCTAGATGCTCCCCCTTTCTCTGAGCACAGGCATCCCATCAATCTGTCCACTTTCTGAGGTGGTTCTGGAGTCCTCCTCCATCACAGTCTTTCTGAGTAGTGAAATGGCGAACCATACTGCTTCATAGAAAGGCAGATGCCCACAAATAGTGCGTCCTGTGCATCTTGTTCACGGGGTCTGGCCTCACGCAGCTTCTAGCTCTTCCCCAGCGTCAAAGCGGTCATGAAAAGTCGGTGACTTCAGTCGATTCAGGACAGCATGGCAGCCAGGACAGCACGAATAAAAGCACTCATGAAAGAGGACCTCCAGAGCTGCTTTAGAAAGTGGCAAGAGCGGTGGGATGCGTGTGCTCCAGGTCAGGGGGAGTATTTGGGGGGGATTCATGGCAACGTGTCTTTTACTTTCATACAATATGAATTTGCTCACTGTAGTTTTCAGTGACACCTCGTAGTCCTCAGCTGTTGCTTGTAACACTGTGCAGTGGCAGCTTCTATTCTCTGTCCTCCGTGGTGTTGAATGGGCCGAGGCTGCTCTTCCGCAGGGTGTAGATGGAGTCCCAGGTGGGTTTACTCATCCTTCCCTGTGAGACCCATGCTTCTGTCATGAAAAACCGCAGGCGTATGAATGAACCAGCCGAGCCAAGGCCGCCCCTGTTAGCATTTCACTGGCCAGGCGGTGCAGCCTCACAGTACGGAATAGTTCTTTGAAACGGGGAGGGCACGTAGAGGGGGACAGGAAGAAGGTTGTCAGTCCCGAATCAGTCACACTTGCTGTTACCGAGATGACAGCACACACAGGTGGCCGACTGCCTGGCTTCGTGGTGCAGGCTTTGTGGGAATGAATCCAGGCTAAGTTCCCAGCTCTGTGAGTCTGGGCAACTTACTAGCTTCCTCATACACCAGCTTCATCTTCTGCACGTGCAGAACAGAAGAGTACTCGCCAAGCACGGTGGCCCATGCCTGTGATCCCCAAACTCTGGGAGGCTTTTTTTTTTCTTTTTTACACTGTTCTGGATTGTAAGTTTGTGGATGAAAGATGGTGGCTTATGGAAGCTTTGAAGTCTGGTGTGACCATGGGTCATCCTTGTGCATGCTGTAGTCCTCTCTGGGAACACCTGCAAACCCCTCTGTATATGTATTCCGCTCATGGTAAGATCCCAAATACTGGCTTGTTCTTTGAAGACCTATTATCCTGCAAGCTGGAAGTAATTTCTCCTGCTGCTATGTTCTTATAACATTGATCTCCCTGTACCCTCTTGTTCTAATTACTTGTATTGATTCTTGAGTTTAGGGCTTGTGTAAAACTCCAGGTGCTCCATACATGTTCTTTACTCTAATGCCATATGCCTCCATCACCTCGTCCTTCTCTGATGCCTGACACAGTGACAAAGCCAAAGTCACCATTGCTGGTAGCTGCTGGGAATGTACAGTTGTCAACTTTCTGCCAAGGACTTTCTGAATAAATCATCTTAGCCTTGTGCAGTGAGGCTGTTATTAAGCCCATTTTTGTAAATGAGAAAAGGGAAACAAATGTGTAATACCTTTCCAGTTAATAAATGCTGGGGTTTAAGGATGATAAGCCTGTCTTTGAATTGATATTCAGCCCAAAGACTTCATTTCCTCAGTCTCAGAATTGCTGGGGTATACTGCTCTTCAGAGCAGGTATAATTAAATCATATTAGCTGGGCGTGGTGGCACACGCCTATAATCCCAGCACTTGGGAAGCTGAGGTAGGAAGATCGCTGTGAGTTCGAGACCAGCTTGTGCTATACAGTGAGTTCCAGGTCAGTCTCAACTACATAGTGAGGACCTGTCTCAAACAAACAAACAAACAAAAAAATTAAATAATATTAATTTTCAATGAACAAACAAGTCCTTTCCATATGGATCTTCATTCTGTGGCATCCACGTACCAAAGAAAGCCAGAGCCGGATAGGAGCTAAATCAACAAAGGCAAATTTGTTTCAGCAAAAATTCTAACAGGAGAAGAGACCTCAGCATAGAACTGAGATTCATTGGGAATACAATGATGACCAATGGTGCTTTCTGGCCAAGGAGCAAGGATGAAGGATCAGAGGATGGAATGTTATTAAGAAGAAGCATCGTGGATAAAGCAGATTCTGGCTACACTGACTTAGCAGACTTCTTACTGCAAGTTAGGCAGTGTGATAAGATATCAAGGGTGAGATAAAAGGAAGTGCATCAGATTTGGAAGGTGTAGGATTTTCACCAAACTGTCCCAGCAGGATTCTTGTGGAAACTGGACTTGTTCACTCCTAGTCCAAAAGGAAAGAATGTTGTCATCAAGGTCTCCTTGAACACCCTCTAATGACCTGACACTTCCTAAAGCATAGCCCTTTGCAATTCAGATCCAGGAATCCTGCTGCACAACTTTACACATCCTCTGTGTTTTGTGACATCTATTCATTGACCTAAATTCCAGTCCCCTTTGGGATGGGAATGACAGCTTTGGCCCCAGTGAGGGCAGTAGGCTAGAAGGGAGCAAGGTAGAAGCAATCGAGTGATTCAGACTCGTTGTGTCCAGTTAGGTGACCTATCTGACTGCTGAGTTGTTTCAGACATCTGGGTCAGGGGCTGTTGAGTAACCATAGTGGAGGAGGATAATAGCCCATACTTGGTACTGGAGCTGCATTTCTGAGTCCAGTAGATAAAGGCTTACGGGCTTGGGAGTCCCACAGACTCTGCAGCGTGTTGCATTGATTAGCTGACCTTCATTTCCTTCACCTGCAAAGTAAATGCATTAAGCCCCACTTCCTAGCATCGTGAGGTGAAAGCGAGGTAACACATGTGATGCTTTGAGCAAAGCCCAGCGTGGGGTTGGTGCTCCCGAGGCTGGCTTTGATCACTCTTCCATTATTACTGAACACCCAGCCTGGTGGATCAGATCCTCCGTCCCCACCCCACTGGGCACACCTTGTCCTGAGCAGCAGGTGGACTCCCGGCTGTTGCAGAGGAAGCAGGGAGTGTATCCAGGGTCATCTCAGCGGATCTCTTAATTAATCCCTCTTTCTGTAAACATTGGCCCCCACCTGCTGCTGGGTGAGAAGGAAGCTGAGAAGGGATTTAGAACAGAGGCTGCAAGCAGCAGTGGGTATTCCTCAGTCAGTCATGTGGCAGTGAATATTCTTAATGTGGTTTGGTGTCTTTATTCGCCTAACACAGGCTACACAGTGCCTAGAAAACAGAGTCGGGCAGCATTGGCTGTCACCCTTCTGTGAGCTAGGGGATATTGGGCAAGTCACTCACACTTTTCCAGTATTCCTTTCCCTGCTAATGAAATAGAATAATAACTTGCTAATCGTGTCACGATGAAGATACAAGGCAACAAAACACTTACCCAAATGGCAATTTAGAGAAATTCAGCCTCCTTTACATGACACATGTCAGCCTTGCTGTCCAAATCCCCCTTACCCCTCTGGGATTCTGGTTGCAGACATCAGTACTCCAACCCTAGGACTTGAGATGGACTGGACCAAAATCCTCCTTTGCCACTCTGTAAACAAACGAGAGCAAGGCTTGCTATGTCCACTAGCATTTTTGTAAATGGGAAGGAAATGAGGGCTCCTAAGCACAAGTTTGCCTGTATGCTTTTCTGGATCCTAGACCAGGGTCTGGCAAACAGCGGTCCGTGGGTCAGATCTGACCCACCACTTGGTTCCTGCTGCCCATGAGTAAAAACTGCTTTTCACATTTCTAAGTGGCTTGGAAAAGAATTACTTAGTGTTACATGAAAAATCACAAAGTTCAGATCTCCATGCCCATAAATAATTTTTATCAAAACCCATTCTGTCCTTTGGCTTATGTGCTGTCCGGGGCTGCATTTGACCCAAGGTAGCCGAGGTGAGTAACTGAGGCAGAGACGGGGTGGACACAAAAGCAGAAGGAGTATACTAACTGGTTCTGAGCTTTGTCCTAAGGCACACGGTCATTCCATCGGAAGAGCTGGATTTTACCCTGGAAAATTCTCAGTCCAGAGCCTGTGACTGGCTTTCTCCAGGAAAGAAATGGACCCATCTCAGAGGCTGTGTGTTCTTTGACCTTGACATTTTTAGAAGATGTAGCTGTGGCCACAGTTAGACAGTTCAGTGAAGGGGAGTCAAGTCTTTAGCTGACAGTTGGGCAAGATGTTCCTTTAAGTCCTGGTGACATTTTTCATGAGCTTTTAAATCTTTTAAACCTCAGTTTTTTTTAATCTGTAAAGTGAAGATGAGAACTTTCCTTCCCTAAGACTATGGTGAAGTTTAAATCACATAACGATGGCGGGTAACTCAGCGCAGTGCTTGTTGCAGAAAAAAAAGAAAGCTTAGATGAAATATCCAGTATGATTATTATCTTTGTCTCTCACTTGCTGTGGGACTGAGGGTGAGCTGTTCTAGCCATCACGATCTTAGTTTCTTTATCTTTAAAGTGGTGCTAACCATCTTCATCTGAAATGTATCGCCATGTGCGTTCATTGATTAGTGGGTGTTTTCTTTCCTCACTTCCTTGCCACTCCGAGATTCTATGTGTTTGCCATGTCCTGTGAGCTGCTCAGGGTGGCTTTCACATCTGGTCCACACATTTGCTGCTAGCTGTTTGTCACACCTCTGTAGGAACCAGCCAACCCCACTGAGGGCTGGGTTCCTATGTGGCATTTTTTATTTATCTAAAATTAAGGTGAAGTAAAAGCCAGCTTGAGTGACTTTAATATACAAATTGTGTCTTCGCGTGGTTTGGTATAGCTGTGTCCTGGCTCTTGTCCCAGGACTGGAGACAGTGAGTAAGTTGTGCTTAGACAGCACGGGGAGCAGGTGGGGAGGCAGCCACCAAGGTGTGATGACTTGAAGGGCTGCCAGGGAGGAGCTGTGGGAAACGCTATTTGTGGATCATCAGAAGCCCAAACACATCCTCATGGGCCCTCTGCCTCCTCCACAAAGCTCTCGCTTTCCCATCCCTGGACGTGGATGAGCTGACTTATTATAACTTCTTCCTTAGGAATAGATGCCTGATTTCACAGGCTGTGTCATCCCCGAGAATGAGAACTACACTTCCCAGCTCCCTTGCTGCCCATCGAGGCCATGTAAAGTCTGGTCAATAAAGTGGAAGCAGAAATATCCCATGAAGCTTCCTGGAAATGTTCTTTAAAGGGTGGGCATGGCTCCTTTTCACCGCTTTCTCCATCCTGCTTGGGTGGGATGTGGACAGGACGGGAGCAGTAGGAATGCTATCTCAGATGGTAGAATAGATCGAGTTCCCCAGAAGAGAAGACTCTGAGCCACAGATTTGGGAGCAAGTTATATTAATTTGCTAATTAATAATGATGCATTTAGTTGCTAAGTGATCCCAGGAAGCACTGGCAGGGGAGTTGGGAAATTAAGCAGGAAGGGAGGAAGGAAAAAAAAAGGAAGGAAGGAAGAAAGGCAGGAAGGAGGGAGGGAGGAAGGAAAGGGAGGGAGAGGCACAGGCTGGCAGGCAGCGTGGGGTGTGTTCATGAGCTAGTCAGGGCAGATCTGCCCTCCTAGGGAACTCTGGGAATCTGCATAGCCCACCCTTTAGTTACCCTGCTTGAAAGACAAGAGAGCTGGGGTGTTTACAGGCCAACTCCTTCCTTAACATTAGTTAAGGGCTGCTTCTGGCTGTGCTGCCTCCCTAGCTCCTCCAGCCTGCTGCTTGTGGACAGAGCACACTGCTGGGGCCAGAGGAGAAGGCAGAGAGGCAGGGTGCTTGCAGGGAGAGTCACTCCTTAGGGGTACGGAGCACTGGCAGCACCTGCTACAGACTGTGATGCCTCATGTGGCAGAGTGAAACAGAAGATAGCTCTCTGCTTCCTGCTGGTTGTGAGGCCATCACCAGGCTTGGATAGCTTACCTTTTTTCAAACGAAAAACATCTAACTTGTTTAAACCATTGTCAGGTTTTCTGTTACCCATAGCCAAACCTCACTGCAAATAATGCATCAGATAATGATTATTATTATAGTAATGAGGATAACCAGCACCTGTGTGCCATAGGACATTTAACTCTGCAGAGTTGTTTATAATCCAGCACCTCTGCCCTCCATGCACAAAGGCAAACTCCGTAATAGAAGCTTTTCTGGATTATTCACTTCCTAGTCCCTAATAAGTTATCTGATGCATAAACAGCTCTCGGAAAATATTGATTGAATCAAAGACTAAGTGAATACCAAAGGAACAAAGCACAAAATGAAAAGCCAAGATTTGAACTCTTTTCTGAGTCAGCTCCTTAGCTCTTCCTCACTCTGTTAACAGTGAAAAGCTTCAGAATGTTACAGATGATCCGAGGAACCCCACGGAGTGCCGCAGAGCCCAAGCTTTAGCAAAGATGGAAACATGTGAACGGAGGGAGGGGATGGAAGCTGAATGGCAGCCTCGTCACCAGGGAGTGGCAGCTTGTCACCTAGAAGTTTTGCACCGGCCGACCCTTGTCACCCAGTGCCCCTCTTGCTGAGAGGCTGAATCTGTGACCAGATAACCTTGTAGGTTTCCTCGGCCTCCAGCACAGTGTTTCCCCTAGAATTATGTACGCACAGGCAAGTCAGCAAATGGCCAGGGATACTGCGGAGGTTGAGGTTACGACAATGGGCTAAGAGACCAGAAAAGACAGGCTCTACACAGTGTCCTCAAGGTGCAGTAAACCTCATCTGGAGCTGTACAGCCTTCACAAAGAGTTTCTAGCCACGACTGGCAACCGTCCTTTCTTTGCTTAGTGTGGGGTTTTTCTTTTTTTATCCTGACGGTTGATCTCTAGGAAACCCATACAAATCTAGAGTTTTAAGCAATTGCCTTTACTATCAACACTTACAATGAATCTCCCACTTGGAAACTTTCTATAATGGTTCTGTAAATAGACAAGTATGCAAATGATGTGTCTCCTGTGTGGGAATCACTCTAGATCCTGTGCACGCGGAGTTAGAAGACAGGTTTTTCCATGCCAACCATATTCCCAGGGCATTTTTAATAAGAGAATGTCATTCCGATGTTTATTTAACAGGCATTTATTGAAGTGGTTAATGTGTTTTAGACCGCATGGTGCAAGATAACACCAGTATGGATGAGACACAGTACTGTTGCTTACAGTGTTTTGGGAGACGTACACTGAATTATACCGCAGCACGATATGTATTTCAAAGGTGTTGCCCGGAGGAAGAGAGGAATGAGCCCACCTGAAGTGTCAGAGAAGCAGCCCTTGTCGGACGCCTCCACAGCGCTGTAGATGCCGCCCTGCCTTTGTGCACGTTTGGTCCTCTGCCTTGATGCCTTCTCTTCACTCTGGTTCTCAGTGAAACCTTAACTCATATTTCAAGGCCATTGTAGGCCATGCTGGAAGCCTCCCCCAGAGATGTTTTCCTTTGCTCTGTACTAATGGAGAAGTAGTATTCAGGAAAGGCTTGTTCCTGTGATTAAGCTTGGTTTACCCAAGCCACAATACCTAGTCCCCTCCGGCCCATTCATTTTGTACGTGCTGTGCTACAATCGCCATTCGTTGTAAAGGTGTTTCTTGGCAAAAACAAAAGACAAGGAGGCCTTGGGCACCCAATTCGTTTAATTACTTTAACAGATAGTGCAGTCTGGAGTACTCAGTTCTAGAATTGTTACAGAGCCCAAGGAATGTCACCAGACGTGAAGACTCTTGCTTTGTGCCCACTCCGCCTTCCTCTGAAGTGTTGGTTTGTTGCCTGGTGGCCATGGAGCGATGGCTCCCATTTGCACAGCTGCTCCTGGCAGAAAGAGCAGGCGGATCTCCCCACTGCTTCTCTTTCACCCACAGAGCAGAGTCTCCCTGGAGCCCAACCGTGACGTCTCACTGGCCAGAGCTGGGCCCAGTGCTCTGGGGAGTAGTCAGGTGAAAGAGAAGCTTGAGAGGTGAGGGGAAGACCCGGAGTGGTAAGCCTTGGATGCCCTCTGGGGCAACAGGAAAACACAGGTTGGGGTCTTTACCAAAGAAGAAAATCCATTTTAAGCATGGGTTTGGTGCCAGGCCTGGGTCAAACTGGAAACAAAGAGGCTGCTGCAGTGTTTCTGTTAGATCAGAGTACAGATGAAGGCAGAAAAGCTGGAGGCTTGAGGAGGGTAGAGGATGAGGCTCAAATGTACTGTGGTCAGAGCTGGTCAGGGCTCCTCCCTGGTGGCCTTTCCAAAACCTGGTTGATTTGTGCCCTGGAGAAACACCGTCCCTCTTCCCAGTCACATAGCACAGCACCCACTTGAGCCCTTTCCCCTGCATCGTCTCTGGTAAAGGCCAGGAAAGCAAAATAATTGCACGCATTTCGGAGCAGTGGGCACATCAGTGGGGAGATCTGTTTAATTAAATTTTATCTACAGCAATGTAGCCTATGAAATATCAGCGACCCTTTACTGCTCTCCTAACAAGTGCACTTTAAAACTGCCCTATGAAGAAAAGCGGCGAGTCATTCAGCTGAATCAAGTGTCTCCTGGGAGCCTGTCATGAATTCTTGGGATACAAGGAGATGTGGAGACAGATGTTTGCTGTCTGGTACGTAGACCAGCGAGTCCTTGTATTCCCTACGATTCCCTTCTGCACCTCGGAAAGTCTCACAGACCGTGTGGAAGACCCGCTCATTGAAAGTATTTGTGCTGCAGGCCAGGCAGAACAAAGGCCTCTGTGAAGGCACCGCACAGTTATTTTTGCAAGGATTTTTTGCATACCCGGCACCTTGTGCCAGGCGCTCTTCTGGGGGCCGTGTACCCCGCAGGGAGTAAGCTCTGGGAGTTAACTTAGGGAGCGAGACAAATGCTGCAGCAACAGTGAGTGTTTAGATTCATAAATGGAGCACATGCCGTGGAAACCCTCGGTTACCTTTGCTGCCTGACAAACCACCTCTAAAATTAGTGGCATAAATAATAGCAACCACATTTTGTTTACAGTTCTTCAGGGGAGCAGAGCACAGTAAGGAAGGCATTTCTTCAATCTATGAAGCATCAACTAAACCCAGCTTGTCTCTGGCTGGAGGAGCTACTTCTAATGGTCTCAGTCACAACGCTGGCAAAGCAGTGTTGGCAAACCAGCTGTTGACAGAGCCACTCGGTTCCACTGTGGCTGGTGTTGGGGCCCCACAGCATGGTGGTCTCTGCTCCTCAGAAATCCTCCACAGCAGCCCACTTCTCCCAGTGCCCCATAGGGGGCGCTGTCAGGGATCCAGAATGTCTGCCTTCAAAATCCCACGTCACCCCCCCCCACGTGTGATTGGTCAAAGAGGTCACTGGGCCAGTGCAAGCTCCAAGAGTTAGTAAACGGACTCCATCTCTGGACAGAGTGATCGCGGGGGAGCCATCAGGCCACGGTGGTGAACCGGAGCTGCCCGGACGGCCGTGCTTGGAAATGCAGTGTTCCACAGAACACGGGGAAGAAGCATCTACGTGGGGAGGGCGCCTCGGGCAAGCTCACAAAGGGGAGCAGAAGCTGTATAGTGTCAGTGTCCCTTCATCTCCCAAAGTTCTTCTGTAGAGCGGTCATCACGCTTGCTTATCAAGTATACATTTATTCTAAATAAAATAATGGAGCAAGGGGCCTCATTATGCAGTGGGTTCAGAAGTCTATTAGCCTCACCCCATTATCTGTCTCATTCTGGGAGAAGTGTGCTTTGAACTGGCTGGGGCTTGAAATCTGAAGGTCTGAGTTGTTCATCCCTTTCTGCGATTAATGTGCCCTGTTGTCTTGGCTTGGGGACTGTTACGTGTCGGAGCCTGGGCCTCCAGCTCTTACAGTGGAGACTGTTTCAGTACTATGCAAAATGCAGAGTTGTGGGGAAGTTGGAAATAAGGTGACAAATACGAAAAATCAAAGTGAAACTTTGTCAGTGGGCCTTGCCTGGCTGGAACCTCCTCTGTATTCACTCGAGAGAAAAACAACTTAGAGGAAGATCTGTCCAAGGAAACCTGGATAACCATTGATAATTGGACTTCATCTCCAAACTTGCTTTTAAGAACCTCAGGGGCTCAGGCTGGAGCATTTGACCTGTTGTTTCCTCTTTACCTCAGCTTCTGCCTCTCCTTATGTTTCAAAATGTGCCCATTTTGACACATACAAGGGACAGTGTGAGATAACTGGTCTGTGAACGTTTGCTTGTACAGTTAGTGGATCCTCCATTTTCTGCATGGGTGGAACAGAGGAGAGCGCAAGTTTCGTTTGCTTGAGCTAATCAGTTAGTAGAAGCACACTAACCACATCAACTAGTAAAAATCTTCCAGTGGGTGTCCCGGAATCTGTCAAATTCGTGCTGACTTCTGCTTGGAAACCAGGGGTGTGTTGAATGGTGCAAAGAAAGAGTGGGAGTAGGAAGACTTCTCTTCCCCAAGGTAACCATGGAAAGAACAGGCTGGAAATATGCATTAGCATCCTATTGTGTGGTTAGAGTTCACACCCCTGCCTGTCCCGCTTTCCTAGGTAGCATTCCTTCTGTCTCTTCTCATCCTATTTCACACCCATGCTGTTTTACACACTCACCCTTTACCCAAACACTCGGTGAACATTATGTTTTACCGTACATTTTGCTAGAAGGACCTGTGTAGCCATCTATATAGTCACGAGGTGTTTTTTGCTTTCAAAAAGTCATGAAACCTAAGAGAACAATTACACAGAGCGGAGTAGGTTTCACACCCAGGAGAGCAGCACCTTGTATGTGCACAAGGCTCTTTACCCCACGCCACCTCACCTTAGTTCAAGCCTCGAGGTCTAAACATTATTTTATAGAAATATCAGAGTGAACTTGAAATACATTTCTCTTATTTTAAAAAGAGTAAATGAGTGCATAGATAATGTGACTTGTCTCTGGCCACAAAGCAAACAAATGAAATATTTGCACGAAAAGATAGTTTTTCCTGGCTTACAAAGTCATGCCATTAACCTTTATGCTGTGCCAGTGCCTAGCCCCCAATTATGCATGCACATCTACTCTGAGTCAGTGAAGAACAAGTATGCAAGGTAGGATGATGCTGTTGATATTTAGAAAACCGAGCTCTCCAAGCTTTGAGACAATCTGTAAGGTTATTGGTCACTGATTCTCTTTTCAGCCAGGTGTGATTTAGGTATTTGATTATTAGAGGAAGAGTGGAATTGCAAACAAACAGATCTTGAAACACCAATATCTTAGGTAGATTTCTGGCGCGGGCAGCTCGCATACACACTGAGGGAGGAGATGAGCTGCAGAGTCAACGGTCTTACCCATAAGTACCCAGGGAAGACAAAGGATTTCCCTCTCTGCGGTTCGCTTTAACTGTGGGAACTATTCCACGAGGAAATCCATTAAGAAGAATGTGAAGAGAGCCACACAAACAGGAGCAAGGTGAGAGAAGAAAAGGGAAAATGCATATTCTGGAGTTATAAAGACCTGGGTTCATGCTGCATGTCTGCCACTGTGTGACCCTGGATACGTTGTTTATTTTTTTTGCATTCTAAAGTGGGTGTGACAGTAGTACCTGTTGTTTTAGTCGGGGTGTTACTTTCCTGCTAATTTAGATAACAAAATGGAAAGAAATCAGTGCCTAACCACAGCATTCTAATCAGCTTTTCTGTGTTGGGAAAAAAATACCTTGAACATACACAGCATAGGGCAGGAGAGGTTTAATTTGGCTCCTGATGTCAGGAGTTTCAGCCCATGGCCCGCTGGTTCCAAGGTAGAAACATCATGGCAGGAGAGCATGGTGGAGGGAGCTGTTTACTTCCTGGCAGCCAGGAAGCAGAGCAGGGGAACAGGACTGGGGAGGAAGCACCAGGGATTGGATAGAGTGTAGTGCCCCAGGCCATGCCCCTGACCCTCCAGACACATCCAGAGAAGTATAGGTAACTAATCTCTAAGTGGCTCACAAGTCGTTCGGCCTGACTATCCAGCCTAACTGAAACAGCACACATTTCTGGCTCATACAGACTGATGAGGCTCTCGCATCTTTCCTGGTTTGTTGTCCTCTGAGTAGTGACTCAGGGATTCAGCCTGTCTGTCATTTGGCTGTACTGTTTTGGAATCATACACCTTGATGTCCAGCCTGGGAAACATAGGGAAGGTAAGAGGACTACTTGGCTCTCCTAGCCTGGGGTGGCGCATGTTTTTCTGCTCCATTCAGCCAAGCCGAGGCATCATGGGAGGTGTGGAAGTGTTGTTGGTGAGCACTAAGAGTCTTTTCCACTCTTTCTTCTGGGGTCACTGTGATTAACTGAGTTATCATATGAGCTAACACCTAGTGCTGTACACCTAGTAAGATTACTGCATATTCTACTCCTCCTCCTCCCATCACTACCATCCAAGATGCACAGGTAACTGTTACATCAAAGTAGAAAGTATAACCAGTGTTTAATTCTGGGTTGACAGAAGCAGCCAAAAAATAAAATCAAGTATACTCTGGAAAGCAACAGTAGATTTTAGAACAAATGAAAAATCATTTATTTGATGTCACATTGGTATCACTCCTGCCCCCTGAATTGCAAGCAGATAGTTGAGCAGCATGAATCTTGAACTGCCAGATTTCGCTAAGGACCCCACACCCTTCCCATCTAAAGGTCACCCGTACCAGCCTCCTTTCTGCCCAACTCCATCCCTTCACATTCCTGAGAACTTAGTGTCCAAGTCTGCAGTTATCTTCTCCTCCAACTTCTAGCTTTCCTGCTCCTTCTTTTGTGTCTTGGGTTGACTTTCCACAGTTCTGCTCCTACGTCTTGTCTTGGCAAGTGTAACCCTAGAATTTGGAAATAGTGCCACTGTATTATGAAAAAAATAAATCTCCACTGGTTATTGGTACAGCTAGACTTCCAACTTGCCCTTCCAACTTCCTGGCCAGTGCTGTTTTTACTCACTTCCTGGCTTATGAGTTTCCCACTCCTAGGCAGAGGAAATATCCTCAACGATTTTGACATAACAGCATGTTGTCCCAAAGGGGCTTCATCAGTGTTTTATCCTGAAAAATCATCAAAGAATTGAATCTGTAATGCTGGAGGCAAACGTCCTTCTGACTTACTGTATATCCTTGTCCTTTGCTGGCCTGGAGATAGTTCAGCTGGGTCAGCACAGCCCAGCTGGGGAGTCCCAGCCTGTGGTGGGAGCATCCAAGCTAGAGAGGTGACTTAGTGCTGTTGCCTGCCAGGATTTAATGAGTGTTCTTGCAAATGCACCTATTCAAAATAATGAAATTAAAGAATGCCTAAAAACTTATGCCCCGAATTCACTTACAAAAATATATACACCACTGAGTACTTGCCATGTGATAGTGCTCTATGTCAACTTATATAGTGGCAATGCTATGACGTCCATCCTGTGGTTTTTCATATTTTGCAAAAGAGGAAACTGAGGCATATTTAACTACCTGCCCCAAATCCTACAGCTAGGAATGGTGGAGCCAAATTTCTGTCCTGAATAAGCTGGGTCTAAAGCCTGTGCTTTTAATCTTTATGAGTCCTGCCACTCAGTAAAGAGTAATTGATCAGTATAATACATCTTGGATATTCTCTTGTCAGTCCCGGCCCAAAAATCGACATTTCAATTACAGGGTGAGCATCACTTTGTTTACTGTGATTTTACTTAACTTCAGCATAAGCATTATTTTATGTAGCTTATAAGATTATCTTAGTAATATGTTATAATGATTATATAATGTTACCTACCTAAGTGGCTGTATAATTATTTATATGATTATATATTTAAGTATGTTAAGTAAACATTTAAGTAATGACCACTCCACTAGTTGCTTAGCCATTTATTTTATTTTATCTATCCCACAAAGATTTAACAAATACCTACAATGTACCAAGCAATAGGCTAAGTAATAGATTTATAAAAATGAAATAGATTACTGTCTACTCTAAAGACAGTCAGAGGTTCCTAGGGGGCCATTGTAACTGATAATAAGGGTGATGCATTCAGCTCTGGTGAGGTGAACCAAGATTTCATTGTAAAAATGAGTCAAGAGAAAGGGAGTAGGAGTAGGAGGATTCGTATCATAGTCATGGGGAGCTGGCTCCTCTCTGAAGAGGTCATACAGAGGTATACTGGCTGTGGCATCCAGGATTCTTAGTTCACTGCTGACACCACGAGCAGAGAGGGGTCTGTTGTTTCTAGGGCCAGAATTTCCTTCACAAGACAGCCGAGGCAAGGTGGATTCTCAGTATTTGAGTTATTGAGCTCCTACTCTAAATAGTGGACTCTTGTCATGGTCTCCATCTTTGTCTTCTGCAGAATTCATCCTTGTAAGTGCCTTCCTTTTTTATTATGTCTGTGAGTTCCAGTATCTTATTGAAAAATTTCCATCTTACACCTTGTGTCATGTCCACCTACCTTGGCTGATTTAAGACATTTTATCTTTACCCAAAATCATAAAGAACAAAATGCTAATAAATATACTTGATTTCAGCATCATGCCTTTTTTACATACAGAATGCCTGACAAATATCTCCCCTCTACATATCATTTAATGTAACATTGTACCTCAACTTTGAAAATTGTGACTAACATTTGAGTGCCTCCCTCAGACCATGACATTGTTCTGAATGTGTTGTGTGGAATATCTCACTTAATTTTCATAGTAATTCATTAGAGTGGCACAATTAGTATACCCACTCCACAGATGATAAAACTGAAGCCCACAGAGGGTAAAGGATAGACTGAAGTTCACACGGCTGAGCAATAAAACAGCTGAGAGTTTTGAACTGGTGCAGTTCTGACATCAGTGCCTGCACTGTTCAGCAGACCGGCCCCTCAGTGTGTGATGATGTTACAGTTCTTCCCTATTAGCGCGCTGCTGGGGTCCAGAGTGGAGATGTCTCTGTAATAAACCCTGGAAACCATCCTCTTGGTCCCAGCAAGTCCAAATGGGGGCTGTACCACAGCAAGCATCAAGCCTCCTCTCCTCCCTTGGAAGACTTTGGCTGGTCTTACCCACCTTAGGCCACGACCTGAAGTGACCTGCCACCAGATTCTTTGTCCTTCCTGGAGAGCATGAGCTTCTACAGATGTTGGACAGAAACTGGGGCAGGTTGCCTTTTGACAGAGAAGTACCCAAAGTAGTAACATCTGAAAGTTGCCTTGACATTTCACACTGGCTGCAATGAGCATCGTATCCTGTCCCAGTTGTGTTTGTTGTGAAGATGAGTAGCCTGCCGGCAGGAAGAGTTTCGTGACTTACACTCGCCCATTCCTACCCAATACGAAGTGGTGTGGATGGTAGTGGAGATGGCGCGTGTACCTGGAACATGTTACCTAGAGCCCTGCAGAAGAACAGCTCAGTGGGCGTTCCGGAGGTGAAGCTACTGGCAGACCCTGGAGGCAGAAAATGCCCTCCATCACTTTGATGAATGTTCAGAATGTTTCAGAGCAGTTATTGAGTTATTGAGCCTCAGCATGTGGTTCCCAGACCTGAAGCGTCAGCCTCCCCTTCCAGCCTGGTAGAAACATAACTGAGGGTCCCACTTGAGAACTACAGACCTAGACGGAGCAGCTCTGGTGGAGAAGGGGAGGCCACCTTCTGAGTTACAGCAAAACTTTCAGGTGACGCTGGTACAAGCTGAATCCTGAGAGCCCACTGGTCCAGAGAAAGGGGTATACTTTATGGTTCTCATTTTAAATTCAGAAATTCCATATATTTGCCTTTGCTTGTTGTTTTATAGATCATATAATGTTCTTTTAGAAAAATTAGGAATTGCAAATAGAAAGTTCAACAAAATGTCCCACATCTCCTATCTCAGAGGAAGACGATTGTCAGATTTGGGGGATTTTTTTGATCATTTCCTGTGCAGATCCTAAAGCTAGGACTAGTGTGCCTTAATTCTTATGGCCCAATCTCAGGATGTCATGGACTCAAGTGAGAAGAAGAGGAAGACACGGAGGTCTCAGAGCTGGGACCTCCCAGAAAGGAGGTGGTGTCTGTAAACTTCAGAGCCTCTGTGTCGGCCATGGGTCAGGAGGACCCTGGGGCCAGGAGCTGCCTACAGAATGGCCCTAAGGTAGTGACATCAGCAGCTCTAATCTGCCCCTGACCCTGTTCCCTGCTGACTATCCCTGTCATTCGATGGTATAAGATTTATGTCAGCTCAGAAATCATCCTCGTGGTCAGAATTTATACGAGGCTGTCATGGGGAAGATGATTAACTCTCAGTGATTACAGAAGTGGGACGCTTTGAGGAGAGAGGAGAGGGGAGGGGAGCGGAGAGGAGGGGAGAGGGGAAAGGATACATGTTGGATGGGGCAGATTTTAACTCGGAGCTAGAAGGAGTCCTTTCAATCAGAACAAAACAGAGATGGAAAGGCTGCCTGTGGAGTTGAGGGCCTATAGCCCAAAACCGGTTGTGGCCAGGATTAGGTTGCAAACAGGCAGAGTGTAAGCAACTGTGACCTGTGGTGCCTGCTCTGTGACCAATGGGGTACCAGCTTCTAAATCTGGAAATGTCACCTGAATTTCAGAAGCAGGCTGGCTGTGGGCGAGAAGCACACGCCCCTCCTCTCCACCCCCGCGCAGGGTTTTCTTTTACTGGCTCTGACGCTGAGGTTGAGTGACAGGTGCCAATTATTATTTTATACACGTTTTAGTATTCATACACTCAGCCTCCTGCCTGTGTTCATGTGAAGAAGTGGCTAATATGGTACTTCAGAGTGTGGATTCTAGATTTAGATTGTCGGGGTTCAGGTCCTGCCTCTGACCCTTGCTGGCTCTGGGCCCCTGGGCAGGTTCCTTAATACCTCTGGCTCTTGTATTCCCTTTGCTTTAACAGCCATTGAACAGTCCTGCTATGAGGAATTAATGGGATAATACGGGTAAAATGCCCATCAAAGTATCTGGTACTCAGTCTCCATCCGTAGAAGCTGTAGTGTTGCTGCTATGGTTACTACCACTCCTGTTCATCATTTACATTGTATACTTGCTGCATAAATCCAATACATGAGCTACTACTAATCTGCTATCCTTTATTGCTCCTCCCACGCTCCATACTGTAGACTTAGAGTCTCTAGAGCAAATCTGGGTGAGGCTTTCTCTCTGCAGTAGGCACCTTATTCCTTGAAATGGGATTTTCTAGGACCCTGTTCACACAAAGGATTCCAGCTTAACGAATTCAAGAACATGGGGGCCCTGGCAATCTAACTGTGCATAGTATGTTTAAAATACACAGTGAATGTTTAGATATTCTTAAAAATGTATTACAGTAAAAGACACATGCCATTAATCCCTCTCAAAATATGCCCCCTTGCTTCAAACACACTTATCCCTTCTTCCTGGTGACTTTCTGAAGCCTTTCTGGAAGTCCCACTTGTGAGTGTCTTTAGTTGTGCTGTCCTGGCTGCCTTGATCCTGAATTGATTCCAAGCATTCACCTCCATGGTTCTCTGGACATTAAGGAAAAGCTGGGAGTCACATCATCCGTCCATGCTTTGTTTTGTGCACTCATTCACTCATTTCTCTCACAGGGGCACTCTTTATATGATGCTCTTTGAACAAGCACCTATTCTATGACAGGCGCTTTATGGGGCACTGGGGACAGGAAAACAAATAATATCACGTTCTCTCTCTCTTTTTTGGGGGGGTACCCGGGATCGAACTCAGGACCTTGTGCTTGGGAGGCAGGCGTGGTGCCACTGAGCTACATCCCTGGCTAATACCACATTCTTTACTTGAGGACTTTACATCTTTTGAGAGGCGAAGGAATCAGTTACCTGTGACATAACGTGATGGGATGGTGTTTCTGACAGAAGCACACTTCCACTGTTTCTCAACTTACGCGATCTATTTCTATTCCTTGTTTGTCCCCTCCCTCCTAAGTATTGCTTTAAAGAAGAAATAGATGTTCTTACAGAGGCGACTTTTTATTGAAATGCTCTGTCTGGAGTTGATGGTGAGTGAGCTCACTGTGTTTCTTGGCTTCCTAAAGGCTAATGACCAACACTGGCAGTGTGGGGAGGGAAGAAAACCACCCAACTGGTTCCACCCGTCCACTCTTCCACTCCTGAGGGCATACACGGGTGCTTGTATGTGCACCCACACATTCATCTCTCCATTCACCCGGTCCACCCTCTTACGGCGTTAGTAGTTGAGAGAGAAGATTCTGGAGCCACAGCCTCTCTGTATACAAATCTTGCCTCTGCAACTCTCTTAGCTACATGATTTGCATGACATTACTGAACTGTGTTAGACCTTACTTTTCTTATCCTCAAAATGGGATAGCAAACGTGGTTGTATTGATTGTTCCTTCTATGGAACAAATGGTTGTACCGGCTACCCATTACTGTGTTACAAGTGATTGTACTGGCTGTTTATTTCTGTGTATCAAATTATCCCAAAGCTCGGTGGCTTGAAACAACATCTTCTATCATCCCCCATTTTCTCTGGGTCAGGAGGGCAGTCACAGCTTCTCTCTGGTTTTCAGCCTCTCTGGAAGTGTTGACCTGCGTAATGACTTTGGGCTTCGTGTGGTCAGCTTCCAAGCTTACTTAGGAGTGTTTTGTCAAGACCCAGTTCCGACAAAGCTGTTGGACTGGAGGTCTCAGTCACTCCCCAGTGTTGGCTGGAGCCTTTTTACTTCGTTTCTTTTTCCTGTGGACCTCTGTGTGGCATAGCTCACAGTATGCCAGCTTGATTCATTAGAAGGGGAAAGAAAGAAATCAAGAGAGAGAGACATAAGGAAGACAGAAATCTGAGATTTTTGTAGGCTCCTTTTTGCATATTCTATTCATTAAAACTTGGTCATTAGGTACAACCCACACTCAAGGGGAAGGAACTGGGGATGAGTACCCCAATGAGGGACAGAGAAATTCTTGGGAGCCATCAGAAGTGGCCAGCCATAGTGAGAATTAAATGAGTTGTGCATGTAACGTATTTAGAAATATGATGATATAGTTCACACTTAATAACTCTTAGCTGTTACTATGACTACTGTTATTATTATTTAAGTATTTCCAGAAAATATTCACTAAATTTCCCACTAAATCGAACATGTTGCTACTGGATGTCAATGAAAGGAGTGGGCTTTCTTCCCACACTCTCCCTTCACCATGTTCTAAGGCCTGAACCTCTGAAACCATGAGACACAATAAAGCTTTCCTGCGCTACTTCTTCTCCTCAGGTATTTTGTCACAGTGATGGAAAGACGGCCAACACTCTCTGTAATATGTCATCTCTGCTCTTGAGAATTTGCCTTTTTATCACTCTGAGCTATATTTAAATGACTTTCTATGAGTCATCAGCTACTAACTGCTGATATTTTATCCAATGCTAGATTTTGCAAGACATCAGAGGACCCTTCATTTGGTTCTTTTGCCTCTGAAGCTATTTTTAAATCCCCCTCTGTGATGCCTTGGATAGCATTATGGGACTTGGAGGTGCTAAGCTGCTTAGCCACTTTCTAACACCACATCCGGAGAAGGCTTCTGCTATAACATGAAATCATATAGCATTTGAGGCTCAAGATTTTAATTTGCGCATGGGAAATGTGCCCTGCTTGAGAAGCTAGCAAGGAAGATGCTAGACCTTTAAAGTTTGTGATAACAAGGGAACGCTGTCTTTGGGAGTACTGGAGTGACTTTGAGGACCATTCCAAAAACCTAGCATGGGTGGAATGTGTCACCCCCGAGGCAGGAAAAAGCTGATTATCTACAAGAGGTGGCCGACTTTAAAGCAATTTTATTTTTCTTTGTATATTTTTATTCATTTCCAAATTTTAAGAAATGAATGTGATACTTTATGATTCCAAAAGAGCTGTAATTAGAAAAATATGCTATTTTAAGAAACTATGCACATCTGGTCATTAAATAGCTTCTAACAGGAGATGTTGACATATTCCAAATTATGAAGTCACATGAAAGTGACATGGTAATGAATTCAGACTTGATACATGAACACAAGAGTCTTGCTTTCTCTTTCTTTTTTTGCTCCAGTGTCAGTTTCCCTATCTCAGCAAATACCTGGTTCATTCTTCTGAGTTCTAGGGTCAAATTCCTGGGGACGATCCTTGGCTTCTGCTATCACTGTTTACACCCACTGATACTCAGGAAATCTTGCCATTCTATTCTTCTCCAGATCGCCTCTCCTTTCCACCATAACCCCACTCACCAGCACTGTGTCTTGCCTAGAATATCCAACAACCCCCTAATGATTAGCTTGCCCTCGTCCAGTTTACTCTTCACCTGGCAGAAAAAGAGCCTGTTGAATCTAAACATACTGCCCCTGTCAGATCTCTTCAAGGGCTCCTGATCTCACTCGGAATAAAATTCACGCATTAAATCTTCTTCAAAAACGTAACTTTTACCAATGTCTGAAATGTGGGATATATGGCAATATATTTAGTTATTTGCTAATTGTTGGATAACCCTCCCTCCTGTTTATTAAAGTGTATCATAATGCACATAAATACTGGTCTCTTTTTACATATGTGATGATTTATACACAATGAATTCTTTTTTTTTCCAGCTTTAATTGAGTTTATTGGTACATTTTAGGGATACAGTACAGTTACATTCATTGTTGGGATCTTGTACCTCTACATGACAAGTCTTGATTCTCATTTTTTCCCCTTACCTCTGCCCTCCTTTCACCTCCTCCTCCCCTCCCCATCTACAAACACTTTATTTTCATCTTTTCATTCTCTCACATTTTTTTCTTTTCCCTTTTTACTCTTCCCCTACCCATCCCACCTTCCCTGCACCTTTAGCTCCTTTCTTAAAGGTGGAGTTAAGTTCACTGGGTAAGGAGAGAATTTGAAAATATTGCCAGTTTAATTTCTTCAAAGTTTTTCCCAGTTCCGATTTCCAAAAACTGTGTCTCTATTGTTTGTAAAACTATACCTTCCACTGCAATGAATTTGGCAGTTTTGCCCTGTATTAGATTACAAACATTACGGCTAACTTTTCTAAATGACACCGATTTTGTTCTGAGTGTCTCCCGTACCTGGTTTTCAAACCCTCCTTGATTGTTTGTAGTTGGGTGGTGCTCTCTGCATGAGTGTGTGTCTCCAGCAAAGTCCATTCATTTCTTGAGCTGTCTCATCACTTCATCCCCAGGTATTTTGTGTTTCCTGCAAACATGGTAATGGTGGACTGGTCAGTGAAAGCTGGTGTGGGCTTTTATTTAGCCATGCAGTGTCTGGAATCAGAGCAGTGGTTTCTACCCACAACTCTACTGCTTTACAGTGGTACAAACTTAGGGTCATCAAAGCTCTGTCTCTACAGCAGCAGCACAGGTCTAGGGATGGTACCTTACTGTCTCCCATGGCCAGGGTCTTTCTGTAAAGGGTAAGAGTTTCCACTCATGGGGTTGCAGCTCTGCTGTCACAAGGCAAACCACAGCCATAGACAATGTGCAGGAAATCCAGTGATTTCACACTGAAAGGGAATTTCTTGGAATTGTCATGTCTCAAAATATTTTTCAACTACTTGGTCATGCAAAACCATCCTGAGCTCCCAGAAGATGCTTGGCCACAGGCTGTAGTTTGCTGATGGTTTCCCTAAGGTCTTGGGAAGATCCATGCAAAGATATATAGGTCTCTGTATTTGCAAGTCCCACATTTGTGGATTCAATCAACCACTCATCAGAATTCCTTTTTTTAATAATTGTACTTCCGCTGGGCGTGGTGGCACACGCCTGTAATCCCAGCACTCGGGAGTCTAAGGCAGGAGGATTGTTGTAAATTCGAGACCAGCCTGGACTACATAGTGAGTTCCAGGTCAGTCTCAACTACATAGTGAGACCCTGTCTCAAAAGAAAAAAAAAAATTGGACTTGTACTGAACATGTCTAGGCTTTAAAGATTGTCATGATTCTCTAGATAATACCATATTAGGTATGATTTGCCATATACCAGAGGATATGCATACATTAAATGCATAAACTGACAGATATGGTTGCACACACCTGTAATCCCAGCACTCTGGGAGGCTGAGACAGGAAGAGCATAGGTTTGAACCCAGCCTGGGCAACTTAATGACTTAGTGAGAACCTGTCTCAAAATATAAAAAAAGAAAAGAAAATAGTTGGGGATGTAACTTAGGTGAAAGGCTTGGATTCAATCCCCAGTACTACCAAAAAAAGTTATATGTAAATACAGTGCAACTTGGTATGCGGGACTTGAGCATCCTCACATTTTGCTCCCTGTGGGGAGGGCCTGTGGACAACCGCGACTGTGGGAGGGACTGTTGTGTTTTTCTGTAAGTTGGCTACTGCTTGGCCTGTATCAGCAATTTTCGTGTTTCATTATTATAATTTTGTGACATATTATAGGAGTTGTCATCTTTTTAAAAGTGAGGGCTAATTCTCGCCTTGCTGACTTGCCAGAGCGTGGCTCAGGGGTGCAGTTTATGTGGACGTTCTTATGTGCTGTGGGCATTCAGTGCTTTTGGTTCTTTGTCCCCTGTAATGCAGATTGGATGCCTGGTGCCTCCTTCTTGTCTGCTCCCCACCTGCATTTTGCGCTCTGACTGCGTCGAAACCTTTCCGTTCTTCATACTCACCGTGCTGTCTCTCGCCTTTAAATTCTCATTGCATTCTGCATCTTAATTCTCCAAACATGCTCTGACCCGTTTCCTCGCAACAGTGAAACAATGAATAATACAGAGCTCTAAAACCTAAAAGGTCTTTACACATCCATCACTGTATTATTCAACCCAAAGTCTTTTTTGCTTTTAAATAGTTTCCCCATAGAGTCACAGCCAAGTCTTTCGAACTTGCCCTAGAATGACTTTGAACCCCCAACCCCCCAGGACTCTGTTAGCACCATAGCAAGTTGCTGGCTTCTTTGGAATTCAAATCTCCAGTCCCATGATAGCTGCCCCATAAAAGGAAAGCGGAAGGACATTGTTTATTCCTGAATGAACTCAAGGCAACTGCAGCTGGTGACCGTGTGGACGAAACTCTTGTGTGGGGAGGAGTGGAGCTGAGTTCAGCAGGGTCACATGCAGCTTGCCACCCCCAGCCTGACCCCTCAGCCAGACCCTTCTCCCAGGTCAGTGGGTTATGAGGAGAAGCGCGAGGCTTCATGTGGACAGAGGGCCTCTCCACTTATGTCACCTCCAGCAAGAACCTTCACATGGTAGAGCCTCTGTCTCTTCATCTGCAGAGTGGCGATGATGATGATAGTGTCTGTCATGCAGGATTGTGCTGGCAGGGAATGCTCCTGCCTTTCATGTTCCTGATACCCGGAAGACGATCGAGCCTGGTGGCTACTAACCTGTCCTGCTCCAGCAGAAGCTGGCTATGAGTTAAAGATGGGAGCAGATCGCCGTACCGTGTCCAGCAGCCTGCGTCAGTGACGGGTGGTTCTTTCAGACTCAGGGATTCCAATTATTAGAAGAGAGAACAAAGGCATTTTTTTAGAACAAAGGTCAGTAACCTTTCTTCTGTAAAGGACTCAAGAGGAAACATGTTTGGCCAGGCAGACTGCACCGTCACGGTTGTAACTGTTCAGCTTTGCCATCGGAGTACAAAGAGCCACAGGCAAAGCGAATGTGTGTGGCTGCCGACAGTAGCACTTCGTTAGGTATCAGAGGACAGCTGGCTTCGGCCTGGGGCTGCAGCTCACCCAGCCTCTGGTCCTGATCTTTGCAGTGCTGTGGTGACCAAAGTCCAAGCTCCATGTGTACTGCAGAGTGTCCGTGTCTCAGACCTTTTGCTGGCTGAGCAGGTGCTCTGGAGTAAGTCAGACCTCAGTTTCCTCCTCTGAAAAAGAGCTGAAAGTTACAGATAGTATGTCACAATTCAGCTTGACATAGCCACCAGATCTCAATATTCTCTTTATGTCCTATATGCCTGACTCGCTATTGATCAAAACCAAAAAAGAGAGAAAAACCACAGCAAGGTCCACACAAGGAGTGGGGAAGGGAAGGAGGGCCTGGGGACAGAGCTGACTGGGACAGTGAGGGTTCCGCCCAGCGGAGGCTCAGACTTGCTCTCTCTCATGCTTGTGACTGCTCCCCTACCTAAATCTGCCTTCCTCTCCCTGTGGACCAGCCCTCAGTGAATGTGCATGGTGGCTGTAGGCAGTAAAGCTGCCTCAGGAAATCGGATGACAGCTGGATTTAGCTTGGGGCTGCCGCAGCTCCCCAGTGAGGCACGGAAGCCTCACTTGGACCCGTCCCTCCCTCCTTCTCTGTCTGGGATCTGGGCTCTCCATTCCGTTCCCCTTGCTACCATTTCAGGCCTTATTTCCCCTCCACGGGATCATCGCACCTACCTCCTTCCTGGTCTTCCTGCCACCAGTGTGTTCCCCACACAGTGATGTCATCCGTTATTAGGAACTCCTGGTTGCCCAGGATCAAGTTGGGCGCTTAGATGTGACTTCGCAGCTCTTTGTTCTCTCCAGCAGCCTGTGTGCCGTCGTGTCCACGCCCTCGATCAGCAGTTCCTACGCAAATCCTGTCCCTCTCCTAGGACACATCCATGCCCATCTTCCTTTCCAGCTTCTCCTCGCTAAATGTCTCCCTGCCCTTCAGAACTCAGTGAGGGTATCACTTCCTCTGGAAACTTTCCTAATATTCTTGTTATCTCTCACACCACGCCGGCTTTCCTTTTCTCAATCTCTTGACACCTGCACTTCCGGAGCATGGCATTCTTTACGATGTATCATCCCGAGTCTCACACACCCGGCTATGTGTGTGTTCTTCACGTTCCCTGATGATGATAATCTCCTGTGGCTCCTAGAAACAGAAGTCGAGTAGCAGTGACAGAGCCAACTACCAAGCTGAGGGCCAAGTCTCCTTGCCCTCTGAAATCTCGCGGTATCTTCCCATGTTTCCACATACCCGCCTCGCAGAGTCCTACTGCTTTCAAAACTCCAGGATTTATTTTATCAGGTCTGATAAGACACGCAGCCACCGAAATGCCTTCCAGAAAGGAAAGCAGTCTGTATTCACATAGAAACAAAGAAGCACACCCTCCAGACAGGGCCACACCTGGAGGACCTGGGTTGGTCTGAGAGGGAGATGTGGGCAGGAGCTTTCCTGTATGTTTTTGTGAGAAGGAAAGGGCGAGGCAAGGTGACCAGGCTAAGCAGGCTTAGTATTGGCTCACTGGAATCAGCAGGGTTGGCCCTAGTTGGCTGGCACCTTGGCTGTAGGATAATTAGGGGAGGGATATAGTGGATATAGTGGCTTGGTGGGGGGGTTGTTTAGGAACCTGCAGAAGAGGCAGTTGCTGTGCATATGAAAGGCCTGTTGCAGAGCAAGTTGTTTACTACCCCCAGGGATCAGTTAACCTGGGAGGGGCAGTCTCTTGTAGTGCCAGCCAGGCAGAGCATCAAAGCCAGACACATACTTCATGAGGCTGCTCTTAATTTCACACCTGAGCTCAGATCTCCTCCTCTGGCTAGATTATTCATCACACACAGCATACTGTGCCTTTCTGCCATACGGCCAATGTCATTGTGGAGCTGTTAGAACTAACGTTTCTGTCCCGCCTTGGACCGCAGGCCTGAGTGGACAGAGATGCAATTATTTTTCTTCACTGTATTCGCAGCCAGACACACAGTAGGCCCTCGATGAAACTTCCTGAGAGATCCAGCTGATCGGGAAGGCTTGGCCTTGTCAGACATCCGGGCCTGGCAGTCACAGCCTGTCGGACAGATCATGGGTAGAACATGTTTGGTGGGGCTGTGATGCGTGGCTGGTGGCAGTGGGTGGCTTTTGGTGTCATGAGAGGTTGATTGTAGTGGTCATGTTGCATCGGGAATGTAGAAGAAGGTGCATGCATACCACAAGCCCAGTGGGCCCCAGTTACTCCTCCATGTCCCCCGCTTGGGAATTCTTTTCTAACCAGAGACAGCGTCCAGTTTGGCCAGCGCATGCTTGAATCTGCCTGAGGCTGTCTGGGAGATGAGCAGAGATTCAGTCTGGGGGTACGATACTCTTCACTCGCTCAGCTGGGGTCTGAATATCTTGACATTCTGCGACTCCTGGACAAGTAGCCATCCCAGAGCCTTGCAAAAATCCCAGGAAAGAGGTTGGACCATGCTGGCCACAAGGCTTGAGTCAGGAGCTTGTGTGGGGTCATCCTGCCTTCTGTGGCCTCTGTCGCTCTTCTCTTGTCAAAAACAGGTGCCTGGCTTTACCTCTTGGGAGCAAAATAAAACTAATCCTGGCAGTGTTCTATTTAAAACCCCAAGCCTATCTAAAATCTTGTATCTATAGGTTAGGGTCCCAGATCTTCGTCTGAAATGGCCTCTAAATTATTCAGCAAACACCTGTTGAGCACCAGCCGGGTGGCAGGTACTGTTCTGGACACGGAGGATTCAACAGTGACAAAAACAGGTAAAACCCTTCTTCCCTTCCAGGGAAGGGAGGCAAATGATGTCACGTGAGCAAATAAATATTTAGATTGTTGCACGATGGGAAGGCCTGCAAGAAATGCGAGGGGACCGGGTTTTGGAGGAAAGGGAAAGAGGTGGGCCCTGTTCCCTTTGCCACGGAGCCTGGCCTCTCTCTGGAACTTTCTACCGCTTCTCCCAGGATCCACCCGTACTTCAGCCCTGTGTGAGCAGATGTGGGTTTCAGAGTAAGATGGTGCTGCTTTCCTTGCTCTGTGTGAACTTGGGCTTACCCTCACTGTGACTGAGGACAGGGACTCCTACCGTCTAGGGTTTCTGTAACAAGTGAAGGAGCAGACCTTGTATACAAGGCCTGACCGGTGGTTCATATTTGCATTTTCAGACTGCACGTCGTACCTGGAATCCCCTCCTCTTCCAGCTCCTTGGGCAGCAGCCCCACCTCCTTTGTAGTCCGTCTCTCCCCGGAGCCCTCTAACATGCTGTTGCTGTTTTCCTGGCCACCACCTCTAGTCATTCCCTCTAGGGTCTGTTTTACTCAGCTTTGATTCCCTTAGCAGATCTCCACGCACAGGGAGTCAGGGCTCTGTCAGAGTCAGGGCTCTGTGCAGGAATGAGTGCAAGTCGGAGGTGTGAAACGCACGCGATTCACCGGCCTGTGCGTCAGCTTTCCGAGAACCCAGAGGATTAGACTCACACAGGTAAAAGTTTCTGGGATGCAAGTTGGTACAAGGGAGACCTGGGGCTGGGCGGGGGAGTGTCTTCTTTTGTCTTCAGTCCTGTAGAGACTGCCCTGACTGTCTAGGGGGATCCACAGCACACTCCAAAAAGAAAGGAGCAACACTCGGCATCCTCCCAAGCAAGGTCTGCCGGGCGGACTCTGCCGCCCTAACCGTGTGCCTGACCGTTAGAGGACTCTGACCCTAGGGTTGAGAGTCCTAGGTAAGCGTTATACTCGGAGCAAGAACATGGTGGTTAAGAGTGTCAGATCTGAAATGAGCCTACTGTGTTTACATCCCTACCCGCCAGTTCCCTGTCTGACAGCACCGGTCAGGTTGATGCAGTGTTCTCTGCTTCCGTCTCCTTGTCGGTACCTCTAAAAGGTTGGTGCCTCGTGCTATGTGGAAGGGCTGGTGCAGGAGCTGTATGTGACCAGACGCGAGAACATGTAGTGGCAAGGCGGCAGCAAAGGGTTGCTGGACACGGGGGTGGAGACAATACGGAGGACGGCAGTGCAAGAGGCTGAGGGGCGGAGTCACCGGAGGGCAGGAGGAATGGGCGGTGGGTCAGGTTGGTTTGGCCGTTGCGATAGAGCCGTCTAAGTTCTTTGTACGCGGAGACTTCAGTGCTGGGGCAGGATGTGGAGACTATTCCTGATGACTGAAGCAGTTTGCTCAAGATTTCCAACACAGCACTGTGGAGGGTGGGGCTCCAGGCGGGGCCAGGCGCGCAGAGGTTCGTTTTCCCCCTTCACTTTTTGTAATACTGCAGGACTCTCACCCGTTCCCCTTTATATTTTTTTCCTCCCTCCTCCCCGACCCCTCTATCCTTGTGCTGGGGGTTGAATCCAGGCCTGTAATCATATGCTCTACCACTGAGCTGTATCTCCAGTTCTTTCCATTTTATTTCTCGATATCGGTCTCAGTAAGTTGCCCAGGCTGGGCTTGAACTCACGATCCTGCCTGCCTCAGCCTCCCAAGTAGTTGAGACTGACAGGTCATTCTTTATGCCTACTGAGTGCTTCCTTTCCCCCTCAAAGCCTGCATTTGCTAAGGCACAGTTTCTTGCTTTCATTCCTTTCTTCTTCTTCTTCTTCAGTTTCACCCGTCCTCTTGATTTTGGTCTGTGCTGGGGAGTGGGTCATAAGGCCAAAGCCTAACCCTTAACCTTCTTCTGAACTCTCTCCAGTGAGGCGAGAGCTGCTTTGTGGGAGGGAAGGTGCTGTGGAGACTCCTGTACAGGCTGTTGTTACAGCCCCCAGACTTCAGCATGCAGCGGAACCTCCAGGGAGCTTGCTGGACCACCCTGCAAGGGTTCTGACATAGCCGGCTGGGTGGGGCTTCGGAGTTTTATTTCTAGCCAGTCAATCCCAAACACTTGCCTTTCCTGGTTTTTCTGACCTCGGGAAAGAGCCAGCTCTGGTGAGTAAGGTGGGTGAGCAGGACACACCGTGATGTCTTTATGGGTCTGCCTCTGTTAGACGGCACTCAGCAGCAGCAGTCACTGTAATTTTTATCTCACCTCATAAACACACGCAGGAAACAGAACTTCCAGAGCTGCTTCAGAAAGTGGCAAGAATGATAAGTGTGTTTGAAGCAAGGGGTAGAATTTTGAAGGGGATCAATGACAGTGTGCTCTTGACTGTAATAAAGTTGTTTTAAAAAATTAGATATTCACTATACTTTCTGGTCACAGTGTGGAGAGACTGATGAAAGAGTAAACACATAGAGAAATTCAGCCCTGAGCTGGATACCATGGTACACACCTGCAGTCCCAGTGCTGAGGGAGGCTGAGACGGGAGGGTTGCAGGTTTGTAAGTTTTGAAAAGAACAGAGTCTGTAGATCCATGACAGAAGGCCTGTGGGTTTGATCCCTAGTACAAGGGAAAAAAAGGAAGGAGGGAGGGCTAGAGGGAAAGAAAGGGAAAAGAAAAGAACAAACATTGGGCTTGTGAAGCTGCTGGGAAGAATGTATATGTGTTCTGAGAGTCTGTTACAGGTCATTTACACCGAATGGGGCAGTAGTCAGCGAAAAATGTGGAAAGCCCAAAGTTTAAGCAGAGAGGTCAGAAATAGAATTCTCCAGGATAAAGAAAACCGGGAGTGGGGAGAGTGGGGGAATGTAGTGCACTCAGGAAGCGACAGATGTGGGCACCTAACGCAAGAGGAAGCAGCAGGGCTTCTGAGAAACCGAAGAGACCAAGAATTAAGATGCAAAGGGCAGAAGTGTCCAGCACAAGGCAGAGATTTCGAGCCCCATCTTAAGAAAACCAGGAAACCAATAAAGTGTTCACCCAACTAGGGAAACAGGGCAGGGTTGGGGGTCAGATCCACGTCTTCCAAGATCAGTTCTGAGGCTTCAGTGGGGTGATGTAAGGAGAGTGTTGTTACCCCAGGACAGGGAAGCAGTTGCTAAATTGTAAGGAGAATAGTAGTGACAGTGCTGTGGGCCAGACCTGAGGTTTGCCGAGCACTTATTCAGTGCCAGGCACTCAGTGTTAGTGGCAGAAACAGAAGCACAAGGGCAGAACTAGGGACACCACCAGTTGCGGGGTCCTTACTTAGCCGTGTCAGATGGGGCACTGCTGAGGACTACGGGCGGTTCTGGTAATTACCTCTTGTGATGTGTTAAGTCACCCCAACACTTAGCAACTCAAAGCAGCCTGCACGAATTAGCTGCTGGGACTTCAGGACTCCAGGCAACTTTGCTGAGTTCTTGTCTCAGCAGGCTGCCGCTGTCTGTCATTACTCCACAGTGGGAGGAGCCCCGCTAAACTCAGACCTTCCTGCCCTTGGTAGTCAGTGGCCAAGGGTGACCCTTAGTTCCTGGCCACAGGGTAGGAGGTAAACAAGACAGGAGGGAAGTCGCACAGCCTAACCTCACTTCCTCACTGCTGTTCTGTTCTCCGCTCAGGGAGGTGGTGAGTGGAGTTCGCACTTAAACAGTGGGGTGGCTCCAGGGGTTGGCTCTCTGTAGGTTGGGTGTCAGGCTGTCTCCTGTCTCGGAAACTCCCCGGCACAGCCACAACACCTGTTCTAGAGACTTTCTCTGGGCAGAAATGAGGCTGATTGAGAATGTCCCAGCCATCAGGAGGGACCAGAAGGACAGAGAGGACAGTAGTGTAACCCACGCTGGGAGAAGATTCTCTTCTTTCCTTTTAACTCCTTTGTGTTTCTTCCTCTGGTCTGGGACATCTCTGCTTCCATTCCCGCTGCTGGGCACCTGAGCTGCTGAGCCTGGCTGCGGTCCTAAGGCAGAATTTATTGCGTGGCCCAGTGCAGCACTGGCACTCAATGGACCTTCAATACATATTGATGAGGACAGGCGAGTGAGTTATTCACCACTTAGTGTTACCTAGTATTTCCTCGGTGGGGGGGAAGTGAGCAGTGTTTGTCAACCCTGCAGTTGATGGTGGGGAATCCTAGCCTGCTTTGCTGAGTGTGCAGTTACAAAAATGAACTGTTACCCCAGCGTCCAGCTACAAGGTCATGGGGGATGCACCTTTGTGACTTGAGTCTTGGTTCCCTCAGCTGTGGGGGGGATGCTTACATCATGGGCATCTTCATTTGAGTTGTTCAAGCTGACCTGAGTGTCTTGGTTACTCTCCCATGGCTGAGACAGAACTCCCAACACCCATAATTTAGAGGAGGAGAGGCTTACTTTGGCTCCCAATTTCAGTCCATGGCCAGCTGTCTCCGAGGGAGAAATAGTATGGTAGAGAAAAAGTGCCTAACCTGTAGCAGCCAGGAAGCAGAGACAGACGGGAGGAGCCAGGGACAAGAACACACTCTTCCCCCAAGTGGTCCATTGTCAACCAGGCCCCACCTCCTACAGCACATTAGCCGCTCACCCCCTACGAGGACGAGTCACTGATGAGCACAGCGCCCCATGATCCAGTTACCCTCCACACACATGGGAATTTGGGGGACGGGACGGCTTAGGTTTACATCATAGTGCTGAGACGACAGGAAGTGCAAACATTGTATTTGGACAGTGATTTTTAGGCCATATGGTAGGGGTTTGAGAAGGAAGCAAAGAAAAGGAAGGCATCCAGCCAGGGTGAATTAATGCTGAGTGTTCTTATTCCTACTGGCAGCCTCTGGAAGCAGGGTAGCATGTCAGGGTATGGGAATGGGTGGCAGTGTGTTTATATACCAGCTCGCACCCTGTACTGATCTGCTTGGTGTCCCAGAGAGCTGGGCTAGTCCAGACAGCGTCTGCTAACTGGGATCCCCATTCAGTCGGGTGCCCTGGCATCTACTGTGCTATTGTTTATTCACCTTTCTCTCCTTTGCCTCCTGAACTTCTCCATGTCATTTTCTTAATCTCTTGTGCCCAGCAAAGAGCCCACAGCCAGTGCTCAGCACTGACCTTTCAACAGAGCTGTAATGATCAGAAATATGTATTAAGTGTGTAGTGTAATGTTTAGTACTTAGAATGTCCTCTGTTGAATCATCCTTTTTTCAATTTCCTGCACTTTACTGGACCAATGAAAGCAAGCACTTAATCAGTTTTTTTTTTTTTTAACTTTGAGAAGGACTCATAGAACCCTGGTGTCCTCCAGAAAGTGTGTACCCTTTAGTTCTGCTTCTCATACTTATCCCTGGGGCTTTTTGCTGTTTGCAAATGATTTTCCCAAGTATTGTTTCATTTAATTCTCATGAGACCCTTGTGGTTGGGGGTGATGCCGGTGCCTTCCCAGGGATGTGATACAAACAGTTCAGCAGATCTCCCATATTGCCAAGCAGGAGTGACCTGTTCCCTGGAACAGTAGAAACATTTGCCAGAGTGAAGAGTGGTAGAGTTGGGGGCCACAGAAATGTATCCCATCACTTTGATCCAACACTCAAAGTCCCTTATTACTTTCTCCAACTTGTTTGGGGATTCTGGAACTTAGGTGAAATTATTTTATCAAGATAAAATTGCAAGGAAAACTCCTGGAACCTAATTCTATATCTTAATGATCTCCAACCTTTGTGGCACCAGGAACCCTTTTCTAGGAAGACAAATTTTGTGCCACAAGGCAGCGAGGTATGTGTTGGTTTCAGAATGATTTACAGGCACACACCACCTAGAGCCTGTGCACGCGCAGATCACAGTGGGTTTTTTACATCTATGAGAATGTGACGTGGCTGCTTCTCTGACAGGAGTTGAGCTCAGGGGAGCAATGTAAACTCGGACGAAGCTTCGCTCCTTTACCTGCTGCCTCCCTCTTGCTTGCTTGTAAGCTCCCTCCTGTACCAGGCAGTGGCCAGGGTTTGGGGAGCCCTGCTGTACTCTGTATCCCCATCTGTATCCATAATACTCTTGATGCATGAGCCTGGAGACTCGAGGCTGCCAAACAGGTTCTTCTAGACAAATGAATAAAGCACCAAGTGACCTTGACTCTTATAAATCCTCATAGCCTGGGAAAGTAATCTGGTGCTGTCCTGAAGGGGTCTATGAAATATCTGAGATAATGGACTGAGATCTTCATAACAGGAAGGCATAAAGGGTTAGGGCACTGAGCTAAAATGGTAGGGTGTATGTGCATCAGGGGTCTTTTCTTCTGCAAGTGACACAAGCCCAGCTCGTGAATTCCGGAAAAAATGTCTCAGAGCATTTCATTGATTCAAGTAACTGACTAAAGAAGTTTAGATCATGCCATGGAGTATCTGTCTCCTGTTTTACTTTTGTTTCTCCTCCTAGGTCTTCTCAGTGAGGGAAAAGGTGGGCACATGTATCTCCAGTGTCCACCCCTGCCCGTTTGGCCATCCTAGCATAAAAGCTAAGTCTGTTTCCCTAAACAGTTGTAGCCAGTGTCTTGGGATACACCTGTTGGCCCCTGTGAGTGATGTTTCATCCATAGAGCCCAGGATTGGAGTTAAAGTTTAGGTAAGCCACCTGGACAGGCACAGTGTTTAACGTGAAAGGAAACAGAGTAGCTCCTAGCAGAAGAGATGGTGGCAGGCGGTAAACAACAAACACACAAACAAAAATGTTTTTCACCCTAAGTAGAGTATTTGGAGTCATCCGGTTAGCCTGTTGCAATCTCAGTAGGCGTCATGGAGGAGGATGTATTGAAGAGAGAAACATGAAGCCCAGCCCAAGACCTAGAAGTGGGACGAAAATAGCTTAGCTTTGCAGAAAGGCTTCTGAGTACCTACTGTGTGCTCCAAGGCAACATAACTTGTTAAAGCGGTACATCTATTTGAGGTTCATAGCATCAGCTCAGGGGTCAGACTGCTTGGGATAAGCTGTAGTTTTCTAGCCATGTGATATGGTGGAAAAAACCATACCTGTCTGGGGTTCAGTCTCCTGTCCCACAAAATGGGATCGGTAATACTACCTTGCTGTAAGAACAAAGCCAATACTGCCTGAAAAGCGCTCGGCAGTGTGTCCTTGTCACACGAATACTCAATAGGACTCTTAGACATTATTTTTGGTCACTGAGTGCCATGAGGTCAGATTGATTACTTTTTTCTCAGATGAAGTAAGTAACTCGTGGAACATTGTTCTCTCTGAATCCAGAGTCTATGGCTTTCTCGTTATTAGAAAACTTTTTGTTAGGAGGAAATATAAGTAGATACGAAGGCAGGGTCAAGTTGGGTGGGCTCTCTGTTTCTATCCATGCCCTTGTTTCTAATGGAGCGTGGGATTTTGAATCAGGAAGATCTAAAGTTGGGTCCTGTTTCTAGCCCTGTGACTTGTAAACGACTCCTATGATCCACATTTTAAAGTGAGTGACATTTCCGTTATCATAGCAAGCAAGCAACAAGGCCCAGACCTGGACTCTGTTCTTCTGATTCTAGAAAGGAGAAATCGTCACCTAGGAGTTTTAATTCTTCCAGACTTCTAAGGAATGCAAGGACTGAGGCGACAAGGCAGTGTCGACTCCCCTGACCTAAACAACCCACGAACTCAGGTTGTATCAGGCGACGACGGCCTCTAGGCCTCTGTCTGTCGTTGGATACTATCTGAGTCCCCATGGCATGCAGCAGTCAGGTCCAGTGTTAAGTGCGTGAGTCTGGACACTCTGGCCTCCAGGGGGCCAAGGCTAGCTCTTCCTGCCACTGCCCCCGTGTTGGGACCCTCGCTATGGCAGGATAGGGTGGCAGCACCTACTCGGACATTGCACGCATTCTCCATTCACGTGGGCTGTGTGGCTCTGTGCAGCACCGAAGCTCTGCCCATGAATGTTCTCACGCCATTCTGGGTGACAACAGCCATGCCTTGCTGATGGCAGGGAACTGTGCATAGGGTCTGCATGCAACACTGGCTCTGCCCGCATTGGGTCTGCAGTCTTCCCTCCTCCAGGGTTATTTCAAGGCCACCTCCTGTGTGGCCTTCCCTGCCCAGCCTATTTAAAGCTGCCTACATCCTCCACTCTCTCCCCACCCTCCCCCTTGGTGGTTTATTTTTCTCATTAACAGCCTAGGGTTTACTTACCATTTCCTACTGTCTATCTCCTGCCACTAGAATGTGACTTCCACAAGAGCAGGTTGTTCCTATTTTGGTGACTGTCCCCAGAACCAAGAAGGAAAATTGGTAAATAAGTGGGCCTAATGCTCACAGCTCCTGTGTGGTTTTATTGTTCTCCCCACCTGACAAATGACAAAACTGAAAGTCGAGTGTATATGTGTGCATGCGGGGGCTGTTTAGTTTATCCCTGCTGTCACAGAACAGGGAAGTCCAGAGGTGTGTGTGACTGGAGCCTGCATCCTCCTGTGTGTGGCCCCTGCCATCCAAGCACCCCGTGGAGGAGACAAATCCATCCAGAGGCATCATTGTTTACGCTTCCAGTGTCCACTAAAATGTTATTTTAGTCCTGACAGGGATGCACATGGATACGATGTAGTCTTTGCTCAAAAGCACATTTGCTGAGACCATTTGGTGTCCTGTAACTGCTTTAATTTTTAGGAGGCACCGACACTGGCAGGCACCACCTTTACCACCTTCCGACAGAAGAGGCATCTGGAAGGCAAGCCGGTGGCCTGGCTCTGGCCCTCAGGCGTCCCATTGCATTGCTGTAGCTTTACGTACAGGATCCAGGATGTAATTTTTAGATGGAGGTGGGTTTTGCCACAGTGCTCCATCTCAGGCTTGGCAATTACATTTCATTAACAGAGAAGCATAAGTCATAAATCATTGATCAGAAGCAGGTTGTTAATAGGTCTGGTTAAAGTGTCTACTAGGCTGGCCAGCAGCACAGGGCTTCAAATTGATGGATGCCTGAATGCACACCTTACCCAGGTAGCCCATTAAAGCAACACTGCTAATAATTTCCACTAATATTTATTGCGCTAGTTTGCTCTGCGCCTGTAAGTACTTTATCCTCGCGGTAACCTTAAAAAAGACCGTTCCCATATGACAGATGAGAAAATTGAATTCCAAAATGGTTAACTGGCTGTCTGGGATCTGCATGACTTGGAAGTGGCCAGAGTGGGGTCTAAATTCAGGGCCACATGCATCCCTCTCTCCTGGGGAGGAGAAAAATGGCAGGGGCTCGAGACAGGGGCTGAATGTCTGGCAAGGTCACTGCCCTCACCCTCCACACGGTGGCGCCTTTCAGCAGAGAGCTCCTGGGGCACTGAGAGGAGGCTGTGGGAGAAACCCAGACTCTGCAAGATCGACCGGGACTACCATCAGCTGAAGCTGACCAGCACGGCCAGGCTGCAGGCTAATCCGTCTGACTTCGCTTGCACGCCTGTCGCCCGTGAGCAGAGTGGCGGCAGCTGGGCTCGCTCCCATCCTATTAACCTTGTCTGTTGGAATGACACCTGGCTGTGCTGAAGCCTCGGTTCCTGTAATTAGGAATGTAAACAGCTGCAGCTTCCTCACATCACAGCTGGCATGGTGCCTGCCTCCAGCTCCTCCTTCCCCCTAGCCTGGGCTTCTCGGAAGAGAACCCCCCCTCCCCCGCCACTTCAGCCGGGAGGCCTGGAGATGCCTTTGGCTCCGTCTTGAAGGAGGACTGCTGATCACCCACAGCGCGCCAGAGATTTCCACGGCTTGGCCTCGCACATAATCAGTGCACCCTCGCTTGGATTGTTTAGATTGAATACGTGACCTAAGGTGACACAGCCAAGTAATTTGGGGGACAATTTTGTTTTGTTTGTATTCTTAAAAGGGAAACAACAATTCATGAAGTGAAGCCAGAAGTGGTTCGGGGCAAGGGATTGCAAGGAGAAAGCTTTTACAGAATGAACACAAAAGCCAAGCCAGGCCAATGATGGGTTATAGTTACACAGTTGACATAGTTCTTCTGTGCTACACAGTGTTCCTAGTCATATAAGTATGTTAGCTGGAAACTCCTGATTAGTCTTAAGTTTTGGTTTTCTCTAATATTTGTATTTATGAGAAATAGTTCAAGTGAAATTTCCCGTACATTTGCAAATCAAGAAAAACTAAGGCCACCTATGAGGCCCCCGTTGGCACTGTCTGTTCAGGGCTTCTTCAGGCTTGGTCTTTAATTTACTTCATCACTTTGTGTTTAATCATTCAAAGTCTGTAGCTTATATTAAGGTTCATTTTTGGTTCTGTACAGGCTGTGTGTTTTCACAGGTACAAATGGTACATGCCCCTCATTGTAGTGTCATACAGAAAAGTTTCAGCCGGGCATTATGGTATGCTCTTCTAGTACCAGCTCTTCAGGAGGCTGAGGCAAGAGGGTCACTTGAACCCAAGAATTCAAGACCAGACTCAGTATCAGGGCAAGATTCTAATTCAAAGAAAGAAAGAGAGGAAGGGAGGAAGGGAGGAGAGAGGATACATGCCAATCCTCTTTTGTGAGTGTCTTTTCCTGGCTGCCTCGGTGTCCTGAATTGATTCAAATGTTCACAGAAATTTCTTTCCGATGACAACATTACAGTGGGTCCTTGTCCACCTTGTTCACCAGACCTGGCACCGCAGGACTCACAGCTTGTGCTCAGAGTCAGGATGATCCAGGAAGGTAATGTTTTGAATTGATTCAGGACACACAAGCGAGGCACTGCAGTTAAAGATACCTAAGAAAGGTACTTCCAGAATTGCTTCAGGAAGTGGAGAGGGCAATGGGATGCTGTTCGGGGGTGAGGGGGGAGATTTTGAGAGGGATTAGTGGCAATATGGCTTTTACTGTAATCATTTGTTTTAAATTTAAACATTCGCTGTGGTTTTCAGTCACACCTCATACATCCTCATGTGGGATTCGGGTCATCCTAGACAGCTTTTGTACCCATATGCTTTGGCTTTAATCCAGTGATCTTTCTAGTGGGGTAACAGTACACACCACTCAGACTAGTGTAAAAATTAAAAGGCATCTCACATGTATTATGAGGGTGATAGCATCCAACATTTGGCATGTGCTAGACACTGTGTTAATTGACTCCGGTGAATTTAATTTTCCAGTAGCCCACGAGTGGGGTGTGATTAGTGTCTCCCTTTTGCAGGTGAATAAGCAGATCAAAGAGTGCTGTGCTGAAGGATCAGGAGGGCTTGAGCTGGATTTGGATTTCAGCCAGCATGGTTCTGAGGCTGGTGCCCTCAGCCACCACACCGTGCACTATCTGTATACATCAGATGCTCAGTTTGAAAACATCCTCTGTGCCAGGCACACAGAGGGCCCATTTCCTCCATTTCAGCATAGGCGTTCATTGTGAAGCCAAGAAGCCAATAAAGTGGTTTGGCTCTTACTTGTCACAGCAGGGCTTTGACTCGGTCCATTTTCTGTTGCTGTAACATGGTGTTAGCCTTCAGTCACTATATAAATACCTGAGAGATTTAATCTGTAAAGAGAATAGGTTTTATTTTCACTCAGGGCTTTGGACATTCCAGTCTCTAATCAAGTCTTTGCTTTGGGCCTGTGGCAGGGAAGCACATCACGGTGGGAACATGCGGTGGCAGGAAACCACTCTCATAATGAGTCAGAGAGCAGACAGAGAACTCCGAGGGGCTGGGTCCCACAGTCGCCTTTGAGGTCACACCTGCAGTATGTTAAAGGCGTTATACAAACCAGATCCAAATAGCACTACGCTGGAGAGCAAACTTTACATGCGAACCAGCAGGGTCATCTGGCACCCAAACCATAGGAAGCAGAACTCCAGGACTGAGTGACTTACGAAGAAGAGTATTGTTTTCACTCACATATCTGTGGCAGCTGGGGAAGTCCAAAACCAGGTGTCTGCACCCTCTGGGGGCCTCCAGTGTGCCAGCTCGTGACAGGAAGTGGAAGGGCAGGCATGGCGTGCAGTAAAGAGAAAACAGGAGTGGTGGGCTTGCCTTACAACACCTGCTCTCCAGCCACAGCTCTGGTCCTGTGAGAGAGAGAGAGAGAGCCCATGTAAAGAAGCATCCATGCCTTAGTGATGGCTTAGCCCCCAGAAGTCCAATGCCTTTCACAAGACCCCACCTCCCAGCCCTGCTCCCCTCAACACCAGCCAGCTTGCCCAGTGCTCAGACACCATACTGGATGCTGCCTGATTCTTGCAGCTCAGAGGAGGAAGGGTCTAATTTAGCTCATGGTTGCAGAAATTCAGTCTGAGGCCGACTGGCTCCCAGGCTGAAACATCATGGCAGAGCGGGGTGGTGGCAGTGGTGGTGGGGCCAGGTGGCTGAGTTCATGGCAGCCCAGAAGCCCAGCTGGACAGTGATTAAGACAGACAGCTCAGGACGTGCTCAGAGCCCGACTGCACACAGCATAACCCCCACCCCCACCCCGAGGGGACCCAGCCACGTGCCTTACTAGTCTCTTAGGCGTTGCTTAATCCCCTGAAGTCGACAAATCAGGATTAATGGTCCGGAATGGGTAGACCCTTGCAGACTGGCCACAGCCCTCCTGGTAGCTTTGGTACAATCCACTCAGGGAGCGTACCTCTCACCCCAGGAGAGGCCTGACGCCAAGCTGATTGGAAATAGGAACCCCAGAGCATCGCCTGCCTCATTATGCACTCAGCATGCTCTCCGAGTCCGCTTATCATCAATAACATTGATACCCACTAATTTAAACCCACTGAACCAGCCAGCTTTGGCTGCAGTGTGTTTATGAGCAGGATGCTAAGGAGATATTTTAAGTAAGTGAAATGTTTCTTGCTTCAATTAATGCAAAAGGTAGCAACTCCAAGGAAATATTAGGGGCATTAGATTTTATATCGGCACCATTTTTTACACATGATATCTAATACTTTTAATCACTTTATTTCCATTGTCGACAGTGACTCAGAAAAAATGGACTTCCCACAGTGATGGGGACTCAAGAATTGTTGTCAAACAAAGGCAGATTATACTTCACCTCTGAATTGTTATGGCCTTCTGAGGAAATGGCGAGGATTTTATCAGCTTTATTAACAGCAATCAGGGAGATCAAGTCGGTGATTAGCAAAGAATGACTCTGTGAGAAACAAATTTCTTGGAAAGAGTGAATTAAGTAAAGGAAATTAACATTTATGGGGCACCCACTTGGTGCTGGGCTTGTGGCCGAGGATCTGTGCACGATTTTACCCTAGGTGAGTCACAAGGCTGGCTGGAAGGGTGTCCATTCTATAGACAAGAAAAGATGTTATAAAATACCTACTACGTGCTCTTTCCTGAGTCTTGGGGATCTCGGGGTGCATACTGTACTCTCGCAAAATTGCCTGTGGAACTTCCTATATGGTGGGAGAACTAGATCCTTGATGATTGCCTTTTGATGGTGGTGATTCTCATAGTGACAGGAATACTGACGTAAGGGAGGAAGGGGAGTGATTTGAAAACTTGGAAAAGGTGAAGGTAATTTAAACCTTAAGAGGAGAGGTCAAGGAGGGCTTCCCAGAAGTGGTGATGGCTCAGGTTGAGAGCCAGGTGATGGTCACAGATTAGGCTGGGAAATGGGGGAGGTGGGAAAGTACTCCTGACGAAGGACCCGGATTCGTGCGTAGGTGCAGAGGTCGAGGAAAGCCACTGACTTCCCAATGATCATGTCTGTGCTATGTGACCAAGCTCAAATTTGAACCCAGGCTTGTCTGACTGTTGCAATGCATCACAAAAGGGGTTTTAACCTTTCTTAGTGAGCAACCAAAACATCCTGCCTTCAGCGGAAACATCCAAGTCCTTCGAGGTGCTCTGAGAGCTCCTGTGAAGAGCCGTGGAGATCTGACTGGAGGTCAGGCCTCCACATTAGAGCCAGTGTCTTGTCTTCAAGGCCACGGGTGAGAACCATTCCCAGCTTCCTTTGTGGCTTCCCACAGTAGGACATAAGGCGTCCAGTTCGTGGTTGATAAATTTGAGGTTGTGAAGAATAGAAGCCCCAGATCATTGTAGCTAGAGCAATTGTAGGGCATCAGAGCGATGTTCCCTTTCTGCAGCTCTGCAGTGCTTTACCCACAGTCTGGTGAGGTCAGGACACAGTCAGGAGGAATGAGGGGCAGGGAGTGTCCAGCCCCTGACCTGCTACTCATTGGAATGATGACTCGTGATTCCCCCTGGAATACTCCCGGACTTAAAAGTCCTTTTTGCTGTGGACTATGACTCTTTACAAATGCTTAATAGGTAATAAAGGCCAAATAAAGCTTGACCTTCATATCGTATTTTTTGCCATTGTAAATGTTGGGCTAGCTCTCTTCTTAGCTCTGCATGGGCATATGTTGATCATTTACGGCAGCGATGGCAAACCTTTTAGAGCTTTCAATGATACAAGTGGCCTGCTGCAGTATGTGTGCCGTAGGTTCGCCATCACTTAAGGGAGTGTCTGTCTAGCAGCTGGGTGGGCAGGAGTGATAACCCCATTTTACATGATCTCATTCCCCTTCCAGACTGAGGATTCCGACATAAGAGGTTTACAGGGACCCTTAGCTACACCAGAGGTCACTAGACATTGTGCTGAACCTGTGATCACCTGGATTCCAGGGATCTCAGGCCCCTCTGGCTGAGACCAGCACAGGGAGAGAGACCTTTCCTGGGAACCAACCCATCCCTCACCATAAACATTCCATAGCTATCCCAGAGAAATTTAAATTTGACTCCAATAGGAGCTCCCAGGGTGCCGTTGTGTTATCTGAAACACCGAGACCATAAGCTGAAACAGAACCATTGTCTGCATCTCACAGCATGCTCATCCTAGAGACACCAGGGCCGAGAATGGGGGTGCAATCATTTCCAATGAAAAAGTAGAGTGCTGAAGGGAGAGAATAAGCAGGCAAGTGCATCAGGGTGCATGCTACAGTGATCCTGAGCAACATATTCAACCTTGCTAGGCCTCAGTCTCCTCATCTAAAGAGGAAAACAGTGCCACACACTTTAATGCCTCCTAGCTGAGATATCTGAAGTACCTTGGATATAGTATAGTAGCTGAGCATGAAATATGAAACCTCTTTTCTGTGTTCCCCCACTGCTTCCAACTCCATTTTCCTCCGCCTCTACTAGGACTGTATACTGGAACGGCAACCCTGTGTTACCTTGCTAAGAAGCATATTTGTTTCTGTTGATTTGGTCTTTCTCCTTGCCAAATTAAAAAAAAAAAAAAGTAGTATTTGTAGATAAGATGAACCAGGAGATAGATAGTATAAATAATGAGGCAGGACATTCTTTCCTTGGTTCAGACTGAGCCGAGAAATCTGATGAGAGCAGATAACGCTGGGGCCAGAAGCCTTCTAGCTGTCGGTGGAGGATTCTCCGCAGGACCTGGTGTGGACACCAGACCTGATGCATGTCTAGATCCTGAGAAGGATCTTCCATTTGTTGTGTGGCTGCTCTTCACCCCGCATCCTTTACCAGGGCCTCAGAATAAGACCAAGGACACATCGAAGGCCAGTGGAAAGCTATAGCTTCTGGGTATTTTGTGTGTTTTAAATAGCCAAAGAACTGTGTGTCACTTCAGCCTGTAACCTAGGGCTTTAAATCTCTCATTTTCTTTGCACTTGTGTTTAAATCCAGCTAACATTTAATATATGGTATATGATAATGGATTCCACTTTATTTTGTACCAGATGAAATGCATTTGGGACAGCAGCATTTATTAAACAAAACAAAACCATTCTTCGTGTATATACAGCTTTCATATATAATGTAATTGGTCTCAAAGCGAATTCTTCCTCTGACCTATTTATTCATTTGTGTGAATACTATGTTGTTTTAATTATGATAATTTCATAGTGTATCTTACTACCCATAAGAAAAGTCATTCCTCACTATTCTTTACTTACATATTTGGTTGGTTGTAGAAATTTATACTATACTATGCTGTCCTATACTAGCATCATTTCATAAATTAATAAATATTTGGTATCTTCATTGAAGTTATCTTGAAGTAGTATGTTAATTTTGAAATGAGTGATATTTTAACACAATGAGTCATCTCACGCATGGACATAACAGATTTTTCCTACTTATTGATATCTTAGTTGATATTAATGCAGTTTGATAGTTTTTTCTATAAGGCCCATATATTTTGGGTTTAATACATTTCTAAATATTTTTAGCTTTTATCATCTTTATGAATATAGTATTTCTTTTCTATTTCTAGCTGGTGAACACTTGATTTAGGACACATTGATTTTTGTATGTTTATCTTACATCTGGCCATTTTGTCAAAATAAAATGTTTTTTTAACTGGTACTGCTTCGATTTCATAGTTTTAAAATCATATAAACAAAGAGAGAAAAAAATCCCTTCCATTTTCCAGTGGTTACTAGTTGTTTTTCCTTGTCTTACTGTATTTTATAAAATCTCTAGAAAATGCAAAGCAATACCAATAGGGCAGGTCATCATTACACTGATTTCAGTGAAATGGTGCTGAAGAATTCAGAGTGGTAGTGAATCTTGGTGTGCTGTTTCAGTTTTGAAATCAACAGTCAATCATTTCTCATATAGCATAATTTAAGGTTGAATTAGCTAGAAATATTTTGGTGACAAATGGAGCAGTTGGACTCAAATGAGTGAAAATGTGGATTTACATAACTGAAATATTCAGACTGCATTCAGAGAAGACTGAGATCCTCACTCTGTTGCATCAGGAACCTGTCCCTCTTCAGTTCTGGTCTTGTGATATTGTCCCGCCAACTTCATGGTTGTGGTGCCTACTAAAAGCAGAAGGCCGTCGTCTCTCAACTTAGCAACTCTAGCAAAAAATAGACATTTTTCTAATGATCCCACTGGAACTCAGCTTTATTTGATGATCATGAGTTTAATGAAAATAAATCATCATCTTTTTACCTGAGGGGAAAAAGGACAGTGATCAGACATCCTGGGTCGAGTCTGCACTGTTCTGGCTAATTCTAAGATCAAAATTGATAAAGGGGAGAATAATCTCCTAAGGAAAAATGAATTATTGTTCCCTAAAGATGCAAGTAGCGAAACAACAAATTCCATTAGTGGCTACTCACTTTTCAACTTTTCTTTGGATGTGTTTTCTCTCCTTTTAAAAATCAAACAGCAAATTTTTTACGAGATCAAGATGTGATGTGTATAGGTACCAATTCCCCAAGATAAGTGTTATTATTTTGTATCACACACATATTAATTTTTTAAAACCCAAGTAGTTCTCTTAAATGGAGCATGGTGTCAGGATGCACTGACCAGAGAACTGTAGAGGGCAGTGGCCATTCTCTTCACTCTAGATGTTATACTTTTGTGAATATAACCAAAGATTGCTCCATGGTTTTAACCATATCATATTTCTGAGTAATCACAAGTTAATTTTTAAATAACTTAAAACAGGTGTATTTATTTCCCTCATATCAGCTATCAAAGTTCAGTATTATATTCACTTTTTTTTTGTACCAGGGATTGAACTCCGTACCTTGCACCTACGAGGCAAGCATCAAATCCCCAGCGTATTCACATATTTCTAAAGTCAAACCCTTCTCCAAGATCCCCCCCCACACAAAAAAATCCCATCACTTGGAAGGAACTTCCCTTTCTTGTCCCTCTGAGGAATCCGTAGTGTAATGTTAAGAACTAGTAAAATGCTTCTCTGTGCTACCCTGGTGAGTTTTAAAGGTTTGCATTCTTTTTTACAAATGCTCTCTTACTGGTCAAAAGGCATGTGCATTTCTGTTTTTAGTATGAAATTAACTTCTGAAACTTCTTGGGCATTTTTGGAAAGCTTTTATCTTTTTCTCATTTTTTCTATGATAGTATGGTTAGATTTCAAGGTATTCTTTCTGTTAATATTAGTTATTTTTCTAGGTGACCCTTTTCTCTAGTATTTTCCATTAATAAACACAGAAGTGAGCAGCAGTCTTGAAAACAGGTTCACCTTTTACAGTTAGGCAGCCCATCTTCTATGCAGTTCTACAGAGCACCATCCAGACTTGTACTTATTTTGCACATTGATAGTGTAGTTTTTCAGCAGGTGTAAATATTATCCAGTCTGTTATTTTTGCTGGGCATTCATCAAAACAGAACAGTGCAGAAAAGGTAAAATTTAGGGTCTGGAAGTTTGAGGGACATAGTCATTCCATTTCAGCTTAGACAACGCAATTTGTCAACTCAAGCAATGGAGAAGTCCTAGTTAATAAAACCTTTGAGCATGGCAGGGATCAGGCTGCTGAATGACTTCATCACCTGTTTCTTTTTCCCTTCTTTTTCTCTTCACATATACTTCAACTTATTCTCCCTTATTCTTATGGCTCATTTCTCTGCATCATACTAAGATCCTTTTCTAAACATACGCTCTCCTTTCAATTCACAGCTAAGAGAAAAGAGGGTTTGTCTTGACAGATCCAGAGAAAGGGCAGGGTTTGGCCTAAACTTGGGATTGTTCTGCACCCGTGATTACACTAATAAAATAAGAGAGAGGACTTTGATCTGCCAGCCCTGGGCCCATATGATATTCCTGGAACAAGAGTCTTAGGATGCCCTCCCCTAAACCAAGAGGATTAATAGCACTAGTAACAGACAGAGGGAGAGGCAGTCCCCCAAAGGAACAATTGTTAGACCAACAGTTCCTACCAAGGCTGGTCCCTGGGAAGTTGGCCAATGTAAGTTCAGTAGCAAATGTCAAAAGAAAGAATGTGTGGACTCCAGGAAGAGCCAACATATGTAGGAGGTATGTGGGCTCCACAGACCTGGTGCTTTGAGAAGGATAAGGTACTGTTTGTGCGCTTAGTATTCTGTGAGGGGACAGCTGATCTGGATCTAGATGAGGAAAATTCTATCTAAAAGAAAGTAGCGGACTTTTAAAAAAGACGAGCGTCATGAAAGACAAAGAAGATTGAAAGAAGATTGTGGAAATGTTCCAGATGAATGGAAACTAGAGAGACACACCAACTAAATTCAGTCTGTGATTCTCAACGGGGTCAAGTACTAGAGGGAAGAAATAAGCATGAAAAGACATTATTAGGTTTATTGACAATATTGGAATTCAAATGGTAGATTAGACAAAAGCATTGAATAACAGTTAAATTGAGCAAAGAGGATAACTGCCTTAGTTAAATAAAAATACTTATTTCTAGAAATATGTATTGCAGTATTTTTGGGTAAAAGATCATGATATATGCAATGTGCTCTAAAATGTTTCTGAAAAATAATTGTGCATGTGTGAATATAAGAGAGAGAGAAGAGCAAGGGAGAGAGAGCAAATAATAAAGCAATTTTCTTTAATGAAATCTCAACAATGAGTGAATCTGGGCAAAATGTATATGGATATTTTTGTACTGGTTTTATTCTTGCAACTTTTCTGTCAGTTTGAAATTACTTCCTGATAAAAGTTGAAAGACACGTTTGAGTTTATCTTTTTCCAGGCAGTAACAAAGTAATTGAGGTCTTTCAACAAGCATGTGTATGTTTTGAAGTCTGTTTCAGAAGACACTGCAATTAATGTACACTTGTCTCTGATTCAGAATGCAATTGATTTTATCCTGTGAGCAGAGATACCAGCTCATTCTGTTATTGGCTGTTTGACAGAATTTTTAAAGGAATTTGAGAAAGGGCTCCCTGACTGCTTGTAACTCCAGGGCTCTGGAGATCAGGGTCTTTTGAAGAACGGTGGTGCTGGTTGCCATGGGAAGGGCAGACTGGGAGGAGACAGCTTAGAGGTGGGGAGGATGTTCGAGGGCCTAGAGCAGTTGTGCAGCAGAGAGATAATAATAAGAGAAGAAAGGGTGGATTTGAGAGATATTCTAAGTGAGTGTTCTCAGGATTTAGGAACCAATTGAACCTGGGGATGGGCCCAAAAGAGGAACCAGCCAAGCTACCTGCTTTAGAACCCTGAGGGAATGATGTTGCCTCTGATGGAGAGGAAGTGCAGGTAAATCCGCAGCAGGATGGAAACTGGAGAAACACGCAAGGGGCGGACACTCTGGGACTTTCTGTGGAACGTATCTGGTGGGAAGTGAAGCTATGTATATGGTGTTGAGAAGAATCCAGGATTGTTCGGAAGTCAGGGGATCTTTTCTGCAAAGGTGGTTGAAAGGCTGGGAATGACCACTGTTAGTCGGGACATGTGGAGGACACATAGAGAAGGGGCTTAGGACTCCTGGAACACATTTTAATGGAACATCCGAGAGTGCTCAGGCCCTTCCATTATGTGATTTCTGCCTTGGAGTCTGCTGACCACAGACTGAAACATCTGAACCCATGAGCCAAAATAAACCTCTCCTCCCTCGAGTTGTTGTTGGGAATTATGTTTCAGCAACCAGGAAAGTGAATAAGAAGCTGTTATAAGGACCACAATTTGTAGAGAGCTTTACGAGGGCCAAGATTATGTTTCATCAAAGAGTAGTTCTGCCCATCAGAAATAAAGGAAAAGGAGCCCTAAGAGAAGTCTGTGGAGCAAAGCAGCGCAAGAAGCAGGCACTGAAATTCCATGGCATTTCTAGAAGCTTGCATTTTTAGGAGAGAGAGCACTAATGGCCTGCGTCTCTCGTTGCACACAACAATAGTGTACCTATGAACACATGGAGGATGGACGCGAACAAGATGAAGTTTTTGCTGGGGTTCATTTTCTAGCTGGGAAGATCTAAACCACTTTGGTAAAATGCCACGGCTGCCATAATGGTAGGGTGTACAGCCTGCGAGCTGGCACATGGATCTTAATGCAGAATGAATTAAAGTATTCATTTAAAGTGATCTCATTTTTTCAGACTCCTTGGTTAGTTGCTTGTACCCGAACTGGAAAGATACTTCTGGTTTTTGTCTCCATAAGCACCGGATCAGTGCCTGCCATTAATGCTCCTGGTTAACCCATTTCTGTGATGTTGGTTGTGGTTTCAGTATTTGTTGTTTTTTAATATCCCAGTTCTACTTCCTGTTTAATAACCTTCCTTCCAAGCATAAAATTTCCTCTTCTGTGCTAAAATTGCATTGTAAAGGAAAAGGATTCCCGTGTAAGCGTCCAATTTTAGGGCTACAGGCAGAGATAGTCTTAAGGTGAATGCACAACGTTACTTCATGGCCTGGTATGCGCAGTCGAAGGAGGTCCTCCAGTCCAGCTGTGAAATCAACAGAAAAGTGTGAAAGTGAAATTTCTTAACAATACAGCCCATTCTAAGAACTAAGGTGACTTTGTTTTTACTCAATAATATAATGAGTTTTATTTTGAGTGATGCTGGGTTTAATGGCTAAATCAATATGTGTATTTAGCGTTGGGCTTTATTTCCACACTAAGTGACAGGAGATAAGCAGCCTTAGAGTGTGTTAATTGGTTTGTGTTTAGCATTTACGCTAATCAGCAGTAGCAGAGGTGCCCTGGGCCACTTCAGGCCTGGTAATGGGGTTTATCTAAACCAGGCTTTGTGTACATTATTGACTGGAGTTGAATTGTTCCTGTTTCTTATACACTTGAACATTAAGCTGGATTTGCAAGTGCAACTCAAGACCTTCAACATTAGTAGATGTGTAGAAGTGAGGGTTTATTAATTAGCATTAAGGAAGCCGCTTCACTGTGCAGCTTTTTCCTCATTTCCTCCCAAGGACATAAACTTCAGGAGCTCAGTGCAGTCAGAGCGGGGCCGTGGGGGTGGAGCCACGCACCTAGCACACAGTGGCCCCAGATTCTGACTCAGCGGGCGTCTGTTAAGCGCCTCCTGGGTGGAAGTTGCCTTGTCAGTGTACAGACCTCTCAGATAGCAGCATCCGGGTGCGGCACCCCCCACACACCCGTTTCCATTCTGCTGGTGCTCAGTGACAGGGCAGAAGTTTGGGGCTCACCTTGCTGGAGCTGAAAGTGCCTCCTCAGTGCGTGGGACCCACAGGGTCTTACACTAAGACTTGCCTATGCTGTTCCCTCTGTCTCGTGTCTCACTTTCTCTCCTCCAAACCCCTATCTAGTTTATCTTTCTCTTTCTGTAGATTTCTCTCGAGTGTGAATCTTATCTCCCAGGGAACTTTCCTGTGATCTCTGATCATCTCATTCCATTAGCTTATTTCGTGGTCTCGGGATTCCCTTCTCAAAACATTTGGTACTGCTGTAAATTATAATGTGTGTCTTTCTTTGGTTAATGTTTTTTTCTTCAGGAGACCGTGACCTCTATGAGGGTGAGGACCTTATCTGATTTTGCTCATTATTGTATCCTTCCTATTTAGCATAATTCTAGAACGCATTAAGTGCTCAATAAATATTTGGCAGGTGACTAAATGAATGGATGGATGGATATAAACCAGGGATCGAACTCAGACCCTGGTGCTTAGGAGGCAGGCCTTGAAACTACTGAGCTAATTCCCCGGCGAATGCATGCATTTTTGAATTGGTTAGGTTGGCTAGGCTATGCCTCAGTAACAATCTCCCAGTACCCTTGGCTGAATGCAGCAAAGGAGCATTTCTTGTTTATGCTTCCTGTCCACAGCTGTCTTACTCAGGTAGCTGGCTGGTGGAAGTCTCTGCCACCTGCAGAATGTGGCAAAGCAAAGGAAAATGGCAGATCACGGACCAGTTCTCACCCCCTTTCACTCAGAGGTGATATATTTCAGTTCCACTTGCCATGTGTTCTCTCTCCTAGCCTCCTCCCTAGGGCTGGGGAATGCAATTCTCCTGTGTTGCAGGAGAACTACAGGCATGACTTAAAACTACCTTCGCGTCTCAACTCTAAGAACTGTGTGATCTGCAGCCACTGATCTAGGGATCAGCACTGCAAAGTCAGCCTTTCATTTTTGCCTAATGTATCCTAGCGATATGGGCTATATCTTCTGCATTCTTAGGGAACTGGTTTATCACTCATTCATGCATGTGTTCATTCCTTCAACTAACATCTTCACATGCTGATTCTGAGCCCAAGAATAAGCAATAAGGTTAGAAAAGTGAGTAAAATATTGCCCCTTCCTTCAAGAGGCTTATGGACTAGTATGGGAGTTTTCAGTAAGTAGCTTTAAAGTATGAAAAATGTAATTTTTAAATACATTTGTGTTTGTTGGGGCGGGACTTTCAAACTGAGGTTCAAGGAAACCTGGGAACCTATGTGTCAGCCAAGGATTCTTTCACACATTTCAGATGGAAATCGGGAAATTGGCATGTCACAGATAGGCTTTGAACAGGAACCCCAAAGAGACGATGGGGACCCCAACTTGTTTTTTTTCCCCCAAAGAGTAGATTTCTCAATTTTCATCAAAGAAAAAGAATTTCAGGTTGTGTCAGTGAGAGGCACTGTCAGATTTGTTGGGCAGAATTAGAAAGAAAGAAAAAAGGGGAAAGGAGTGTGGTTTGAGGAACTAACCTAGGCCAGCTCTGAAAAAGAGGCTCAGACTCACCCATTAATAAAAGAAAGGGATTCACTTTCATGGATTTCGAGCAGAGGGCTAGGGGCTGGTTCTCTCCCGTGGGTCATGAGCATGCTGATTCGGAGGGACTTTCCCCCGTGCTTTAGGGATCTCTCTGCACTACAAATTAGCAGCCACTGTCCCTACTGATGCAGTGCACCTGGTCCTTGCAGTAAATATGAGGGAATAAGTAGGGGTGCATTCAGACATTGTCAGCAAGGGAGGATGGAGGAAAAGTGATGTCTCCCTCTTTAATGGGTAACAGGTCACAGATTAAGGCCTGAGAACCTATGTCTCATATCCTGTTTCATCTGACATTTTCTTAGGTGTGACTAACTGTCAAGGGAGAGATACTGGTCTGCTGGGATATTTACATGGACTCAATACATGCAACAGACTGGTAACTCCACCAAGAGATGTGTGTAATGCTTAAGGAATCATAGCTGATCTGCCTGTGGGAACTCAAGGGAGGCTTTGCAAGAGAAGGACATATTTACAGCATGTGCTGAAAAATGATGCAGAGTAGTGAGATAACTTTTTAGACAAGATGCATTTTAGAGTCTATGACTTGATTTTATTTAATATTAAACAGCAGTACTCTAAGTCTAAGTTTCCTGGTCTATAAAATGCAGTGGCAGCATCTCTTCTCTCATGGGGTAATTTTGAAGATCACATGAGCTTGTGCATGAGACGCAGAGTAGTGAGATAACTTTTTAGACAGGATGCATTTTAGAGTCTATGACTTGATTTTCTTTAATATTAAACAGCAATACTCTAAGTCTAAGTTTCCTTATGCAGTGGCAGCATCTCTTCTCTCATGGGGTAATTTTGAAGATCACATGAGCTTGTGCATGAGAATGGTTACTAGTCTTCAGTGCTGAGGTACATTCTTAGCTGTTACCAGCTTGGAAAGGGAAACAAGTCAAGCTTGGATAGCAGCATGTGCAGTTGCATAACTCCAGGACACCATCTGGCATGGCAGGGAAGCTGGAAATAGTTCAGTGTGACCAGAGAGAGAGGTTGCACACCCAAATTCCTCTAGGAGTTGGCAGGTGATATAAACAGATGAGACCAGGTAATAAAGATTGCATGGGTTGTGTCCAATTGGAGAACCCAAAGGTTCTTTAAAAGCATTTAGTTTTAACTGCTTAAAAGACGTGAACAGGGTCCAATAAAATGTGAGCTAAGCCTTAGGCTTTCCTGGGGAGCTGCCAGTGAGAATGTCACAACAGATGTGTATGTGTGGTCAGGTGTGTATTTTCATGTAAGTGTGCATGTGTAGAAAATAAAATGGAATGAACACACTGTGGAGGTTATGATAGAAAGAGAAGAGAAAATGATATTTTGCTCCTCTGTGAGAAGCAGTATGGAGGATACATGAAGTGGAGATCTGTGTTATAGAAGTGAAGATAGGAAGGGTGCAGATTCTAGGTTTCCCTTCCCAAATGTTGTTTGGGCTGAGATGAATGAAAGCCAGGGCAGGGCCAAACAGCCCCTGCAGTTTGTGAAAGAGATCATCGGGAGAAAGCCATAAAACTGGGGGAACAGAATGGATTCTACACCTGAATAATCAATGAATGCCTCTTTAATGATTGTGAAGTCAATATGTACAAATTCCAAATCAATCTCAAGAATTAATCAACCAAGGTAAAAGGGCTCTATGTCATCGGAGATGGGCCAGGAGGGTGTGGCTTGCAGATGGTGCAGTTTTGCTATAAAGCTAGAAGACGGAGACCCATGTTCTACCTTCCCTCCTGTGGCATATAACCAGAGGAGTAAGCAGCTTCCTGTCACCCTGTGTAAGCTTGAAGACCAGGGAAGAAGGAAATTATATGCAGCAATACCAGAAAGACAGGGAAGATTTGTTCTTCAACCAGACAACCAAATATTCAAATAAAGAAGAAAGATCAAGGGAGAAAAATCAAGATTCAAGCAGCTGAGGGGACCCAGTTAGTTAACTATCTTCTAAGTCTGTTTGAAGTTTTCTTGAAATTTATAAGTCTGCCACTATAGTTTTTTGTTTCTCAGAAGCCACTAATATTTTTTCCATTGTTTATGAAAATGTCCAAATACACTAGCAATAATTTTTAGACATCACACCCTCTGCCGACATATTCCTGTCGGGAAGACAGGCTGAAGACACATGAGACAGTTAAACGGTATTCTGGGGCTTGATATAGTGCATTATAATTTTGCACTTGTCTCTCTCTGCATTTCAGTTTGTGTATAGAAGCTGGGGCACATTCTTTATATTTTCAGTGCTTTTTCAAGGGCCAGTGACTTGGCAGGTGTTTGATAAATGCTCGTGGAATAAATAAATTTATTAAATAAGAAATTCATGGTAAAAGTTCAAGTGTGTTTTTAAAGGTCGGAAAAAGAAAACTAGATCATTGTTAGTGCCACTGTGGTTAAAATATGCACTCTAACCGTGTGGCAGAGGGCAAGGTATTCCAGAGACACCTGCCTATTTACTAGTCTTGATTTTATTGCTTTAAAGGTGGGTGACTTGGGGAAATTTGGTAAATGCTCTTGCCTTAATTTCTCATCTATAAAAATGGCAGAAACATTATCTGCCTGATGGGGCTGTTGTATGGTTCGAAAAGCAATTAATAGAAAAAAAAATATCGTAAGCACAAGCAGAATTGCACTGCTTTTTTTTGGTACCGGGGATCGAACTCGGGACCTTGTGCTTGCGAGGCACGCAGCGGAACCACTGAGTTAAATCCCTGGCCCTCCACTGCTTTTATTCTTGGAAATGTTCTCCAATAACATGCTTGCTGTATGCATCTGTGCAGATTCACCTAATAGAGCTGGATGTTGGGGTGCACACATGTAATTCCAGCACTCTGGGAGGCTGAGGCAGGAGGGCAATCATACATTTGAGGCTTGCCTGGGCAACTTAGTAACTCAGTGAGACCTTGTCTCAAAAATCAATCAATCAATAAATAAATAAATGGAGAAGGAGAAGGAAGAGAAGAAAAAAATGCACCTTATAGCTGCTTAAAGTTTCATTTATGTGTCAAATGCTATACTCATTGATTAGGAGAAGGAGAAGGAAGAGAAGAAAAAAAATGCACCTTATAGCTGCTTAAAGTTTCATTTATGTGTCAAATGCTATACTCATTGATTTCATTTTTAAGAAATCTTCAATGACTCTGTTTTTCTATACTTCAGACACAACCATTGTCTTCCTTTACTGCTCTATTTCCTTTTGTGGCCCTTGCCTTCATCTGGATTTATAGGGAGCGGGTTTCTGTTTGCTGTCTCTGCTACTAGACTGTGAGCTCCACTGGGGCAGGGGCCTTGTCTTGGTTGCTGTACCAATGCTGGACTTGGATAATCCTGAATACTGATGACGAATGAACAGTTATTCTCCCATCGTCATCTTACATGTGGAGACAGCAATCTCAAAGAGCCCTCAGCAGAGCAGTGTGACAGCCACTCCACGGATGGGGTTGGGAAGTGGGTTTGGGATGTGTGGGAAGGGACAGGCGGACCAAGGATGGCACCAGGGAGAGACTGGGGGAGCCAGAGCCCTGCTGAGAAGGACTGTACAAAGGCAGAAAGGAAATTCTGACGTGAATGTGGGTCAGTCAGGTGGTCAGGTGGGTCAGTCACAGTAGCTGGGTGTAGTGTGGCTTCCCTGCAACCCCAACTCTTTGGAGGACTGAGGCAGGGGCATTGCAAGTTCCAGCCCAGCCTGGGGACCTTAGCAACTTAGCGAGACCCTGTCTCAAAATAAAAAGTAAAAGGTCTGGGTATGTAACTCAGTGTGAAGACCCTGAGGTCAGTCTCCAGTGCTGCCCAAATAGTCACTTTTCCTAGGGCCCTTTCATTTACTTTGTGTCACATGGCTGGCTCCTGAAGTCATGTGATTCTAATCCCTGCCTTACACCTGCTGACATCAGTGTCCTCCCTTGGTAGTAAGGATTCCTTCAGTCTTTTAGTGAGGGGTGGAAGTCATCACATTTACATCCTGCCAAAGCGGGACACCAGCTTTTTTTTTTCTTTCTTACCTGCCCTCCTCTTCCGCCACTCCAGCCCCTTGGTTGCTCCTTCCAAACAGTCTCATGATTGCCCCAGGATCCTAAGTGTTCAGACTTCCCTCCACCCCTTGACACCGATCAGTGGCATTGGCTCATAAGAAAGGGCACCGTCATTTAGTATTTTTTAATGTCCCAATCATTCTGGTCTCTAAGCTCATTCATTATGTATGCAAAATGGTAATATGCTGATATTTTAATGCTCTTAAGCATACAATATTCTTATTAATCTAAGTGCCTTTTTTCATCCGTAATTGAATGGTTTACTTTATTATTGCTTTATGGTAATGACCCTGCATTTCCATTTTTCTATAGGGTGCCTGATTCTAGCAGAAGAGTAATCAGAATCGGGAGGGCTGGCTGTACTAATTTGCCCTCATTATAAGAGCAGCCAGCTCCTGGCAGCAGAGTGACGTACTCACCAGGGTAACACGACCTCACACAGGAGGGTGTGGGTCCTTCTGGCTTCTAGGGATCCATAGTGCCACTTCTTATCAAATGGATCCCAGATCTGCCACATGGAGCCTGTTTCATGCCGTGATGATGAACATTAAAGTGGGCCAGGTGCTATTTATATTAGTTTGTACATTGCATCAGTTTTTTTTTTAATAGTTTTCAGTGATATGCAGACTCCATCCCTGTCCAAGGCATTTGGATCAAATCCATTGAGATGGACAGTAATCAAGATTTATGATTCTTGTCCTGACTTCCTTCATGCAGTCGCTGCCACTGTTACTTGTCTGTCTGCTCCCCACCCCTGTGCCCAGCCAGAGGTGCCCACCTCACTTTGTCTCCAGTGAGTGATTTAATGTCCATCTTGAAAACTGCCCACACACTTCTGGTGATGCAGAGAATAGCTCTAAACACTTACCCCCAGGACACCCTGCTTCATAATCTTGCCCTCTGAGGGCTGGGAATGTGTAAAGCCCAGGACACAGGGAGCTTGGAGGTGAGAGCGTCAAGGGCAGGGAACGCGTGGCAGGCATCTCTGTTTATGACTTGGAGCAAATAAAATAATGACATTCCTTAGTAACTTCAGGTGTAAGACAAGACTTGTGTTTAAACACAAAGTCTGGGATTTTTTTCCCAGCAGAAAGGTATTAAAATGTTACCTGATGTTACGGTGGGTCCCACTGGAGGTGCAGATAGCTGCCAGGTTAGCTTCCCCGAGCTCCCTACTTCCCGTTGCTGTTTCCTTCTTGGCCACACTTAGCATCCAGTATCTAAAATGCACCCAGACACTGGCAATCTTCTCCTGAGGGGTTGTGCTGTGGGACTGTTTAGATCTATGGGCCACAAATCCCGCTGCCACAGATACTCCATTCACTGTTTGCCAAAGACTGTGGGTTCCTGCAGAGCTGGGAGTGTTCCACTGGCTGGTGATGTGGCCTCGGTTCCTTCTCATTTAGCAAAGAGGGGTGGTGAGGTCAGCTCCTCCTCCTTCTCCCAGGAGTTAAAGGTTAGAACTGGCTTCTGCACCTGCAGCAATCGAGTGCTGTTGCATGGGAGCTTGGGCAGTAACTGGGAATTAACTGCAAGAAACAGTGTTTAGACTTTCTCCTTAAGGTGATAACCAGCAGTAAGTTCTTTGACTCCAAAACTGTAGTTTTCTTTCTTCCTTTTCTTTTTTTTTTTTTTTTTTTTTTTTTTTTGGCCAGAGATAAACAAAGGCTCTGTATCCATTAGTTTACACCATGAGAACATTTAGTTATTGCACATACGAAAAATTCTGGAAGGTAAAACTCCTGGCTCCAAGCCTGGAGAATATAGTAGCTCATGCTGTCATCCATAATCTGACTGTTCCTGCCTCTCTGCTCTGCCAGGCCAGGTTTCCACTCAGGTAGCTTTCCCTCATTGTCAAGCCTTTAATCCCACATGCAGCTCTGTGGGCTACGAGGCTGGGAAACACCAGGTGACAGGTGACAGACAAAACTCTACATCCATGAGTTCATACTCCTAAGTCAACATTTTCCCTCTTCCTTTAAAATGTCTCTGTTTATAAATATCTATGGCTGAGTTCATACTGTAGACCTTTGAAGTATGGGAAAATACCCATTTTGCTTTCAAAGGTAAAAACTTAAAAATAAAAATCTGTTTCAGTTTTCAAAAATAAAAAAATTCAGTATTAAACATCAGTTTGGAATGTAGCTGTGCTGCTGGAAAACTATAGTTTCATTCATTTAAAAATAATCTGTGGCTCTCATTGGCCAGTAGTTGAAATGAGCTACTTACTATTCAGTCTAAAAGTGCAGGGTGTTCACCCATCTTCAAGAAGCCCTCTTTGGTTTGCCTGGCTCATCTTCACGATCTCTGTACACATCATCAATTTTGATGTTTAATTTTAAGTCCATAATTACTTCCCACTGGCTGGCTCTTCTGTAAGGCCCTTTGGTTTTTGTACCACATCTCATTCTGCTTCTCCAGACTGTGCTATGGATCTGACAACACCAGAAGTGTGTGGTAATAATCAGGTTGAATGAGTGAAGGAGGCAGCTGAGGGATTCACTAACAACTTAGTAGCACTATTTTCCATTAACCATTAATGTTTATGAAGCATGTTACTGATCCTTGAAATGACTCTGCAAAGCAGGCATGTTGTAATTGTCCTGATTTGGCATCAGAGAAACTGAGGTTCAGGACATGACAAATATTCGGTCATCTTAACACATGTGGGCTTCGGAGAAGGTATGCATGACATAGACAGTTGTGGACATGCATATCGATTCTGTCTCTGGCCACAAACCTAATTGGTCTGTGCCACTTTTTATGATCTAAACGTGAAACTGTCCAAACTCTGGATGAGACTCGGAGCCCTGTGCTGCTAGCAAGACACAGAACATAAAAAACATGAGTTTTAGCATCAGAGAGTCTTAGGTTTGAGCTCTGTGGTTCAGTATTACCTGTTAATTGACATTTTATTTAAGATTCTCCTCCTGATATGGTTGCTTACTAATTCTAATAACTTGAGCTACTGCTCATTCTTAGAAATTTGATTTTCACCACTGGAACTTGGTCTTAATTATGTTCAGTTTCCAGAACTGTCATACCAAAAAAACAAAAGCAAAAACAAAAAAAAACTGAAGGGATGTGATGCTGTTGTCCTAGCACAGGAGGCCTGGAGCTAGGACTGGCTTTGTGGGCATGTGGTTTGCACAGGGCCTTGCAAGTCATGAAGCCCCATGCTGGGTGAATGACCTGCTACTGCCGCCTTAACATTGTCAATGATTTTTAAGAAGGCCCTCATATTTCCATTTTGCAATGGGGTCTGAAAACTCCCACCTGGCTGATGAAATTTCAGAGCACCAGGCCCAGGAGGAGAGGGATGCTACTGGAAGGAACTGAGCAAAGAGGGATTGTTTCTTGTTCATGCAACTATGGTATCCATATCCAGTGTAAAAAGAAGTAAGGGTTTCTATGGTTTGCTTCTGGGGAAACCGGAATATGTTTTCTTTTTAACTCCACACCTCTGCTGTCCTCATTGCCAAGGACACCTGTCCCCCAACCACTCATCAAGGCCAAATTCCTTGACCTCTACATCTTTTGCTCATTCTGAGAGGAAGACCTGTCAAACTTGTGAGCGGATCACATGGGAGCATGGCCCTTGCGGGGCTGGAAATCCAGACTTCCTCCCACAGTGTGACACTGATTTCCTCATCTTTACATAGTCAGTGGATCTGACGGAGAAGTACACACTGGGCAGCCTGAGTCTGCATCCCAGCTCTGCCTTCCATGACTTTGGGAGACAAGCCCTCCATCTCTGAGGCTCCTTATCTACAAAAAGAGCCCATATTCCTGGCCTAACCAGGAAGAGCACACCGTCAATGTAAACAAAGGAACTGTAGCCACACCTGGTGGATAGTAGGCACTCTTCTGAATAGGCCACCAGTATGTGCCTCTCCTTCCTTTGTAGCGAATGAAGTGATAGATCTTTAGAGTCAGTCAGAAATAGTTTGCAGCCTGCTGGCAGAGCTTGCTGGTGGACTTTGTGATAACTTGAATATCACCTCCTTAATACCAAGAATTCTGAGAGTGAGGCCTGCTGTCAGCTGGACATGGCAGGATTTAGCAGAGTGAGCATTTTCTACTTATGAGCAGTGTGGGATTCCAAATTAGGAACATTTTTAGAACTTTATTTTTTTCTTTAAGAATGACGACGACAGTACCTATTTAAACAGCTGTTCCCTCCATTAAAAAACAAGAGCTCCATAGGGCAGAGATTTTTCCTGCTTTGCTTATCACTGCAGCCTTTGGATAATGCCTAGCATATGAGAAATACAAAAGAAGTATTTGTGAAGAGAAGATTGGTAAGAGCGTGAAACAGTACAATCTATGTAGTCCGCATAGCAGGCACTGGTTAAAGCGATGGCTGTGGCTGTTACTGAGACGGCTGTGTGTCCAGCCAAGGCTCCACTGCAACCATGAGCCTCCCTCCGGGAAGAAGAGGCATCTGGCGCAGCACCCGTGAGCAGAGAGCTGCAGCAAAGGGCAGACAGCTGGGCCATACCGGGGAGTATACCAAGGGAGGTGGGCGCAGGTCACCAGCGACTCCAGGCTACTGCAGGCTACTGCAGCTCTGGGGTCGACACTTGTTCCCAAAGGGATGAGGCTCCCATCGCACTTACTGCAGTCCAGATAAGATGAGAATCATAGTGTGATTTAGCTTCTCTCAGGAGGAGGTTTGTATTCCAGCCAGAGGGGGCTGGAGGAGGCTTATACACACGAAAGCACACTCTCGTCCACAAAGGCAAGCTTGATCATCATTACACTTATTTTGACGAGGCGAGTGTTAGATCTTAATCAAGCAGAGAGGAGCAAAGTAGTCCCAGATTAAAAAACCAAAAGGGAAGAATGATCATTTAGAAAGCTGTCAGTAGAGGCCTCTGGCCGACTCACAGCAGCACAGCCCAGCAGAAATAAGGAAATGTGATCTTAACTGTAGTTTATACTCTGGCCTGAGTAGCCTCTCTGCAAATTGGGAAAAAGTGGCCCTTCCTCAGCCATTCTTTCTAAACACATCTAAGGGCATGGGTGAGCTGAGATCTTTTCATTGAGACCTTAAAGGGGCTGCAAATTGAGTGGAATGAACACAAGTGGCGGAATTGGGGAGACCCGTTTTTTGATTTATGCTCCATTGCTTATAATCTGGGTAACTCAGCCCCTCGGAGCCTAAATTCCCTCACCTCTGAACACGCACAGGAAGAAGGGTGGTGTGCAACGAAGATTCTGTGAACAGAGAAAACAGGAAACAGTAGGAGAACACATCGCATTATCGAATTGCTTAACAGAAGTTCTACCAGTCCTGGTCCCACAATCCAGGACTTTATTTAAGGCTTTGGGTGAACCCAAGAAAGACAACAAGGACTCCCACTGCCTTTCCTCCAAGGTGTTTTTCAAGCCGCTGTTTGGCTCTGGCTGAAGCAGATCCTTGGGGGAGGGCAGAGGTAGAGAGTGATTGACTGGAGACAGGGCCCGTGCACACCACAGTGGTGGCAGCAGGACAAAACGCCGATGCCTGGTGAGCTGGGCAGCATCTAAGGAGACGCACACACAGATGCCTGACTAGCACCTTCACACCTGCAGCTTAAGCCCGGTCAGTGCTCTGTGCCGTCATCACCTTCTCAGCAGTCATTCAGCACACACTTATAGCAGTGTGTTTTGTGCGCGAGAAACACAAGATGTAAGTGGCAGACCCTGTTATTTTTTCGGGGGCCACCCAAATATGTGTGTTATCTCTTCACCAGACCTTTTGGAAACACCCCAAGTTACCATGTCCCGTAGCCCATGGGCTTCCAGATTTCCCACAAGATAATGTATTCATTCATTTCTGTCCTAGATATAATGTACCAAACTTGGAATGCCCCATGAGGTGGCAGGAGGTAGAATCTACCAGCACAGAGCTTCGGATTTCAGGTGCTTGGTGTTTCCATCATGAGAACCAGGAAGAAGCCCGCAGAATTAGCCTGACCATCTGCTTATATCTCTTGGACCTTATCTAGGCATGGCATTGATGTATTTGTGGTGAGAAAATATTTCCATCTGTAGAAAGAAATTAGCAGTGGTATAATTGGGGTTAAGTAAGGATAAGTTATTGGTGGGTACATTTTGAAAGGGAAGAAAGCATTATAACTGTCAAGTGGAAAGAGAGTCGTCAGAGGGATCATAAGGTTGTAATTATTGGCTTTCTCTCTGGCTTGTCCCTCATTGATATTTTGCACATTTTGGGCTTGAGTTATCACTTACAAGTGGACTGGAAAATTAATATCATCATCCTAGGCACATCTTCAGCATTCTGTAACTGTACATCCAATTGCCTCTTAAAACTTTCCATGTTATAAAATATTCCAAACTGAAGCCATGTTCCCTACAAATCCATGCTGTAAACTCATTCTCTCTTGGAATTGCTTCTACTGGTGAAGTCACCGTCTCCCATTCACTTGTACAGAGCATAAACTCAGGAATAATTCGTGACACTTCTCTCCCTCAGACTCCTGGATCAAATTCATTATCAGGTACTTAGTTTCATTTTAAAAGTTACTTGAGTCTATTCTGACATCCTCCTCTGAGCTGCTATTTTTCCACAAAACTCTCAGTGGTCTTGCAGTTGGTCCCTCTGCAAACAGACTCTTCCTTATACCACAGCCAGTGGGGTTATCCCCCAGTGCACAAATGATCTCTTCACCCTGCCATTGACTCTCTCCTAATAGGTGCCCACTGCATATAAAACTCTTCAGTGGTATCTTCTTGCCCATATGGTAAAGCCTTGGAACTGGAGATCAAGTCCACTCTTGGAGACATGGGGACAGAAGGCCAAGCATGGTGCCATTGCAGCTCAAGGCGAAGTGGAGACTGCCAGGCACAAGGACTGACCCTCAGGAGGACCACCTCTCAATGCAGGCTGTGATGGGATAAACAGGAGTTGAAAGTGCTCTACAGGTAGACTGAGGCTCTGATTTTACAAGATACTCAAAGGCTAGATAGGGGTTGGAGAAAAGCTAAATGGAACCGGGGCATGTTAACCAAGTTTACCAAGACCCATCAAGATCACACTGACTGACGCATTCCAGGCACCTAACCAACTTCTTGCTGCTGAAGTATTTTCATTCATATGTCTGTAGACGCAATGTCATGACTGCTTTGATGTCCTCGACTGATGCAAAATATTGACCTTTCATGGTAATTTTGACTTTTAAGAAGAGCCAGAAAGTTGCATGATGTCAGATCTAGCAAATGAGGTGGATGAGGACCCGCCAAAATGTTTTTCTCATCCTGCTTTTCCTTTGGGGGACATGCAGTAGCAGTCACTGTATTTTTTTAATCATTATTTTATAAGACACAAAAGAGGACTTCCAGAACTGCATCCAGATGTGCAAGAACAATGGGAAAAGTATGTTTGCAGCAAGGGGGAGAACTGGGGAGAGGATTAATGGTCATGGGTCTGTTTTTAAAGTTCAACATTCACCGTATTTTCAGTCACGCCCTGTATTTGAAACAACACCCTCCAGACCCCAGTGGCCAGCTCAGTATCACCTCAGCTGGGATGTCCCCTTCCTGCATCCCATTCCAGCAGAATCTTGCACTTCCTTTTTGGTCCTACCACTATAATTTACACACACTCCTGTGATGATGCTCACCATATTAAGTTATTACTCTGTTTTTCTTTTAAAAAATGTTCACCAGATATCCGTGAATACATTCATGTTATTAAATATTCGAAGAGTACAGGTAAAGTGAAAGATCTTTATCCCCCTCTAAATCTATCTTTCTGTCCCAGAAGTAATCTTGTGTAGGAATTTACACACATGCTTGGGAAATAAATATGTAAAATTTTATTGTAAGTGTGTGTATGTGTGCTTTATTATACACGTGTTGTTACGTTTTCTCATATTTGCAGATTCTCTGTGAGATGCCTGGGGCAAGTGTCCATCTCATGTCTGTATATATTCCTCACTTTTAAAGATGTCAGGATTCAGTGACATAGAATTGCAGGATGATTTATTTAGCTTTCCCCATCTTATGGGTATTTAGATGATTCTCATTGTTATAATAATGCTGCAGTGAATGTTCTTATACTGGTCTCCTAGTGCATATATATTTCTGTAAAATAGATATCTAGATGAAAAATAGAGGGTTTGAAAAGTGTGTGGATTTTAAAGTAACAATTCACCCTCACAAAATGCCTCTAAAAATTATACCTCCACGAAAGCATAATAATTCCAGCATTTCTAATGTTTGCATATTTACTGGGAGGAAATGTCTCACTGAAGCTTTATTTTCTATTTCCCTGATTATTACTGAAGTTGAAAATGTTTGTGTATATTTATTGAAAATTAGACTCTCTTCTTTGACTTGCCAGTCCATAATTTTTGTCCTTTTTTTTTTTCTATCTCTGTCAGTATCTTTCTTATATGCCTGTGTGTTTGATTCAAATACAAGCTCCTTTAGGGAAGTGATCACATCTTCCTTATCTTAGTTTCTTTTTCTAGAGAAAACATCTGGAGCTTAATGAATGTATATTCAATTGCATTACTAAAGCCATAGGCATTGTCCCCCCACCAATAGTTGTGGTCATTATCATCATCATCACCACCACCATTTGTTTAGACTCACTCTGTGCTAAGACCTATCTTGAGAGGTATGCATACATTATCTCGCTTTTATATTACCTTGCCCCATGATATATCTATTGATATCTTTGTTTTACAGATAAGCAGCTGAGACACAAATTATATAGACTGCAAGTGCACTCAGTTATGGGGAAGTGAGATTGTAAAGCAAGTGCCTTTCAGCTTGATCCAGAGAATGTGCTGCCTCCTTAGGGCAGTGGTCCTTATCTTGGCTGCACATTCTAATCACCTGAAACAGCCTTTTTAATAATGCTTTCTTCCAGTCCTGCTGCAGGGCAACTAATTCAGAGTCTCTGGGACTGAGTCTGGGGAAGTAGTGTATTAGCTTTCCTGTCACTGTGAAACCCACAGTTTTAAGAAGTTTAATTTGGCTTCTGGTTTTGGTAGATTCAGTCCATGGTCACTTAGCTCCAAGGCAGAAACATCATGGAGGAAGAGAGTTGTTCGCCTTATGGGTGCCAGAAAGCAGAGAGGAAAGGGTGGAGCTGGAGAGGGAGATATACCCTATCAGCTGGTACGCACAGTGACCCACCATCACAAGGCCACACCTCCTAGTCACACATCCGGCCATGAACACATCAGTGGATTAATCCACTGACAAATATAGTGTCCCCATGATCCAACCCAAAAGCCTCATCTCTGAATACAAGAGAATTTGGGAACCATTTTAGATCTGACCCATAAAAAGCATTTTAAAACCACACAGCAATGCAAAACAGCCCTAAGAAATTCTGCTGCCCAAAAATGATTGAAAACCATCGGTTGACATCAGAAGTCTGCATCAAACTTTCATTGTAAAAGGCAAGACTGTAAATACTCTGCAGGCCATGCTGTCAGCTATGGCTTGAATACTGCTTGTCCGCTCTGAAACCCACGTGGAGTTTAATCACCAAAGTGAGAGATTAAGGAGGTGGAAATTTAACCTGACTGTTGTGTTTAAAGTGGGAGTGTTTAGAGGTGATCAGGATGAGGTAAAGTCATCAGGATCGAGCCCCCATGGTTGAATACTGGCGGCTTTATAGGAAGAGGGAGAGAAGCCAGAATACACACACACACACACCCACACCCACCCACACGCAGTCACCCTGTTTTCCACTGTCTGATGTGCTGAGCCAACTGGAGACTCTGCCAGCAAGAAAGCTGTCATGAGTTGCAACCTGTCAGACCAGGAACAGAACCAAGAGCCACTTGTTTTCTTTAGAACTGACCCCATCCATAATATTGTGTTTTTAGCAGCAAAAGCCAGACTAACACACAGTCTCTGTGCCTGCTTCTCAACTTGGCTGTGGAGCTATGGACAAAAATTGACTGATGATGGTTATATTCCAAAAAAATATTACTTACAAAAACAGTTGGCAGCCAAATGTGACCCTTGGGCTATACCTTGACCAATAGTGTCCAGGAAGCTATAGCATAGTTTATTAGTCACTTTGCTGTTGCAGGGACAAGATACTTGACAGTAACAACATAAAGGAAGAGAGGTTTATTTTGGCTCATGGTTTCGGAGGTTTCAGTTCGAGGTCACTTGGCTCCACGGCAGAAAAATCGGGGTGGAAGAACATGATGGGGGAAACTTGCTCAACTCAAAGACCAGGAATATAAGGGTTAGGAAAGCACCAGAAGAAAAACATGCTCTCTCAAGGCACACCAGTAACCTAATTCTTCTAATCAGGCCCCACCTCCTAGCAACACAGTTAGCTATGAACTCATCAGTAACTTAATCCACCGATGATGTTAGCACTCCATGGTCTAATCATTTTCACTATCCCCACCTCTGAGCACACAACCCTTTAGGAAACATATTTTGATGCAAGCCATGACACTAATACTAAAAGCCTTCAATTTAGGATTATTCTGGTCCAGCCACAGTGTCTGGCCACGTGAAGTAACACGGTCACCCTCAAAGGACAGCAGAATAAGGATCCTTGTCCCTCTCTGAGAGTGGGCATCAGTAGGTCTGGGCCAGGGTGTCTGCATTTTTCCTGAGAAGGTTCTGAAGTAGGTGGACTTTATGGGCCACACTCAAGAATCATTGAAGTACAGAAGCATAATGTTCCTGGCAAGGAGCAAAAGCTTGGCTAGAGAAACAGTACTGGCTCTTCCTCAAAAACACTAAGATCACAGAAAGACATTTTGTGTGTCCTGGTCTGCCTTCTGTTCCCACATCCTGCTTCCAAGGTTCTAGAACCTTTGACGTCCAGGCACCAAATGCTGTGCTTCTGAACACTGGCAGAGAAGGGAGTCATTCATTCTTCCACTGTCCCTCAGGATTTAGTAAAAGACCAGAGTCTTTGTATATTTCAAAACATGGAAGAAAAAGTGACTGTTTAACCACCTACATAATAAAACCGATGTGGACATTTATCAGTGTGTGTGTGTGTGTGTGTGTGTGTGTGTAATACTTCAGTAGTTATAAAATGAAACCTCCACTCTCCTGTCACCAGCACTAAAGCTGTGTGCTGAGTGAATGCAATCATTTCGATTTCCCGACCTCTTTAACATCCATTATTTCTCTGTTGTCCACATCTAATAGTCGCAATCCTTTTAGTTGTTGATGGCCTGCCGATTACTCGGGCTACAGCCTTCGGATTACATCCAAATGCATCCGAGCGGCTGAATTTACTTACTGCTTCCCTCCTAAAAGCTTTTCAGCAGGATCTTGCTGGGATGGTTGAACCGTTATTTGCAGCTCTCTTTTTTTGGCAGGGGGTGGGGGGATAAATTTCCCAAAAGATGAAATTGAACTCTGTTCAGGGCAGGGTTGCTATATTACTTTTTCTTTTTTACATGTGATTTTCACAGTTTTCCTCAGGAATGACTCTTCTCCGGGGAAATAGGAATGTTCTAAATTCACGATTGAGTCAAATCAATATTTAGAGTGGTTTGGACTTTAAGTCTTAGGTTGGATTTTGGAAGTATCATTTTATGTCGTAAACCCCTTTTCCCCAGGTAACCTGTAATATTAATACTGCACATTATTCACAGCTTTCTAAGCTTCCCCTCCCATTTCACTTAACTATCAGCAAAGCAAATAGTGCCCCGGAGTTATAAATTTGCGGTCCTTCTAAAGCAGCACTCTTTTGTGGTAAAATTGTAGCACTGTGTGTTCCTAGCATCAATATACATATCTGCCTGTGCCTGGAGGAAGTTTCAGCATTGCAATTAGAAACAGGAACCACACTGTGCAGGCATAATGCACATACAGATTGTTGGGGCTTCTGTCACAAATGCGTAGTTTGGTAAAACATCGCTAGCTAGGGCAGATCCCAGAGCATTACAAAGAGGTTTCAAGTAAAAATTACGTAGGAGAACGCAGGCAGATTGCACAGAGGAGGAAACCTGACTGGCCTCTCCCGTAGTGTGTATACTAGAAGGCCGACAGCATGGGGAGGCCCAGCCTCGGGTTTGAAGGCCCAGTCTAAGGGCTGTGTGAGCTCAGGTCAGTTGCATCGCCTCTCTGAGACTCAGTGATTTTGTTATGTTACAGATATAATAATAATAGGACATTAATCCCATGAAATTCCCGGGAATCTTACAGAAACAGATGCCAAGCAGTAGACCCAGTTTTCCTATTGAAGTTCACAACTAGAGTGTAGTGATGAGGATGAAAGGACATATGCATTCATTGCTATAGAACTTTCCTGAAATCCACCCCTATTTCTAACCACAGCACATTCCAGTTCCCTTTGGAACTGATTTAGCTGGAAACATCCATATTTACCCTAGTAAAAAAGCTACAATTTAATTATTTCTCTCATATCACTCTTCATTTTTTTCTTCTAAAACTCAATCAGTCCCGAAATCGTGTCTTCCAGCCTCCTAAACGCTGTCACATTGTATCTTTCCCTCTTCATCCTCCTCCCACAACCCCAGTTCCAGACTCTTACTGCGGTGTCTGGACTAGTACAAGAAAGAACCCCTAAGCAAGTTCACTGGCCTGAGCTTGGGCCCTCCACTAGCCATCGTTAGCATTACTTTGTAGATTAAGAAACTGAGATACAGAGAAGTTTGATTTAGCAACCACTCCCATGCCTAGACAGTACTGTTGCTGGGATTCCAACCCAGGCATCTGGCCCTACGATCTGTGCTCTTTACTCCCTTGGCCTAATAGGTGTAGTATTTTGGACATAGAAGGAGACCGAAAGTACCTCCTGTACCTTATATTTGCAGGTCCAGTGAGTCCCGTTTCTTCCTCACCACATCTTTCACCAGAGATGTTCTGCTTGTTGCATTGGATCTGCAGCCCAGCAACCATTCTGCAGGAAGAGAGTGGGAGAAGGAGGAGCAGCTGGAAGTCCACACCCGGGCTCCAGAAGAAGTCTGTCCATGCGTGGTGGACATGCAGCTGAAGTTAGACTTGGGCCAGGAATGGGAGGGTCAACTAGAGATGGACAAACTAGGATATAGTTGCATATCATCCTTCCAGGAATCTAGTCCGTGGAATAGGGCCAGGCATAGTGGATGGGACAGGTTGAGACCATGCTCAGCTTCTGGTGGGCAGCAGAAAAGGCTTGATGTTTGGAGCAGAGCTGTCTGAGTTCTGTATGATGTTGTAGAACCAGAGGTACAAATCATATCCCTTTCTCATTGAATGCTACAACCAGATAGAACCAGGGCCCCAGAGTTTTCCCGTGCCCTGTGGTCACTGGCGCTAGAGTGGCAGGAAAAATAGCTGAGGCACCTAAGACCCAGGGCCGCATTTGTTGCTGACCAGTCACTGAGCCCCAGACCATTTCTGGGAGCTGACAGTGGTCCACTCCACCATAATTTTTCAAAAGACTCTGAGAGTTGATGAATGCATACCTTGTGCATCAGCCTGCTTGCTCTACAGTCTACGGGTGTAGTACAGGAAACACATGTAGGGGGCTTGACATATTATGCGCCTGGTGTCTGCTGGATCAGGGTCTACCTTGGCATTTCTCAGGCATGTCTGAGAGATGTCAGTTGCAGTTACAAGAGATGAAAACGAAGGCAGGGGAATTGTCATCATGGTGAAAAGTATCAGACAACATTGACCTCTACTCTTTCGGAATTCGAAAATGCAGCATAGTCTTGCTGTCTTTGAAATTCAGGATGCATTTAGCAGTCGAGTTCTACAGTAAAGGATTCTTTTTTAGTTTAGTTTAACATATTTGGGCCCAACTTATCTGACAAGAGAGCTGTTTTTACCTAGAAGAGCCAGTACCATATTGCAGACGTCTCTGGGGATGCAAGTGTGGGAAATACTGAACAGCTGAACATAATACTGGAGCTTGCAGAACACAGGAAGGTGAAAAGTGAGCAAGTTTACCTACTCGGGTGGATTTTACCTGTGCCCTAAAAATCCCGACGCCAGACCACTCTTCTAATGGAGGCATCGTGTTTGTCTTGCCCACCACTGAATTTTTGCAAGCCATTAGTTGCTAATATATCTGCATCCCAATCTTTTGTTTAGGAACAGCTGTTATTCTTGGGTTTTCCACTTTAGTTAACAATTTTGGTGTTTCTCTGCACTTTAATAGTATCCCAATATTTTTCTCTCATTAATGATTATATTTAGTGCATGAAATATTACCCATTATTTGGCCATTTCTAATCCATATTTTAATTCTCTTATTTTACTTTTGTTTCCAGTACAATTGAGCTTATTCAAATGACCCTCTTTTCATTTCAGTTGTTTGATCATTTCAGCTTTACTTATTTCATTGAGTTCATGTTTTTGAAACTCCATTGAGATTATAAAACATATGCTTTCAAAAATATTCTTTTGTTTCTTACAGTATATCTTTCATCTAGACATATTCTGTATGTGATTGTTGTCATACTTTCTTGATGTACAAGTTTTGGCTATAATTATAGGAAGACAAAAAAGAATTCTTAGCAAATCCTGGTATTGTTTGTTCATACGTTCATACATTCTGTGGCTTCATCATTATTTCCCATGTGATACTTCTGAGTGTTGTATCATTTTTTTTTATATTACTGGTATTCACTAATGACGCAAATTAATGGCTTCCTTTAGCTGGTGGGGTTCTTGAAGACTTAGGGAGAGTTTTCTATCTCTGCTTCATGCCAAGAAATTTATATGTGTACCATGTGTGTGCATGCATATCCTCATTTTATCTCTATCTACATACACTATTGTTAATTCATCACACGTTACACAGTGTTTACTGGTGTGTGTGGCACTATACCAGAGCCTTTGTATCCATTTTATCCACACAATATCTCTACAGGTTGATGTGCCTCTCTTCATGGCCCCATTTGATTGACAAGGATAAGGAGTCATTGCAATTTCTTCAGTGACATAGAGAGAATGTGTCCAAGTGAGAATTAAAATCAAAGCAAACTGACTCTGAGTCCTCCCTCTTAACTACTGGAGGTGTTTTTCATTTTTTCTTGTTTTCCTCCCCCAAAGAGAAGGAAAATTGCAGCTGCCTTAATTTTCCTCTTCTGTTCTTCCTGTGCTCCACAATTGGGAGGGGCACTGTAATCCTTCCTGAGTATAGAAATAATCCATTCCCCCATTGGAGGAATAGAAGGGCAAGGGCCACAGGCTGCTGATAGGACTTCGGATAGAATTCTCACACAGTGGAGGGAGCCTTCCTGTCTCTGTTAGTTCAGGACCCTGGTCTTAAAGCCCTCATGACTGAGAGGAGTTCAGTAGAGCTTCTCATTTCACACAGTGGAGGGAGCCTTCCTGTCTCCATTAGTTCAGGACCCTGGTCTTAAAGCCCTCATGACTGAGAGGAGTTCAGTAGAGCTTCTCATTGTTTTACTGCATTAAAGACCTTTGACTAGTGAATTCCTCAAACACTGGAAGATTTTAATCAATATTTTTGTTTCCAGGTTTCAGCATCCTTTGCATTTATCACTGTGCATAGTTCCATGAATATTTCAGTAGAAACTTGGTAGAAAGTCAATCCAGTTGTTTTCCAGTTGATATCTTGCTCTGAAAGTCCCCATTATCTAGTTTGAGCCTTAAAACAACCCTGCCGGATGCTGTGATTGACATTGTTGTACAGGTGACAAAAAAACAAACAAACAAACAAAAAAAAATGCTTAGAGTCCTTCAGAAGTCACCTGAGGTCATGCAGCTACTGTAGCAGAGGGTGATGGATGCTGTGATTGACATTGTTGTACAGGTGACAAAAAAACAAACAAACAAACAAAAAAAATGCTTAGAGTCCTTCAGAAGTCACCTGAGGTCATGCAGCTACTGTAGCAGAGGGTGGAATACAAGCCTGGATCTCATCTCTGAGCCCGTGTTTTCCTAGCTGTGACACACTTCCTGCAGTCTCCTGTCAGCTCACTCTAGCTTGTTTTACTTACTTGAGCCTTGTTAGAGAGTTCTTTGTGAGCTGTTATTGTTCAGTGTGTCTTGGACTCTGCTATGGTTTGGGTATTGCCTCTGTCTTCGGAGGTTAGTTTCGGAGCCTGGGCACCCCTCAATTCCTGGGCCTATGGATCCTGGCTGTGGGAGACAAAGTACCTGACGGCGGATGCTGATGCACAGCATATACAGCTTTTGGGAGAGCCTTGCCCCACCCTGCAAGCTATTGCCACCCAGCTGGTGCTATAACTGTGTCTTCCAAAGACCGCTCCACCTTTCTGTCCGTCCAGTCACTATCGGATGGTGGGGAACATGGTGAGGCCAGTGAATCCCACGAGCACGAGCCCATCGCCTCACTTCTCCAGTGAAATGTGTTCGTTGGTCAGAGGCCATGCTGGGTGGAATTCCATGATGATGGATGTGGCATTCTGTGAGTCCATGGATGATAGATTTGGCAGAACTATTACGTGCAGGGAAGGCAAATCTATATCTAGAGTAAATGTCTGTGTCAGTAAGGGCGAAGTGCTGTTCCTGCCATGATGGAAGAGGCCTGATATAATCAACCTGCCACCAGGTCACAGGCTGATCAGCTAGGCCTGTGCCACGTGGGCACTCAGTGTTGGTCTCTGCTGCTGGCATAGTGGGCATTCAGCAGTGGCTGTACCAGATGAGCCCCGGTGAGGGGAGTCCGTGACTGGCATCCGGGGTAACCTGTTGTTAGATATGAACTTCAAAGGGCCTGGTTGGTTCTGCTGCTGCTTCTCTTCTCCCATAGCTTCTCTTTACTTACATGTAGCCAAGTTTTTGAATAAGTTTAGTTAACATGAAGGAAATATTGAAAAATAAGAGAATAAGTTCTGCAAGCCATGGTAAAAGGAAAGTGAGATACACAAGTGGAGAGTCTGGGAAGTGAAGCTGCAGGTAAAGCCAAGTGAGGGAGGGTGGAGGCAGTTACGATGGGGAAAGTGATTTGGGAACGATGTGGCCGTGGATGTGTGGATGTGTGTGTCTGGTGTGCTGTGTGCGTGAGTTCCCGTACTCTGAAATAATCCCATCAGCTGAGATGAATTAGTAAAATTGGGTGTGCCTTGATTTTCATTCTCTAAGCAAAATTGCACATGCCCACACACTTTTACATGTGCACATAACGGTGTGAATGCTACTTGTTTGTACAGAAGCAAAATGTATGCCTGGAATGCCTAGTGGTATAAATTCTGTGAGTTCTTCTGGAATCAGGTGGTTGTGGATGAATTGGCCAGCGGGTTCCCTGTGTGAGGCACTCTGCAGGGTGCTGTGGCTACAGTGGGGGTCAGGACACACAGGGTCCCTACTCAGCGGTCACAGACTTGCACGTGACCCCAGGCAGCACCACTTACAAACCAGGGCCTCTTGTCCAAGTTTCTTGAGCCTCAAGCCTCCCAGCTCTTGAGCACTGAGTTGACAGAGGTGTAGATTGCCTTGGTAACAGACGAGCTGCAGTTTGTGGATGTCCCCTGCAAACTGTGCAGAGACACGAGGCCAGCATGAGTCCCATGTTTCAAAGTGTCTTTCGGTGGGGTCCTTGCCTTTATGGTCCCCAGAAGCTGCAAAACATGCAGTCTCTATTCACCTAGTTGCAGAACTTCAGCAGTTTAGCTGAAAATGTTCAGAATGCTCTACAGTACAGAGCTGGGATGGAGCAGACCATGTGGTGGTGGTGGGGTCTCCTTTTGGAAGTGCTGAGCTGGGCACCCACTGTGTTCATCTAAGCAGGCATTGCAGATTAATAGGATGCAGCCCCTGAATTTTAATAATGAGCTCAGCACACGTGCATGGCTCCAAGCAGAATAACTAGCGAAGTCAGATTTGGTTCATCCAAACCATCTCTCTTCCGGTGGGGGTGGGGTGGGAAGAGAACTTCAGGCTAACAAGTTAGTGACACCTGCCCACTGTGCCTTTAATTACCCTGCAGACTTCGAGCAGAGACTGACAACTGTGGGAACCATATGCAGATTTCTTAGGCCCTGCCACACAGGCAGCACAGCTGACTTCCCTCAGGCTTTCCTGATGAGAAGGAGTATTATTTCAGAAAGCCCACCTTCCAGAGCAGTGACAACACTCGGAATATTCTCATAAGGGGTCTTTGAGCTGCAGGACCAGTTTTGAGACCAGTATCATTGTGTATATTTACCCAGAGGAAACTGAGGCTTTATGATATTAGATGATACGCCCAGGAAGACCAGATTGGAAGCCGGATAGCTGGAAGGAGAACTCGGGACTTTCTGGCCAGAAAACTGTCCACGCCGGATTGCATGCAGCTGTAGATTACCCTACTCCTCCTGCCATCCTCAGGCCTGTCTTCCCTCTCTCTTCTTTCTTTAATCCCTGTCTTTCCTCTCACCCTCTTCCTTTACCTCCTTCATCTTTCCTTCTTTGTTTCTTCTGTCCTTTCTTTGTCTCAACAAATACGAACTCAGCATCTCTCTGCACCACCTTAGCACTGTTAGTACAGAAATAGTTTCCATCTTTTTGATATGCTAGGTTTGTGCTTCCCTGAGTTTATTTAATTGGGAGACACAGGTGATAAATATGCAAAATCATAGCAAGTAAACAAACATGAAATAAGTTCAGGGGATGGTAAAGGTGATGGGAGGTGATGGGAGGGGTGACAGGCAGGTGTGTTTGGAGTAGAGGGTTATCAATGGCTTCCCTTGCCTTCCCTTCCCTTCCTTCCTTTTGTTTTTTGCCAACATTTAAAATTTGTCAGGAGATGACCTGTTTTCTTCTTCTTCTTTTTTAAGACATAACATCCAGATTCCTTACAACTATGAAAAATTTGAAGGACCTGGTGAGGTGGGAACTGTGTCCCTTGCTGGTCACACTCAGCCCCAGGGTGTGGCTTCAGACCATTCCGAGTGGGAAACATACTTTGCCATGGTCCTCACCCATCCCTGGTGCTTCTTTGACTCTGGGCCTTTATATGTTATAATGTATACCTGCACGGTGACAGGGATTGGAGGCAAGACACATCCCAGGAGAAGTCAGGACACCCATACATGTTGTGTACGCTTTGCTTTCTGCGTGGCTTCCCCTCCATGTGGAGAGCTCTCGATGTCTGCAGACCACGAGGCCACTCATCTCTAGCTTGAGATAAACTTCTAGTTTACTAAGTGTGTTTGCTTAGCTTCCTTAATGCTTCTTGTCTGATGTAGGGTATGTTGTTAGCGGCTTTTGGATAATTCAGTTCTGTTGGATAAAGTGATGTGGACCACAAGGCAGAGCACCTGGCTCCAGTCTTAGGTCTCTAGTTTGCTGTGCTGGCTTGGGCAGTCTGTTTTCCCTCTCTGGGCTTCAGTTTCTCCGTCTGAAGGCAGCCTTCCAGCTCTGCTGTCTACCTGTATATTCTGACAACGCAAGACACTTCCCTAGAAACCCAGCTTACATAAGTCGATGACTATCTTCTGTACCTATAATGGTCTATAAGAGCAAGAAGTCTGTGCTCTCTCATTCACAAAGATTATGCAAGATAAGGTACTGTAAATGCGTATCGCAGCAGAATGAATGAATCTGAATATTTGTTGCCACTGTCATCCAGGAGGAACCTCGCAAGGCACAGAGACTTCACAGAAGAAAAACCAAACAAGCCTGGTTCTAGGGGCTTAAGCATAAGGACTAAGGGAAGAAACAGATCTTACAGTAATGTGCTGAAAGAGAACATGGATCGTGCTTTCTCAGGAGAAAAAAACCCGATTTGGACCCTAAGCAATGTGGTTCTGGTCAATCTGGAAGATGGAGGTGTTGGCTTTAGGTTGGAGGCTGCTGTGTGAGGACCTTTGAGTCACCCTGGGGTAGCATTTACCGTGCTGGGCCCAGTTGATTTGCCTGGTGACTCAGAAATGGTCTAACGTGTATGTGCTATTTTACTGACCACACTTGCCATTCATACATACATTTTCTTATTTACTTGTTTATTGTTTTTATAGTCATTTGCTAAGGACGTTCAGAGAAGAGTAACAATACGGATTAGATCACATTGCAATAGCAGCCATTACAAAATCTCAGTAATTTAAAATAATGTTTATCTCTCACCCCTGAAGCTGCCTGATAGGCATGTTTTAGGGGACACCACTCAGCAAGATGTCGCACCCCACAGACCGAGGCTGCCTCATGATACAGACTTCTGCCACCCAGAGGCACAGAAACACACCAGCTTGTAAACTGACACCCGCCACGTGCTCTCACCTTCCATTTATCAAAGCCAGTCGTATGGCTACACTTGAGTCCAGTGTGAGTAGAGGGGCCCATCCTACCTGCTATCTGCCGGACAGGAGAGGAAATATTTCTGCAAGGCCCTACCTCTGACCACAGAAAGGCACACGCTTTTCAACAGAGACACTTGCCTCTCCAGTGTCCCATAGCTACCCCTGTTGTGGGCATTTCTGAGCCCTGGCCTGGGTATTCTAGGTGAGCTCTGATGGTTCTGTTCTGTTCTTGTGCACCTGAAATCAGAGCAACTCAGCTCTGCCAGCTTGAATTTAATGAGTTGGTCTTCTGTGGTCATTCAGAATTTTCTAAGGCGAATCATTCACGAACAGGGTAGGACTCCCTGTGGGGTCACAGCCGGCAGAGGTCAGAGAAGGACCTAGGATTGGAGGTGCACACCCAGCCTCAAAGCTCAGTGCTGGTGCTTCAAAGACGTGGGGAATAGGCCAAGTGATCTAGCTTCTCTGAGACTCAGTTCTCAGTTACTAAGACAAAGGAACTGATGGCTGAAAAGTCACTGTGCTTTTCCTAGCCCATAGCTGGCACTGTAGCAATTATGATAATTTGATAGGAAGCTCAGGAGCTAGAGGAAACCCTGACATCCGGTTTAGGCTGAGGGCTAGGAGCCCAGTGACTTGGTCAGCACAGTGGTACTCAGGGAGCATGGAGGCCTCATTCCAATTCCTTTGGATTCATCACATCAGCTTTCATCTGGGTGCCGCCCACCCCAGAGCTGAGGGAGCTGGGACCATGCCACAGCGTGCCCGTGTCAGATTCCCCAGTCCACATCTTTTAAAATCCTCAAATCCCATGAACCTTTCATGGCCCCTTTGTAAATGTCTTTCTCTCTGTGCATGGAACCATGGCATGCGGCTTTCTGGCTTCTCCTCATCGCAGTTCTGGGACTGAGTGATATGGTGATTTCCTGTAACTCATGCTGGTGATGGAGGTGGACCGGCCAGGAGCAAGTGACATCTGACATCTGCTTGATTCAATCCACCTGGATGGCGAAGCTTTGCAGTTGGGGCCTGAAGTTCTGAATGGTCTGGCCTCTGTCTGCGTGGGTCAGGCTCAGGGGCCACTCGATGGAGATCCCCTCCTGGTGTCAACACAACATGCGCTGATAGGCGGCTTTACAGCTTAGTGTGTCCTCACATAGGAGCGGGGGGGGGCGACAAAGGGGGCCACAAATAGGGTTCCTTGCTTTTCCTGAGTCTTATTCTCCTTCATTCAAATGAATCCCCTTTCACCTGACGCAGGACACCAAACATACGTGGGATGCGTGCCAGTCTCCCACGAATCCTCATCCCTTTGTCTCCAGAGGCCTGAGAAGCCAGGTGGCCCGACGACTTCAGAACCACTGGCCACTGAGCCATGTGACCACGCGTGCTGACGTACAGCACTGCCGGCTGTTTCTCTTACCCGTGGTGTGCAGCTCCTCGCTGCCACTGTCCCCAGCCAGCCTCCTCAGAGAAAATCACAGAGAGAGCATCACTGTGCCTCCCCCAGGAATGAGCCGCAATGCAGACCTTTATTTATGTATTTCTTGCTTTTTCTTGGTGATGCAGATCAGCCTGTATGCACCATGCTCTGTCAAGTAAATATCTCAGAGAGGACAAGTTCAACATCGGCATCATCATTGGCATGATGAAGTCATCCGTATTCATGTGTAACAGCCGCGTACTTTTTGACTAGTTCACTGTGGATTGTCGTGATTATTTTTCGATGTGACCTTAGGATGTTGCAATGATTCCCACTTGATGGGTAGGAAAACCAAACCTCGGGGAGTTCGAGTAACGTTGCGAGTGTCACACAGGTGGAGTTTGGGGCACCTGCTTCTTTCCCCTGAGAAAGACTGAGGAGGAAGAGGCCTGAGGCCAGGTGCTCCTGAGCATTAGGGGAGTCAGAAGGGGAGTCACAGTGGGGAGCAGCACAGGCAGCCTTAGTCCTGCCCAGAAAATAGGAAAGGGAACCAAAATGTAATCTGATGACAGTTTAAGATGTCCTCCTGAGAAAGGTACATCTGAGCGGGTCCTGACAGAGCTGTCACAAAGCAACCGAAGTCAAAGGATGTGGAAATTGTTGCAAAGCAAATGGCCCCATGGAGCTGTGAACTGCAGATGTGAGGCATCCACGGAGCCTCTCAAACTTCTTGGAAGCCCACTGTCCTCTCTGTTAGAGAACAGGGCTGAGCTAGGGGCCGCACCAGTGTGTGCTGTGTGCTGTGTGAGTGTTGTCCGGGTCCTGGCTCACAATATCCCCTGGAGATTTTCCATTTGTCAGAGGAGAAAAAGAAATCAGGGCCCAAGCGACGGTAATATTTTTAGATTGTGTTGCTTCCTGCAGACCTTTTGGTCAGCTTAAATGTGGGCTTTGGGGCAGGGCAGCAACAAGAGTGAGCTGAGGGAGCCAGAGCGAGAGGGGGCTCCTTGGCCCTGAAAAGCAAGGAGGACAGGGCTCACGGGCACAGCGGGAGGTGGACAGCTCCATAGAGGCTGTGGCTAAAAGGTCTTAATGGCTGGTGCCTGTCCTGCCTCATAATTATAGGATTCTTTCCTGTCCATCATGCCTGGGCCTCACAGCAGTGCTGAAGAGTCGCTGCTTCGCTGTGTTACCCCCTCATTCTCCTGGCAGAAGCAAGTCTGTGCGAGACGACGAGAAACGGTTCCCTCTGTCATCTGCTTCTGCTGTATCCACCCGAAAGCAGATCGTGCTGGTGCCTGGCTCCGTGAGCATCCTCACGGACCTGTGGGTCAGTCCCTCCCTGGTGCAGATGGGGAAACTGAGGACTAGAAAGGGAAGAGGAGCAGGACAGAGGAGCTGGGCCTGGTGGCCCGAGTCAGATGGGATGAGTATCCAGGGGGCATTGTTTGCTTAGCCCCGCTCACGGCCCCTGTTCAAATGTGAGGCGAAGAAGACCTGGGCAGAGGTGGGCGGCCCTGGGGATCAGGCCCCTCTGAGGGAGGCAGACGGATGACACTCAGAAGGAAGAGCTCGGGTCAGGATCAAGCGGGAGGCTCAAAGAAGCGGCCCCGAGACGAAAGCTCAGAGTGAAAGGGTTCCAGGGTCCTGGGCCATGCGCTCAGGCGGTGGCCAGGGGCAGGCAGAGAGGGGTCCGGACAAACGACGGGGCCAGGCTTGGGGCGGCAAGCACTGGGGTATTTGCACTGATTCCTGTCTTTCCTCATCTCTCCTTCCCCCTCTTTCCCTCTCTTGAGTATTGAGTACAGGATGTAGGATGGGGTTTGCTTACAGGACATAAGAAGCATATAAGAAGCAGTGTTTTTATTAAAGTAGTTTCCTTCTACTCCTAACAGTGAACAGAATGAAAAGGAGCCTTGGGGTGTCTGTGGTTGGTAACCTGTGATAACCACCGGTGACACCTTATTTGGAGCATTTTCCACCACACAAGCCCCAGTTCAGCTCTGCACCAGGTCTCCTTTTCCTCCCTTGCTCCGAGGATTTCCTGGTGGCTCCCATGTCCCTGACATTGATTGGATCGCTGCTCTCAGTTCCATGTTTGCACAGAATGTTCAGATACTCAGCGTATTTGCACAGCTCTTTGCTTGTTTTCCCACAGCATCATTGCCAATCAGTTTTATCATCCTTCCATATTTGAGGCTGGAGTTGTCCCAACAGTGGAGGCAGGGGGTTCCCACAACCGGAGTGTCCCAAATGGTCCTCAGCGAGTATGAACTGGGATCCCTAAAAGACGCATTAAATGCCAGCGTGACTCGTAGTACGGGAATTTTTAAAGTATTTTACCCTGTCCACTGCAGTTTACCTTTGCAAAGGACAGGGAGAGAAAAGGACGTGCAATCCAGTCACGTCTTGTCTACAGGAAAGGGGTCAGGGGACGGAGCTTATGGGATGGTGTACGGAATTCTGGCCAGAGCCAGGGCCACGTTTTTTTTGTTTGTTTGTTTGTTTTGTATAGCAGTCTAAACACCTTTATCAGTGTCTGGGATGTTCAAGGCCCTTTATTAGTGGTGGGCTCAAGCCAGCTGGGAAGAGCCTGCAGCTCACTACGGCCAGAGTGGTGAAGACGCTTTGTGACTTTTTGGTCATGACACAAAAAAAGTAGGGGGAGCTGGGAGAGTCTATACATTCTTAGCCATCTTAGGAACTGGGACGTTTTCTCAGCAGTTCTCTAATTAGCCACCGAGGTGGGCAGGAGCAAGGTGTGGCACATTTGCCATGAGAAGTCTGGTATAACCACTGACACTGATTGTCACCTGGTGTGTGTTCAGCGGCCTGCCAGGTTACATATTGAGGCTCAGGACAGCAGTGTCTAGCTCTCTCCAGTTTTGAAATGCCCAGGAGAGCAGGGTAGTCTCCAATACCACCTTACATATTGATCAGCCTGGATTTTGTAATTAACTGATTAGTCATTAATTACTAATTGCCTGGGGATTCCACTCAGAGTCTCTCTCAGCTTCTTTTTGACTCCTCATTAACTGGAAGAATTCACTGTTCTTCATGCATTGGGGTTTTCTACTCCACAATGAGTCCTCCATCTTTTATAAAGATGTTTAGGAGGATGAGTGCTATCTTCTCTGATCCTTGAGGAACGATGCTTATTGCATGTCTCCACCCCCTAAAAACCCTTGCTCCCCTCTGTTCCTGGCTTCTGAGCAGATGCTCTGGTCATGGCAGAATGCACACACGCCCCCCAGTCCCACGGCAGTGCAGTGTTTCTGAACAGCTTTGAGGTAGAAACTTGTTAGAAATTTTCTTTTTTCTTCTTTTTTAAAAGTCTAATGAAATCATTTCCCCCGACAGCTTCAGCCAGTGATGATTTGCCACCACAGAAGCACTGGTGGACTAGCTGAGCCTGACTTCCTGTGGCAGGACTTGTTCGTTACCCCGCATGTACCTACTGCTTAGTCCTGTGGTACGGGCTCCCCTGTTAGGTGCCATGTTAGGTCACTGCAAGTCATCCGCAGTCTCGCCTCCAGGTCTCCAGGCTCTTGACGACCTGCCCCTGGCACTCTGGCTGTGATTAGCATCTGGGAAGCACTGTGGGCAGAACCCCAGCCAGATTCTTTGGAACTTGGCATGCTGCTACCTTTACCTCTTGTGCGGAATTCAAGTAGGACTTTTTTATCGTAGTTCACAAAAACTCTAACCTTACTGATGTGAGTAGATGGGAATTTAGTGGCTTAGACTCCGAAAAGCATGAGCCATTCTAGCTTCAGGTATTGCTTGACTTGGAGACTCAAACATAGCCATTGGGGGCTTATTTCTCAGTTTATCTTTCTTCTTCCATCTCAAAGCTTGGATCCCTTTGTTGACCAATTCTGATCTCAGGACAGCAAGATGTATCCAGCAGCTTTTGTTGCTCTTTCCCTCTCCATTCTCCTTCCTCCCCCTCTCCCTCCCTCCCTCCCTCAAAAGCTTTTAGATTCACCTCAAGGGGAGTAGTTCAGGTCATTTGCACAACCTTGAACAAATCACTATATGGTCAGGGAGGAGGAACATTCTGGTTAGGGATCATGTGTTTTATCTTCTGGATTTAAAGATGGAGTTTTGCCTGAAATCCGTGGACTAAAAATGTGAGGAAGTGGTTCGTGAACACCAAACCCTAAAAGAGCAAGTGTCCATTAGTCACCCATTAAATGTATGTCTTAGCTGGTTTCACCAAATGGAAATCCAGCTGAGTCTCTCACATCCAATTCAGAGCATTTAGAGAAAGGAACATTAGAGCCACAGAGATGGGATCCAACTACTAGGTCCAGTGCTAATTTCCTGCCTAACATCCTCTGGGCCTTAGTCTTCTTATCTATACAATAGGGGTAATGACAGCTTTGCACAGGGCTTGTCACACCTTTGAGCACACCTTAAGATTTAATCACTGGTGACTTACGTGTTAACCTATGGTGCTCTTGGTCAAAGGCAGGGCTGGTTTACTCCTAGCCATCTCCTCCTGTCCCCAGGCATGGAGTGGCGGTACCTTAACTCTGACTAGGTGCCCGCAGTCTTGCTGGCTGACTTCACTGACATCAACTTGTCTCAAACTCTGGACCCCCTTCCTTCCTGCACATCCAACACCGTTGGGACACTGCTGTGCTGAGCTAATTTTACCCGGATCTCCATGCTCTCCTGAGCTCCTGGTTTGCCTGGGGTCCTCTTGTAGCTCGGAGCTGGATCTTAGCATCTGCATCACCCCAACATCTTCCTGAGCCTTTCGGTTGGTGGAACCGTAACCCCCGTCTTTTCCAGTCTGTCTCGTCCATTATTTATTTATTTATTTATTTATTAAATTAATTGTATTGGTACATTGAAAGTATACAATATAATGACATTCATTGTTGGAAATTTGTACCTTTATGCAATCAGTCTTGGTTCTTAATTTTATTTTCCCCACTCCCCTTCCCTCTCTTCAACATCTCCCCCGCTCCTATTTACAAAGACTTTTGTTTCCATTATTTTTCGTATTAATTCCAGTCTCTTCCTTCCTTTCCCCTACCCCTCCTCTTTCCCCTTCCCCTTCGACCCTTTTCTTCCTACTTCACATTGTCGTTAGCTAATGAGACCATGCTCCGCCTTGGCATGAGACGTGGTAGGGACACACTGGGTAGGGGAGATGGTCACAGAACCATATTAAGTTGAGTTGGAAAAGCAGTTGGAGGTCGTGTGATACAACTCCTCTCCTGTGGAAGGGTTCTAGCTGACTGATGAGCTGGAGATGGAGAAGGTTGTTTGGAAACCAGGTGTGAACCTCTAAGACTCCACGAAACTGTGGATGAGTGTTGAGCTCCTGTTCATTGAAACCTTCCGAGTGACATCTAATGTCCCCTACTTCCTCAGGGACAACTGAAACACCACTAATAAACACTATGGACAAAACAGCCTTAAATTAGGTCTTAGGGTTTCCTACTAAGGTCTGTAAGAAGCTGGGTACTCATATAAATGTGTGCACAGGCCTGTGATGTCTGAATGGAGCGGACTGTGGTGAGCGGATAATACAGACTCTTCTAAAGAAACCAGCCACCATTGTGCTCCTTCCAGTGCTTGTGCTACAGGAAGGACAGTCCCATGTGACCTAATGTTTGACTCTTTCAAAACATGATAGAAATTTGGACTTTTACACTAAATCCACATTTAAAATTTGTTCTCTCTGTAATCACTAGCAAGGAAAGGATTAATGTCTGTCTTAATGTTTAGGAAGGTGTTTTGGGGGCCGAGGACAGAAAGGGAGGTGGGAGGTGTGGGGCAGACAGCATCAAAGCCAAAGGCAGAGTGAATATCACAGGCCTCGGTGAGACACAGGGGTGGCCTGGAGGAGTCAGAACCAGTGGGAAGAGTCCAAGGCACTTAGAACCAGCTTAAAGAGAGACTTGACAGTAGCCAGGACCCGTCAGGTTATGACTCATGAGTTATGGACTTTCTCCTAGGCTCCCTGATCAGTATTAGAGCATCAGCAAAAAGGCTGGGAGAGGCTGTGGGCCAGGACAGAGAAAGCCTAGGAGAAGAGATGGCAGTGAGGAATACAATCTTACTCATCTGGCTCTTTATACTTCTGGTAAAGCAGATCTGAGGCTGACTTAAAAGCAGTGCAGTAAGGCTAGAATCAGCATAGGCCAAAACACAAAGCAAGAAGTAAAGAGGAAGAGACAACAAAATCATGTCACTTTATATAGAATCTTGACCTTCTAAGCTTAGTACACCAGTTTAGTCCCAAGAATCTAAAATAAATGAGCAGTCACAGCTTAGATGAAGAAGTCCAGGTAGATGAAAATTAGGGTCTCTGTCTCTCTCTGTCTCACCCCAATGGGGTACACACTCATGCACCTTGTATGAGCTTCCCAGTATGTTAGAAAAGAGCAAAACCAAACAAAGCCACTGTCTACATCTTATATACTTTCGTAGGACACATAATGATAAAAATTGCTGCACACACTAACCAGGAGTCAGGGAAATTCAGTTTTCTTTGCTGAAGATATCACTCAGGAGCAGACAAGACTGCTCTTTGCTTCACGGTCACCTGTGTACAACTTGAATGTACATGCTTTGTGTAGATACCTTTCTGAGCCACTCCATGTGTGCCAGACATGTGTTTCACCCCTTCTTCTCATATTTCACATGAATCAGCCCTTGCTGGGGACAGACATTGTTCTAATCTGTCCACACACATGAGCTCTGCTCTCTGAGGAAGGAAGCGCCATATTTTCTGAATCTGATGTGCACAAATATAGGACACTGGTAGGACATCAGGTGTATAGCGTATACCTCAACTTCAGAGATTTGATGTTAAAGTATATCATAGGGTCAATAAACTAGATGAATGCTCTGTCCTCACTTTATATGCAAGGGTACTGGGGATTGTATAGATCCAGGGTGTGTAACTACTTCATGTAATTAGGCTGAGCTGGAGAGAAAATTTGAACCCAGGCCATGTGACTTTGAAGCCCATACTTGCAATCACCTCACGAACTTTCTTCTCTCCACCAGTTGATGAGTGAACATTCAGGCGGCCTCATCTCCAGCCTCAATTATATGCCCTTTGGGGCTCAAGTGGTCACTTGACCCTGTTCCGCTTTAAAGGAAAGTATGAAAATTAAAGAACAAGTAAAAATAATGATGAAAATACATCCTCACAAATGGTGTCTAATGCATGAGCTATAATCATTTCTTTTATGATATCGTTTTACTCTCTGGAAGCCAAATACCTTTGCTGTATAGATGGACTTGTTTGGCTTCTGCATGTCCAACTTCCATCCGTGACTCCAAGAAGACAGCATATGTAAATATTGACAATTTGATGAAGTACTTGCAAATATGACTCCAGTTGTCCACTTCTGCCTGGACCCACACTCTTTGAAATAGAATATTACAGCCTCTTTCATCAAGAAATGGTATCTACCTGTATATGTCTGAGTTTTCAGAGATATACAGGTAACCCACTGCCTTGCTTTAACCAAGGGAATGAGATGGAAGGGAAAGCTAGCCAACTCCAAGCCTAGCCTCCAGGAGATATTCTGAGATTTGACTTTCTTTCAGAACCATGATCCACCATGAGAGCAAACCTAAGGTAGCCTGCCAGAGGATTCAGGGCCACATGAAACAAGCCAAGTAATCTCAGCTAAAGCCTCTCAGACCACCTGCTCCATAGTCACCTCCCAGCCAGCTGCAGGCTCCTAACAATCCCACCTAAAATTAGGTGATAATAACCCAGATATATAACCTGAGCCCACTCCAGCCCGGCCAACCTCAGACTGAAGAAAATAACAAGTGGCTATTATTTAAAGTCACTAAATTGTATGAGTGTATGTTATACAGCAGTAGCTAACTGATACATCTATCTTAAAAGCTCTGGCAACCAAGCAAAATGATAGGATAACTCTTGGCTAATGTAAAAAAAAAATCCCTGGTAATCATTCACCCAGGAAGAATGCTTTACATTTACTTTTGCACTGAAAACATTCCTATTGAAATAATTCTACTTTTTGTATATCCAGTTGCTATAGCAACCTGATACTTTTGTCCTCTGCTCTGGTCTTCCCGATCATATCACTTTGCAGTTAGTCAACATGATGTTGGAACCTTGGTTGTTATGGTAACCTGGGACCATTTTTTTAAAATGTATTCCACTGACATTGTTTTCTGAGGAGACCTGCGATTTAGTCTTGTACTCATCTGGAGAAACTTGTGGCACAGAGCGAAAAGCATTTCCTGAAATGCTCCTCTGGGGAGAAATTCTTCATTAAAGCCTCCTTCCAGAAACCTCAGACATTCTGTGCTTTTATGGATTTTTCCTATTGAAATGCCTCGCAGAATTTTGGTGAATTGCAAAGTATGTTTTAAAAAGTCCTAAAAGAGTCTGAATTGCTAATAGAAAACATGTGTAGCTGAATTGTCATTAATTATGCATGAAGCCCCACCGGGTGCTGCACACCCGGAAGATGAGATTCTTTACGATGTGTGGAGGCGGCGCCTGAAGCAGAGCCCACTGTGCAAGCAGTCCTGGGGGTGAGCAGAGGGCTGCAGGCTGGGGAGGCCATGGGGAAGGAGCTGCGGAGGGCGAATCCAAGGGTGACTTGAAGCTCAAAGTGCTGTTTAGGGAGCAGAAAGGGAGGACAGAGAGCAAGGGGTTGAGGAATCTTCAGTTAAAGCGGACTCCAGAGGGGAAAGAAGGTACTTCTGTTCTTAGAAATGTCTCAATTTGTGAGAAACCCAGGACACTTGCATTTTTTGAGGCTCTTGTTATACACTAAAAATCACAAATGCCAAAACAAAAATGGAGGCATCTGTCAACTGTTGTTCAATGCTGTTTAATGCTTTTCCTAATAAAAATGTGATACGATATAGTTATAATTCCCATAAGATAACTAGAAGATGTATTTTTAAATATATTCATTAGTCATAGTCCAGGGTCCATAGGAGAACCTAGGAATTCACCACCACCACTCCTGCAGAGAAAAATAAAAATTGAACTTCTACATCAAATCTTGCACCAGGCAGTTGTTTGAACCCTTCCCCAAATAGCTCCTTTTCTGCTCTTACGGCTGCACAAGCCTGATCTATTTCCAGCCTTCTTTGTGAGCGGGTGGAGACTTTGTGGGATGTGCTGGGCAATGAGATCAAAGCAGACATTTGCTGGGGTCTGGGGATGCTTTTCATTCCTTGTTATGCAAAATACTTAGGACAGGTTCCACCTCTGTCCCTCTTTCTTTCTGTTTTGAATGTTGATCTGATGTCTGTGACTGGGGTCGGCATCAGGCAGTGATGAGCAAGGATAAAAGCCAACATGCTAGGAGTAGAGGAGACTGAGAAAGAAGCAGGATCCCTAAAGCACTTTGGCTGCCGTGGTTCAATGTGGTTCCTGTATCTTCCTCAAAGTTTCACCTACTAGAAGCTTGGTCTCTGGTGGTGCTAAAAAAAAAGTGGAACTTTTAAAGGGTGGAGCCTTGAGAAAGTAATCAGGTTATGGAGGTGGCACCCTGGAAGACAGTAATGCCAGTCTTGAGGAAAGGGCCGTGAGAGCAAGTTGTTACAAGCAAGCTATGCCTTGTCCCTCAGCCTCTTGCTTCTGGCCTCCTGATGTAATCTCTCCCTCCTGCCAGGATGCCATCTGTGATGTTGTGATGTAGCCAGAAGGCCTGCACTGGAGCTGAATAGATGTCAGCACTGTGCTGTTGGGCTTCCAAAACTGTGAGCTACATAAACCTCTTCACTATATAAGTTACCCAGCCTCGGGTATTTTGTGATAGCAGTCCAAATCTGGATTGAGATATGAGTTGAATATTCTTTTTATCATTCTCAATATATGAATCTTTGGGATCAGAATGAAGCTTTATTTCCTAGGCTTGACACACAAAGCAATTTGTAACACAACCATTCTGACTTCCTCATTTTGTCTTCTGCCTGCTGTCCTGGAACTACTATATTTCCCTCAAGTGTTAATGCTGGTGGCCTGATTCAGAGAGTCAAGCAAGCTCTTCACTTGAGGAAATGCCTGTCCATGTACTCTTGGCCTATCTTTAACTTTAAGATCCAAACAAATACCTTTGAATTCCAGAAACTCCTCCGGGCCACTCCTTTTACCACACACTCTCTCTCTCCCAGTGTGAGCTAGCCACTCTGCCCATGTTTTCATGGCACCCGTTCATGCCTGCGGAGTTCCAGTGCTACTGAGGATCTGGTCATAAAGTCTTTTCCTATGCCGATATCTACAAGAATTCTACCTATCTTTCCACAAGTTTAGTGCTTCTGTTTTAATATTTATATCTTTAATCCACTTGGATTTTAGTTTAGTGCATGGTGAAAGATGCAAGTCTAGTTTTAATCTTTGACAATGTAAAGGCTCCAAGGCAACTGTACTTAGGGGAAGGGAGACTCAAGGAACCACAAAGTGGCCAGTGACTTGAATGAAATGTACTTCTCCCTTCCCCTGAGCACAGTTGCCTTGGGGCCTTTTCATTGTTGGTGGGAATGCAGACTGGTGCAACTACTGTGGAGATCAATATGGAGATACCTCAAAGAACTAGGATTAGAGGTTCCCTGTGACCCAGCCATCCCTTTGCTGAGTATCTTCCCAAAAGAAATAAAGGAATCATACCACAGTGATGGATGATCACCCATGTTTATAGTGGCAGAGTTTGTAATAGCTAAAACTTGGAAACAGCCCAATTGCCCATCAACTGGAGACTGGATAAAGAAGATGTGGTTTTTTAATAAAATAGAATACTGCTCATCCATAAAGAATGAGAAACTAGAGGGAGTTATAGCTAAGTGGATGCACGTTGAGGCCACACGCTTAAGTGAAATAAATAAGTCACACGTGTTTCTCTGGTGTGAAAAAATAAAAGTGTAAATAAGGATTAAAATGTATAATTGATATTGTGTAATAGGAAGAAAATTCTAAAAGAGGAGAGGACGTGGGAGGGGTAGGGGAAAGGTAAAAAGGGAAGAGAAAAAATACGTGAAAAGCAAAAGCATGGAAACAATGTCTTGGTAAACAGGGAAGGGTGGAGGGGATGAAGGGAAGGCTGGGAAATGGGGAAAAATAAGACCCTGATAAGTCATGCACAGGTACAAGATCCCAGTGATGAATGTAACTGTATCGTGTACCTAATATGTACCAATAAATTCAATAAAGATAAAAGGAACCGTGCTTTATCATGCCCACATTTCTGTGGAGTGGCTCTTCCGCTCTTCTCACTCGGCTCTCCCCTCAGCAGCAGTTGTGGAATGGTCTCTGCTCTCCTCCCTCCCTGCTCTGGGCTCTGTGTTTGTTGTGTGCCACTCACCTGAGCTTCTCTGCATCACAGTAGACTGAGACCCCAAGAGGAGAATGAAAGCAGAAGCCACAAGGTCACTGCAGCCTAGACACAGAACTGCTCTTCCTGCATTTTGTGGTCACACTTGTTTGGTGAGACCTGCTTTGCCCAGTAGCAATCCCAGACTCGTGGAGGTGGAGCATGGGTTCTCTAGGGGAAGGACAGCAACAGGACACTGCAAACCGGCACGGCCACCGGAAGCCTGACAGTCAAGCCATGGGGACGGCAACCTGCGGCATCTGCCCATTGGTAGGCTTCTCCAGCCCCATCAGACTCCTGGCCACCTCTACACAGCGGGCTGTGTTGCTGTCGAGTCACACCTAGCACCATCACCTTTGCTTGTATTCTCCGGGACTTTTGTCCTGAGCACTTGTCACGGCCAGGCATTTCACACATTTGCTTGTCTGCACTGCCCCGCCATTGTAATAAAAGCTCCAGGACAGCAAGGATTTCACTGGTTCCACTCACCAGTCTGAGTCCAGCACCCCACCAGAGCCAGCCACAGGAACTCCAGGAATATTACTTGCAGGCATAAATTGTGTCCATTCAAGTGAGATTGGTGTGGATACAAAGAAGCTAGTTTATCCCAAGTTTTTACAATAACCCTGCAAAGCAAACTGAGAAGGCGTGGGGGTGAGACCCACACAAGTGACCATGCCATTTCCCTTGCAGAGCCGTTTGTGCTTAAATATTTCTTAAAACAGCCCCGTGCACTTGGCCTACATCCTGGAAATGTGTATTTATTTGCTGGCAGCAGCAGGCTTTGTGTGTCTTACTAGAAAGAATCGGCGGCTCTGGTTTAGTACTGTGCCAAAGGATTGGGCTTTACAGGGATTAAAATTATTTTCAGCATTAAACACAATATATCTGAGCTGATACATCTAGTCTTGAATGTAGATTCCCAGACCAGAAAGATTATAAGACATTAAATCTATGTAAATTCAACTATTCACTTACATTTGAACAAATGCAACAAGAGATTTGACTTGGGGGCTTATAGAGTCGGGGAAAACGCATACTGCGTCTTTAACCGTGGTGCTGTGTTCCCCTTGAAAATTCCACAGCCCAGCAAATCTCTAACAGGTCACAGTTGAGAGCTCAAGCAATTATGCCAGAATGTGTTAATAATAGAACAGGGAAACGACCATGTTTATCTTGTGTAAAGATGAAAGCAGCTGTTGGTACCAATTCAGAAGGAGGTCAGGGAAGCAGGCGGCTGCCATTGTTTGGGGCACTGGCAGGATGCAGGAAAGGGACCCTGCCCAGGATGTTTGTGGTCTCGCATTTCTTTGGGCCCCTTTGCTGGGGGCCAGGACTGTGGCAGGGCAACTCGCTTGGTGGCAGAGGCTACAGATGACAGAGGCTGCCCTGAGCAGGCGCCTGGAAAGCCCCAGATATAATAAACGAGCTGCCTCCACACGGTAAACGACAGCTGTGACTGAAGGAATAAACAGAATAATCTGGACTTACACAAGCCACAGGGGGCTTTTGGCAGCATGCAAATTCAAACTTATCAAATGCATTCTTTGAAAATGAAGAGCTCTTTTGAAGCTGGCAGCCAAGGGGAAGCCACGAAGCCGGTACTCCTGGGCACTTTTAGGAGCAAAGGCAGGCAGGTCTGAGAGCCTGGTTGCTGCCAGAGGTCTGGTAATAATAGCAGCAATAGTGATGATGATTGCAGCCAGTATTTTTGAGGTTTTGTTATTTATCAGGTATTTATCTGCGTTGTGTCATTAAGTATCCAAGAACCTTATCATTATGAGACATTGTTACAATCCCCACTATAAAGCTAAGGAAACTGAGGACCAGAGAGGTTTCAGTTGACCAAAGTCACCAGCAGCCACTATGGGATTTGAACTGAGGCCTCATTTCAGAATCTCCACTTTCGTGTGCAGACCAGTTCACAGTAAGCAAGAGGGAAGGAGTGCTACCTCTTGGGGCGGGGGTGGTGCCTGGCTCTGCTGTTTATCGCTGTTTCAGGCAACAGTCTCAAGGGCTTCAGCATAGCCCTGAATTACTGGAAAAGGACAAGGATAATACAGGAGCAGCATCCACGCCTTCCTGAGCACCACGTGTCAGGCGTATTTTGAGGAATTGAAATTCATTATCTTCATTTCATTCTCTCAATAACTCGACTAAAAAACACAGATTCTATTACTAGGCTTTTTATAAAGTTCAGGACCCTGCAGCACAGAGAATTCAAAGACGTTGCGAGAAATTAGAAGAAGGGAAATTGACAGCTTGTGTACGGTGCCGCTTTGCAGAAGTGCTCCTCCTCTTTGGCGCCTTCCTTCTGGAGAACTCCACCCACCGTGACCAGAGCTGGCTTCAAGAAGTCAGGGCAGAGGGCTCAGGGCAGAGGGCTCCGTTTGCCTTTCTTTCCTTCTTTTGCCAACTGACTTCTTCCGGAGACTTGTTGTTTACTTTGCCAGCAGGAACTGGGAACACAGAAAAGAACCAACTGAGTTCCTTCCCTCAAGCATCGATTGATCTACTACATAGCCCTTGTGAATGTGGGGTGACTTCCTGACAGAAGTCCCAGGGCTCACGGGTCAGACAACTGACGGTTTGGGGACCCGCCTTGAGTGTTTCCCTGGAAAGCGCCCCCTCCCGGGCAGTGATGTAATTGCAAGTGATTTATTTATGTATTGATCCCAGATAGCACTGATAGAGGGAGAAAGACAAAAAGATAGCAGATACACTTCAAGGAAGCTATCAGTGGAAGCACAGTTCCATCAGAAAGGTCTGGGAGGCACTGGGAGGAAGGTCTCGGATGTTCCACCCAAGCGAAGGCTTTGCTCACTTGTCAGTCGCTGGCTGCCTCTGGATTATTTGCTCCAAGGCTCTCCTGCTCTGGCCCCCGCATGAGCTGCGTGGGCTGAAGTAGCTAGAGAAGTCCCAGGTGCGTCTGCCAGGTCAGCTTTCCTGGGAAGGACGAGGTGAGGGAACATCCATAGCAGATGAGGGCAGCAGCCCCCAACGCCTTGAGGATCAAAAGGTAGCCATGGACCCACGAGGGGCTCGCTGGAAATGTGCATCTCAGACTTCACCCAGCCCTACCGAATCAGAATCAAATCTTATTTTAAAACACCCTCAGGCGATGCCTGTACACATCCGTGTTTGGAAAGCATTGTGCTTAGCTGCTTTTCCCAAATAGAATCACTCATTCAGTGGGTATCTATGAAGAATCCCACAGGTCCCAGGCGCTCTGTGAGGCGCTCAGGAGTCAGTGATGGAGAAGTCCCCAGCGGGCGTCAGCGATCTTTGTGCTGGCGGAGGCATTGCCGATACTGCGCTGTATGCCTGTTGACAAGATGCGGTGTCCTGGGAGACACATTGTGGAGCGCACAGAAGAGTGGCCACGTGTCAAGAGCAGAGGCTGAAGGAGGACACGAGGCCGTCTAGGAGCTGCTCATCAGGGCAGACCCGGTGGACTTCTGGGTGGAGGGAGGAATTCGAAGTGGAAGGGAAGCTGGGAACAAACTGCCCTGACGACCCGCAGGCTCTCTGCAGCACGACCCCTGTGGAGCTGTGTCCCAGGAATCCTGTGCTGCCGATCTCTTAGGTTCCCATAACACTCCCCAAGCCCTACACAACTGCAGCCATCCCTCCGTCACAGTTGGCAGGCTGCAGTTGTGGCTACCTGGTCTTCAGCAGTACTCAGTGGCTCGTTGATCTCTACCTTCTGTTTCTCTCACCATTTACTTAAGTGCACCTTCTTTACCTTTTTCATTTTCTCCCTGAAGAGCTCTGCCCACCCTTTAGGATGATAAAATGGTTAAAGCAACAACTGTTGCAATCCAATGGACAGGGCCCTGAGTCCAGCTCTGTTCTTACCCGTCGCACGATCTCGGACAAGTTACCCAGCCTTTCCTAACCGTGTGACCCACATCTGGAAGGAACGTGATGTACTGCGACCTCAAAAGAATGGCCAAACTGTCAGAGCACAAGTCACAGACCAAGAAAGACCCTCAAAAAACAGGAAATAAATAAATAAATGTATTGACTAATGTCATTCTTGATTAATATTTGTTATAAAATTTTGCCCTTTTTCATAGAAGACTATTTTAAAAGCATATATTCTTTGTTGATATCCACTTGTGTTACATTGAAATAAAGTTTTTTTTAAAGAACACTGTGATAGCCATTACTCATCGTACCATGATTTTCTGTTTTCTCCTGGCATTTTTCAAGCCCCTTTGAAGTTAGGCGTGGTTACGAGACGTATTTGAGCCGATGAAAAGTGGTATGTCACAGACACTAAGAGCTGTCATATGGTCCTTCCTTCTCCCACCCTGAAGCAGTAAGCCCGCAGCTTCACATTTATGTGGTGGCTTTGTTGGACACGGGAGCATCTCCCATCCTGGAATCCTGCACGCCGGTTGCACAGCTCAGTCTGCCTCCACCCGTTGGTTGCCAACTGCGTTGTGATACATGAACAGAAAGAAACCTCTGTGGTTTTAAGGCACTGCGATTTGAGGCTTTGTTATTGCTTCAGGGTCAACTAACACATTCTAATACCAGGCTACAGTATGGGAGCTTATTGTAAGATGGACTGTGATAAGCATTTATGTAGTACATGGCACAAAGCAAATGCTCACTAAACAGAAGCCACTGTTACTGATACCTAATGCCAGGGTGAAATGCCACGGGCTCAGTGATGTTCCTCCTCCTCTGCTTCTGTGAGAGGACTATTCCCTCTCACAGGACTGTTCCCAGCGGCACAGAGAAACATAATGATTTATTTGTTAGTCTTGTCCTATAGCTCTCCGGAACTCGGAAACTGGAATGACGCCTTTTGTTTCTGTGATTTCTTCCTCAGCTCTCACCATAGTGAGTGTTTGGGGAAACCTTCTTCTGATAAATTGAGTGAATTACATTGAATATTTCTGTAACTATTGTAGCTGCTTGAGCATTATCTCTGTATCCACTGAGCCTCAGAATCAGAAATCGGAAATGCTCCCAAATAAAAAAAAAATTGAACTCAATGTAATGTTCACAAAAGTTTGGATTTGGGGACTTCCTGGTTTAGACTTTCAGATTGGAGATGCTCAGTCAGTAATGTCTGTGCAGTGTTCCCAAATCTGGACATTTCTGACCCATGCATGGCCCCACACATTTTGTATAAGAGGCAGTTGACTTGTAATGTTCTTGGGAGCTTTCCTACCTCAGATCTTTATGCCAGTCCGTTATTAATTCTATCAGAGATAATCTCAAGTGTGGCAAATTCAATGTGGAGCTGGGCTGGGCTTGACAGACTTTGTCTGTAAAGGGCTGTGGTAAGTACTTCGGACTGCGGAGCACAAGGCCTCTGGCACAGCTGCTCTGCTTTGCTTATGTAAAGTGAGGCTGGCCACAGACGATTCGTGAATGGATGGAAGGTACTGAACTCCGATAAAGCTCATTCACCAAAGCAGGTGGAGGACCAGATTGGGCCCAGGAAGAGTACTCAGATGATCCTTGATCTCTAGACAGATAGGAACCAACATTCTTAAATTCTGGTGCAGAGAAGATGAGAAATAAACCAGAATTGGCTTAAAAGCAATAATTTTACTCATGGCATATGCCCCGAATGAGAAAACATAGGGTCATTTGATGGTGGGTGAGGTCATAGGGCTACTTATTTCCATTGTGAAGTTGGGATAGCCTCTCTGAGGAAGATAACTTGTGAACTCACCACAGAGCAACCTTGTTGGATCTGGGGGAAAGGACATTGCAGAGAATTACAAAGGAGTGGTAAGTGCAAATGTCCTGAGACGGGAATGGGTCTGGTATACTGAGGGACAGAGAGAAAGCCAGTAGCTCCTGATGAAATGGATGGCTTTCCTGCCAAGATTGAACTGTGCCCTGGTAGTCTAATTCCCTATGGCTTAGCTTTAAACTTTTGTTTCTGGACAGGCCTCCATGGGCTTTTACAAGGCCTAGCTCTCCTGAGCAATCCTTTTCTTCAGATGTCTGGGAGAGGCTGTTCTATCATCCTGTGAGCCCTGCTTATCCAAGCTAAACAGACTTAATTTGTTTAATCCCTCCCTGATATTTCAGGGCCTCCAGGCATGAGCTAGCTATGGAGAGGTTAGGGGATTTTTCTTTGTCAGTACAACCAAGGCCTTTTAGAAATAGTTTCCCTACTGGAGCTAAGTTTCCTGGCCCTTCTTGCCTGTGCTTTTCTTCCTAAAGCCAACCCTCAAAGCTCACATCCCAGCTAATCTCTCTTTCATTTTTCCTGCAAAATTGGTGTGATTGAAGCATTAAATATCTCCCATTCTCAACAGTGATCCTACTCCCATCTCTTGCTTGGTCTCCTGAAATTCTTCTTCTCCCAATCAAAGGACTGGGATTTGTGATCACTCCCTCTGTTCTTTATGAATCCTGGGAGTGGCTTTGTGCCGCAGCATGCAGACCCTGCCTGGGAGCATTGCCTTTGCCCACCCTGTGGTTCGCACACTGGGACATTGCCCTGGTTGCCCAGAGAGGGCTCTGCTGGCTTCTCATTCATCCAGTGTTCGGGGGGCTTTCCGGAGAGAGCTCAGGTGGGTGAAACGAGAGCCAGAAAGAAACTGGACACAAATCCTAAACTGTTCCTTAAAAACTCCATAGTCTGGGGCAAATCAGTGTACTCTTTCTGTAGGAACCTCAGTAGTCTCATCTGTAACTTGGGAAGTGTTCCAGCAACCTGCATCTCAGGCGGTGCATGTAGACTGATGAAGATAGCTGGCGTGAAAGTGAATTCAGTCTTGCATTCATGCAGCAGATGCGTATGCAGTGCCCATCATGTGCCAGGCCTGGATAGGGATCCAGAGACCCAGCAGAGTCACATATTCTCAGTGAGGATGTAGACACAGGCATTGCCTTTATGAGGCATATGCTCTTTTCAGAAGGAAAGACACTATCCTACCATTCCGTAAGTGGTATATGAACTATCCATTGTGCCAGTTCATGGAATTCTCACCCAGTCCCAGGAAATGTGTGTGTGTTAACTCTAGTTTATAGCTTAGAGAAGTGAGGGTAAGAGAGATTATAGAGCTTTCCCAAGATGAAGAGATAGTAGATCAATTAGAATTTGAGTCTAGGTGGGTCTGTCTTTAAAACCAGGGTCCTTTCCAAGAGGATGTGCTCTTAAAAATTAGAGTAGAACTTGTACCATACCAAGGTGCTGTGATTTATAGCTTTGTACAGGTTAAAAAGATAGTATATTCCAATGAAAACCATAGGAAACATACCTTGAGAATCTGGAGCTGTGCTCCCTTTCTTTGGTCTTGCTTTTCTGGAGTAGGGACAATCTTTTTAACCGTACTGGTGCTGACTTAAAGCTTTTTTGGTTGCTGTCTCAGATATCTGTGTGTTGTTTTTCAGAAATTCAAGTACACCCTGTACAAAGGAACCCTTAATGCATCTTAGAGTATGTGTTAACTGTAAAGACATTTATGAAAATTCCACAGAGTATAAGTAGGTCCCTCCAAATTATTGGTCTTAGAGGAGAGAGCAGAGGTAGATCGTGGGGGTGTGGATAAGATCAAAGTTATATGCATGCATAAGTAGGCCACAACCAAATGCATTATACTTTGTAATTAATACACACCAATAAAGAAGAGAAAGAGAAGATATTCATACATTACATGATTAAATAAATCCTTGGCTTAGTGCTCAGAAAAACACAATTTATGAGTCAATTTAAAGACAAATCAATCTTGCAATATGATTTGTAAAACAAGAAAGGAAGCAGCTTATTCTGCATGGTAGAAATTAGAAAATCCCCGAAAGGGGTTGACACTTAGCTGGGGCTTCCAAGAACAAGTCGGAGTTTTCTCACCCCTGGAATAGCTGTAAGCGTTGGGGCCTATGGTTCACAGCTGTTATTGGCTTGTTACCCTCTGTACCCTTGGGTGGTAGGAGTATTATGCAGTAAAGAGAATACATCTCACAGAGGCTCACATGTGAATCACATTAGGAATAGGGGCCTGGCCCCTCTCCTTGGTGGCCTGTGTCTTCTCCAGCTTTGTTCTTCTCTATTTGCCCCTTCCACCAAGACCCAGTTGTTTCAGCAAGACTTTGTCCATGGCTAGTGGCACGATTGATTGTTAACTTAAACGGAGCTTCACAGCAGATGAGGTAGTCGAGTAAGTAGCTGACCTAAAGTTTGGCTAGTCCAAGTTCAGGCCTCATCCTGGGCATATCGCTTCCTCTCTCTGGCCCTCGGCGGTATATCTGTAAAGTGGGTTAATGAAAGGCACTGTGCTGTGGGCATGGAATGAGGTTTATCTGAATCATTTCCGGAGTGCTGGGCCCCACTCGCTCACTCTGCTGACGTCCTCTGCTCCAGGGCAGCTCCCCTTGGCTCTGTTTGTGACCACACACTCCCATCCCACTTGATGCTTTAGCCTCTGATTGCACGAGCGTGTGGTGTGTGTCCTGTCTGCCTATTGTCTGTCTCACCCGGAGCGCACCATCACCACAGGATGGAGACTGTGTCTGCTTCCCAAACATTGAGAACAACTCTTAGTGCTCAGTAAGTGCATACAAACTACCCAATGAATGAACAAGGGGCAGAAAGCTCTTTCACCTTTAATTCATTCCTATTTTTCCTTCACATTTGTCCACCACCAGTTAATTGCCAGTGACTTCTTGCAGAACTGCACTCCCAAGCCTTCTCCATTTTCTGATAACCTTACTCTGACTTTATTGGATGGCCAGCACTTGCATTCATGAGCCCAGATGCAAAACATTCATTCCCTTCTCTGCTGCATCCCCATTGTCACCGTGAGTGAAAAATTTCCTCTAGTCCACCGCAATTGTGCAGGGATTTTTTTCCTAGTATTTAATGTGAAATGTGCTGATTAATTGTTCTTTAAACACTTAGAGAGTTCCGGTTTCTGCCTGTTTATTATTTTGACACTGAAAGAGTGATGGTAATTAAGAATTTGGTAGCCTTTCTTTCACAAGTCCCTGACGGGCTCCAGTCCACGTAATTTGACTATTCAAGGAACTTACGGTGAATGGGATTTCAATCACCTTGGCTTGGTTGGAGCCAGTCCCAAGCTGTGCTGCTGAGTGAATAATGAGCCACCCGCTCACCTGAGACTTTTCTTCCCATTAAGGGACAGGAGAGTACTAGCACTAGGATCCGGTCTCACCGAAGCCTCTGGAGGGAACCCAGAGCAGTGGGCATTTCCCTGAGTGCACCTCAAATGCAGGGCCCACCCCACACTCCTGGCTTTTCTCCCAACAGCCCGAGCAGGTCCTCCGGTTTAAGTGCTTGAAAGCTGTCACATCTTTCTACTTCTCACTCACTGTCTGTCTGCCCAAGCCGGTGACATCTCCTCCTGGGATGATGGCAGTAGCGTTTTGATTTCTGATAGACTTACTTTAAACATTCTGTCCCACCCTGACTGCCCTCACCCCGTCTTCCCACCATAGCTAGAAGGATGATTTAAAACTCAGAATGATTTTGGTTATACCTTTAACATACTCCATTGCTTAAAACCCTACAGTACCTTTTCATTTCTCTCCTGATAAAAGTAAAATTCCTCTAAGGGTGTGGCCTTTTCTGAGGAGCCCCTACCTCCTCTTCCCACTCTGTGCTGTAGCCACCCTGGCCATCTCCGGACCTTCACCCCCACGCTGCTCCCTGTTGCCCCTTGGTCTGCACACTGCTGCACTCTCCTCTGTCATGCACGGTGCTCTGCCCTTGGGTGACACATCCATACTTCCGTGTGCATGCCACTGAAGCGCCTCTCCCTGGAAGCCTTTCTGTTTCTCCCCCAAAAAGACTGAGTTCCTTGGCTATAAGACTTTACAGCTCCTAGTGCTTCATCTTTGCAATACTTACACATGAATTTTTTGTCTTTCTCTTGCATAAGGGCAAGATAATACGTAGGGACTTCAGCTCGTATTTTACCTCTATTACCTCCCACCAGGGAGAAAACCTAATCTTACAGAGGGCAGCATGGAGTACTGCTGTGCTTTTTTAAATGCTGCAAAGAGAGACAGGCTAAAGCATGGCAGCACATGGCTCACAGCATAGGAAATGGAGCAAGAGCATAACTACCCTGGTTCCCCTGGCTCTCCAGTCCCACGATAGGCGCTGTCCTTGCTGTTCTACCACTGAAGAATCCAGGCCTAAGAACCCAGCATCTTCACAAGGAAGCAGGCAATAAGGCTTTCCTTCCCTGGGAATGAGGAAGTTCATGGCTGCCATGATGAGGCTGATTTGACCGCTCTGTTTATTTGTGTGACCAGCTGCACAGTGACCGGGTGCTTGGCGAGACACTCAGTAAGACACTGTGCAGGGTTCCCTGAGGTGGGCTGTGTCCCCTGGACCGAGGGTGGCAGTCAGCACTGCTCAGTGCTGGAGAGGAGCAATCCCCACCAGCCCCACAGGTCTTCCTCGGGATGCCTGTGTCTTCTGGCAGCTTCCAGCCACAGAGACCAACCTAAGTCAACCATCCAGAGTGACCTCAAGCAAGACTCTTTAATCTCATGAACCTCCCACATCTCACTTTATAAATTAGATAAATAGGATTTTTGTCCTGGGTTTGATGAGGAGTTAAGTGAGATACTGTATGGGAAGTGCTTAGTACCACACTTGGCAGTATATAGGTGCTCGCTGAATAATGTGCATCATTCAAAGTAATTTTGATCACTACATCAGTATATAATATAAATGTTATATTTTTATTGTTTATTGGTACATTTTAAGCATACGATACAGTTACATTCATCATTGGAATCCTGTACCTTTACATTGTATATGTATGTGTGTGTGTGTGTATATAGCAGCAATAATATATATGTATATATATGTGTGTGTGTGCATGTGCATATATATGTATATATGTGTATATATATATATATGTACACACACACACATATATATACACATATATGAGCAATAATGTAGCCCAGTTAGTTTAAAATGTTAAAAGCATTAATTCATTTGCTGTTTATATGTATTATATTTTTAAAGTTTCCACTGGAAAGGGAAATCTGTAATCCTTTAAAGTTAGGAGAGCTACTATTGATCAAGTAGAAATTTTTGCACATGTTTAAGACAGTCCTTATTTTACAAGTACAAGGCTCTATTTCAACAGAAGAATCTACACTAATTGTTATGATTTATCAAGTCTTACTTTGCCTTAGGTATTGTGCTTACCACTGTCTGTGCTACACCTACTTTAACTTCTAGTCAACTCTGACATGAAGGTAGAATCATCTGCATTTACAATAATAGGAGTTGCTTTTTTAAATTCATTCATTTATTCAACTAAGTTATCAGAAGAATAAGTTTCATGTCCAAGGTGCAGAAAGTGTAGAAGTTAGTAACAGAGAAATAAATACTATAAGGTATAGTTTTGAGTAACTTGGTATCTCTTTCAGAGTGGTCAATGATAAATGACATTTAAATTGAAACTGTGGCAGAAAACAGAATGAGTGTTACAGATTGAACTAAAATGGCTGGATCTTAATGGTTAAGGAGGAGGATATAAACCTGTTAAAGGGATTGAAATATTCTATTTATGATGTAGAATCATTAGAGATTTATAAGAAGGGAAGTGAATGATTTCATTTAAATTTTAAGAGAACACTTGATTTGGGGTGTTGAATGAATTGTATAGGGGAATGTCTGAACATTCTAGTGATGATTCAAATGGTACATGTTGATGGTTTCTGTGTAGCTGATAGAAGCAGAAAGATAGGAAGATATTTGTGGATGCTAGTGATTGAATGTATACTGAAGGATAAAAAAAAAAAAATACCTAGAATTTTGGCTGATCACACACCCTGTGGTGATTCTTTCTCTGTTTTCATAGTGAAAACTAGAGAAGCACAGACTGAGAATGAGAAAAGGGCTTTGTTGTTGCTTTGCCAATTTGAACGTGACTTATTTACTCAAGGTCACTCAAATGGTTGCCCTCGGATTGAAAACCAGTTTCATCTCATAAGCAAAGTTTGTGTTTTTGTGCTACTTAGTGATATGATCATTGACATCTGGCTCTTGAAAATTCCCTGTTACTGAAGCCACATTAATTCAATGCTTATCTTCTTTCATTTGGATAAAGTTTCAACTTTAGTGAAATCTTCATCACTAGAGAAATACTCGTATACAAATATATTTATGTCATATTTTATTTTTCTCTTTTTCAGAACACCATGTAGCAGTTGAAAGAGTGCAAGGGGGAAAAAGTTAAATAATATTTAGGCTTCCCCAAAATTAGTTATTATGAAATACCAGCATCCAATTAAAATTACATTCCTTGTTCTAATAAATTGTGTATAAGGTGTTAAATATGGAAATGAAAAGAGTATAAAAATGAAAACAGAGATGGGCTTATCCTTTCAAGAACAAATTGTAGGGAAGAACTTTATGATGAGAACATATGTAATTAGAAATGACTTTAGGAATATTCAAAAATACTCTTTAGAATAAACGTGAAAAAAGTAAAAAAGGAGAAAGACAGAGAGAACAGAGTTTTTATATGCTACTATCATGAAACTTATATGCTCATTTTATTTAATAGAAGTATTAAAAAACATGTGGTATGTTTTTGGCTGATTCATGGTTTTTTTTTAATTAAGAGGACTTATTTTTTGAATAATACTCATACCATTGCTAACAACCCATTAAAGCAGGAGGACACATGTACATATCATATTCCTAGTACATAATGAAAGAAAAGTACTTCTTAAGAGGAGCTTTGTAAGAGTTTTAAAAAGAAAATACCCTAGTTTGTATTTTTGTATTTATAATTGTGATGAAAGAGGCATCTGGGATCTGATTCTAAAAGAACCTCTGAAACTTAAGAAGTTTGAAAAATAGTTCACAAAATGCCAACATCCCACCAAATTGAAAAAGTCTTCCTTATGAACAGAAGTGATTTGATTTATTTTATTACTGTTTCTATCATAGGGGCTGCTGTACTGTTGAGCACTACACAATTTCCCTGTAGCTAAAAATGATGCATCTGATATAATTGTTTTTCATTTAAGGCCAATTATCAGAGCAGGAATGTATGTTTATTTCCAGGAGGAGCTCATTTCTGTGTGCCTTTATGCACATAGCTTGTGCTTCCAGAGGTGCTTTGCAAACTGATGAGATCCAAAGGGCTGAGCTCAAAAAAGCGTTGGATTCACAGAGGTGACCTGAAAATTCTTCATGGCCACACAGCAGCCCTCTGTGGAGACCCCGGGGGGCCATGTAGAAGATTAGTGCCACCATCCAAAGGGCATGCGATCATAAATAGTCATAAGAGATTTTAATTTGGAGATGCTGAGCCTCCAAGCAACAACAAAGAAAATCAGTAAAACTGAGTTATAGAAAGGGATGGCAGGACTCCAGAGAAAGTTGGGAAATTCTCCAGCACCCTGGCTCCCCTTCCACTCCAGCTCTGCAAACAGACTGAGAGACTCGAGAAGAGCTCCCAGGCAGAAGATGAGGGCAGGCTTGACCCCAGTCACAGAATGGATGCTCAGCTTTTAGGCTGGGTTAGGGAAATTCTCCAGCACCCTGGCTCCCCTTCCACTCCAGCTCTGCAAACAGACTGAGAGACTTGAGAGGAGCTCCCAGGCGGAAGATGAGGGCAGGCTTGACCCCAGTCACAGAATGGATGCTCAGCTTTTAGGCTGGGTTAGGAAGTCAGCACTGGAGGCTAACTCAGCAAACAGCACCAACATTACCCCAAGAATTCCTTAGATCACCCATAAAGCATGGTCTCCGAGGTTTGATGTATACACCCTTGTAAAGTGTTTCTTAGGCCCACTTCACTTTGAGAACCACTAAGCTAGGCTAAAGATAGAGACAAAAGTAGCATTTATATCTGGACCGTTAAGCCATTCTGCCTTCAAGATAATTAGCCAAACCTTAATAAAAAAGAACAGGTAGGGAATTATGAGAGGCTTTTTCTTGCCTGTGATGTTTACCTTGATCTATGACAATGGCGAGCTTCTTTAATATGTGGTATCTAGTATATTGTTGGGTGGATTAATCAGCAGGCATATCGAAAACATCTAGTATAGGATCTAGCACATAATACACACTCAGTTGTATATAAATCTTTCTCCATCAAATTCACATATACACTGTTTTTTTTTAATGTATCAGAAAACAACTTGGCCATTTGCTCCCTACCTTTCCAAGGTGTTATTTGTCACTGGGGACCATCTTTCATGTTTTTGCCACTGGTTTCATGGTGTCTATGATACACCACAAGGCCCGGGCCTCCATTTTACCCAATTCTGGGGATTTCTAGGGGAAGCACGAAGCTACTTAGCCCCAGTTACAAACAGAAGTGGAAGATACTATATACTGAACAGCTGCCAAAGTGAAGTTAGCAACAGGACATTCAGGTTGACATTCTGAAGGACTAGGAATCCAGGTACTAACCCCACACTACCATAAATATTTAGGAAGGGGAGAGAAGTCAGAGTTTACTAAGATTCTTCAATGTACCAAGAATTTAGTCATAGGGAATTCAAACCAAGGGCTCCAAGTACAAGTGGGATCCAGGAAGCAAAACTTCAAAAATTCAATTTGCTAAGGAATATCATGTGCCTACTATATATTGAATACTGTTATAGATGAAATATCTTAAATTCTACTGGACTAAATGCTACTGGAGGACTGTATTATATAATTTAAATTGTTATAGCAGCAAGTAGTAGCAGGTTTGGGCTGAAAGCTGCAAACACCGGACTGAGGCTCTCAGTAACTGCTCCTGGCTCCAATGTGTAGGCCAACTTGGCTTCTGCAGAGGGGTAGAATGTGATGTACACAGGACCAGATTATGTGGAACCTCTGAGAGCCTCCTCCTGACCCAGTTATGGCTGCATTTCTGTAGACAGAAATGGGGTGGGAGGGGGCAAAGAATGAGCTCTATCATCCTTCTCCACAGGACGCACAGGACCAGATAATGTGGAACCTCTGAGAGCCTCCTCCTGACCCAGTTATGGCTGCATTCCTGTAGACAGAAATGGGGTGGGAGGGGGCAAAGAATGAGCTCTATCATCCTTCTCCACAGGACAGCCCCAGCACTTGGTCGCTTGTGGGATAAAGGCAATGCGGCTCTGTCCAGACAGGGACCATGAGAATGTCACAGGTGAGCATCATGGCTCCCGTTGTTGGCTGTGCAGTCCCCACTGCCTCCTCAGATGGGGCAGGACAGAGGTTCCTGAAAGATAGAAGCATTCTTATGTACCTCGGGATCTCTAGGATGTTATATGAGATTTAGAACTTGGTTGGCGTTCAGTTAGTGCTCTCTGCATGAACGAATGGATAACTGACCTGGACAGATGTGCAGACATTCAGATGTATGGGTGATGGACACAGAGATGGACAGATGTGTGGAAGGGGTGATGGGCAGAGGAATGAAGGGAGAGAGTTGATATCCCGAATTACTATGAACTGGCTATGTAGGTCAGTCCTGTACAAGACAAGCCGCAGGTATCGCTCAGGCTAATGGGGGACAGAGAGACCCAAGAACAAGGAGCACAGGGTACTAACTGAGATGTATTGCAGGATGAATATGTCCAAGTTAGCATGCAGGGGACTCTGAGGGTAGCCACAAAATCCCCAGACTCTTAGCCACTGTGTTAGGTAGGTATTATCTTTACCCTTACTATATACATGAGGAAATAGAAGCTCAGTGGCCGAATAACTTGTCCCAGGTCAAACATCTGGTATGTAACAGAGCTGGCGTTTGAAGCCAAATAGTCAGGACTCCAAGCTTATACTCAAACCTTTGTGTTAAGAACAGAGCTAGGGGGCCGGGGATTTAGCTCAGCGGTTCGGTGGCCTGCCTTGCAAGCGCAAGGACCCAAATTCAATCACCAGTACCCGCCCCCCCCAAAAGAACAGAGCTAGGATGAGTCAGAGATAAATATTGCTCCCTCAGTCAACATAAGAATTAAAAAAAAATCTGGCATACATTCAACATCTGTTATCTCCAAACTCCATGAATTTATCCATAAATTCAACAAATATTTGCTGAGGGCCAGTAATGTGTCAAGCACTGAGAACAGAGCAGCAAACAGGATATATAGGGATCCCCGCCCTTGAGGAGCTTATATTCTAGTGAAAGACATTGAATACTTAAATGTTCACAGGGCGATTGGAATATAGAGTGAATGTTTACGCTTTAAAAGACTGTTACAGGGAAGACAGATTGCTATGGAATTTGGGTTAAATGTGTTTAAGGGAGGGGGACATTTTGAGGAAGCTAATGGAAATGTGTGCTTTACTGTAGTAACATTTTTAAGGTAAACATTTACTATATTTTATGGTCAGCTTTATTGATCAACCTTGTGCAGCAATGTTTGTCAAATGAAGACATGACAGTGTGTTCCTGGCTGCTTCTTCTACTGTGTCTGGCCCTGAGCAAAGTTCTGTCTCCACCAAAGTCAAAAGGACCAGGAAACATCAGTGATTTGAGTTGATTCAGGACACGGAGGCAGCCACAGCAGTGCATCTAAAGACACTTATGAAAAAGGGCTTCTAGGACTCCTTGAGAAAGTGGCAAGAACAGTGGGATAAGTGGGTTCAAATTAGGTGGGGTGGGGGTGGCTATGACTTTTCTTTGGGGTACCGGGGTTCGAACTTGGGACCTTGCGCTTGCAAGGCAGGTGGCGGAACCACTGAGCTACATCCCCAGCTGCTATGATAATTTTTAATTCAAATATTCATGGTATGTTTGCCTCGAACCTTGTATGTGTACATCTGTGGAGGCAAGTGCTACAAAGAAGAGAGAGAGGAAAATGAAGGGGTTCACCTATTTTAGTAGAAGGAAGGGGCAACCCCCAAAGAACTTTCAGAGGACCCAGTGGCTGTTGGAGGAAAAGATCTTTCTATCCATTATATTATCCAGGTCTCACAGCAGTGGTGCCTGGAAGGCATCATTATTTTCGGCTTATGTAAAAAGAGGTGTGGTTATGGAGTGGCCAGTGCTTCCTTCAAGGCCATGGAGCCCTGGTGGCTTTGGGACGATTCTGCGGTCTCGGCCACAAACACTGAGTGGGATCATCTCAGACCTCGGATCCACACTCACGAAGAGGTGCCTTTGGGTCCCAAAGTTACTCAAGGCAACCTTCACAGTTGCCCTAGATTTTAGGATTTCGGGTTCACTGTGGTTTGTTTGAGGTGCTCTTGGACACCTTCCTTTACACCTGTTTTGAGTCCATGGGGCAGATACACAAGGATGCCGGAGCTTGTCCATTCTGATTTATGCAAATTAGTCCATTACATTATTTTCAGCTCAGCGGAACAGAAATGATTTGTGTGGGTCTGAAAGAAATTTATCTACCACCTGGTGTCGTTAAGAGCTCCCGTTCTTCATTGATGTTTTCATCATTATTACGCATCTCCTGTGATCTTCCTACTCTTCTCAATCAGTAGACGAAGCAGTCAGAGGTGCTGTTATTGTTCCTGCTTTGCAGATGGTGCATTAGAGTCTTCCAAGACTCAGCCAGGACACAGAGACGGGAGGTGAGGGAGGTGGACTTCCCAGTCTTTCCAGCTCCAAATATAGTGGTACTGTCTGCCAGGTGATTTTTTAATTTTAATTTTTATTCATTGAGTTTCTTGGTACATTTTAAGCATACATTATGATCACATTCATCATTGGGAATCTGTACCTTTATGTGATGTATCCTGGTTCTTATTTTTACCCCATTCCCCAGCCCTTCCTGCATCCGGTCCAGCCTTCCTATTTACAAAGACTTTGTTTCTGTTTTTTTCCTTTTCTCATATTTATTCCTTTCCATTCTTTCATTTTCCCTATTCTTCCCTCTTCCCCTTTGGACCTTTTCTTCCTTTTTCACATTATCTGTCATACATTCTGATCCTTATTTGCACTTTTAGTTTCTCACACCAGAGAAACTATTCGGTATTTACACTTGTGTGTCATATTTATTTCACTTAAGAGTATGGCCTCAATGTGCACCCATTTAGCTATAAATGTCTGTAGTTTCTCATTCTTTATGGCTGAGTAGTACTCCATTTTGTGAAAAAACAAATAAACAAAAAAACCCAACCACATCTTCTTAATCCAGTCTCCAACTGATGGGCAATTGAGCTGTTTCTGAGTTTTAGCTGTTACAAACAGTGCCTCTATAAACATGGGTGCGCATGTATCGCTGTGGAATGATTCTTTTAATTCTTTTGGGAAGATACGTGGCAGAGGGAGAGCTGACCCTGCTTTGCAGATGGTGCATTAGAGTCTTCCAGGACTCAGCCAGGACACAGAGACAGGAGGTGAGGGAGGTGGACTTCCCAGTCTTTCCAGCTCCAAAAATAGTGGTACTGTCTGCCAGGTGATTTTTTTAATTTTAATTTTTATTCATTGAGTTTCTTGGTACATTTTAAGCATACATTATGATCACATTCATCATTGGGAATCTGTACCTTTATGTGATGTATCCTGGTTCTTATTTTTTCCCCATTCCCCAGCCCTTCCCGCATCCGGTCCAGCCTTCCTATTTACAAAGACTTTGTTTCTGTTTTTTTCCTTTTCTCATATTTATTCCTTTCCATTCTTTCATTTTCCCTATTCTTCCCTCTTCCCCTTTGGACCTTTTCTTCCTTTTTCACATTATCTGTCATACATTCTGATCCTTATTTACACTTTTAGTTTCTCACACCAGAGAAACTATTCGGTATTTACACTTGTGTGTCATATTTATTTCACTTAAGAGTATGGCCTCAATGTGCACCCATTTAGCTATAAATGTCTGTAGTTTCTCATTCTTTATGGCTGAGTAGTACTCCATTTTGTGAAAAAACAAA
>NW_022900946.1:3288527-3341141 GCF_012274545.1 Fukomys damarensis | reverse complement strand
AGGATCGAACTCAGGTCCTTGTGCTTGTGAGGCAGGCAGCAGAACCACTGAGCTAAAACCCTGGCCCTTTACTTTTTGATTTCATAGATTTTCTTTCATATTTTTATTAACAACTCACTAACCACACTTTAAACTTTAGTAACCCCTCTCCCTTGCCCTCACCTTCCTATATCTCCTCAGAGGTCTGTTTCAAGGTTATATTGCCCTGTCACACAGAAGGACCCTCTGAAGCCTCAACAGTAAGTGCTTACTTCAATAATGGGTTGTTTTCCAAATACACTTTGTGGTGATATTACCTTCTTCCAAGGATATAAGAAGAGGAAAATGTTGTGTAATAGGAAAACACCACACACACAAACACTCATGATTTCCGGATACAGAAAGCAGTTCATCTGAGGATGAGTAGATCAGAGTAACAGAGGTTAATCCTAAAACTGGCATGTGGCACTTAGAAGCCTAAAATGACACAAAAGTTCAGTGTTTGTCTAGTCCCATGATTCAGTCACAGCAGAGATTCTCTCTTATGGTAATGTCTTCCAAGGTATTGAGCACCGAGATCACCCAGGAAGTCGTCTCCTGATATTTTCTCCCTGCTGGGACACTTGTTTTCAGTCCTTCAGGTGCTAGAAAGGTGATCATTGAATCTTAGCATCGCTGTCGGGAGAAGCCTCTGGGTTCTTGTCAGCAGGGTGGGCATCTTTTTGTTTCACCCTTCTTCTTTTCTCTTCCTCCCTCATTGCCTCTGTCACTGTCTGCTTTTCTCCCCAGATGCTGCCCCTTTCTTTCTGTCCACTCTCTCACATGATAACAGATTGAGCACAGCAGAGCTCCATCCCTGCAATAGCTGTCCCTCTGGCAGCACGACACTCACTGCCCCGCTGGAGATCTGGTAGGTCCGAAACAAACTCACTCCACCGCCAGCGGTCCCCATCAGCCTGTCTACCTGCCACCTCTCCTGGTGGTGATTGGCCCTCTTTGAATTTCAGCTCATTTGCTTGTCTTCTCTCTCTGGAGCACAAGAATGATAGAAAATAATATTTATTATCTAATGTATCCATAACTAATACTAGGTATTAGATTCTGCCTCTATCTCTTGGAGTAGGCTAGCACCACAGGAGTTTGTTTTTTACTCCTATAGTCAGTCAGAGAGGTTTGCAGGTCATCGAGCAAGAGGAAGAAAAGTGTCCCCCACACAGGGATTCAAGAGGGCAGGCTTTTAATATCATGTTTCCAGTACTGCCCTGGAGGCAAACATCCACAGTGCAGGAGTAAGACCATGGATGATAAGGAGTGGGAGATCCTGGAATGTACACAACATTTTAGCTCTATTGTTTTGGCTGCTAGAATCCAGTCATGTGACTACACGGCTTGGAAGTGCTCTTTAGTTATGTACCCAAGAGAAGGAGCAAATGGGTTTTTAAGAGCAATGAGCTTACGGAATTGAGCATTTTGTGTAATCCTTACTTAATCATTGCCACAATAAGACAAAGAAAGCCTTATCATCACCATTACCCAATGGGGTAACTGAGATGAGGCCCAAGACATAAAGTAATTTGCAAGACAACCCCACACTACTGTAGCTAATAAGTTGTAGAGTCTGGTTCAAACACAGGTCCATGGAGCTCCAACTCGAATTTCTCCTTGGGGAATCATAATTATTCTCCAAGGAAAGAAAAGATCTGGCTCTAGAATTCATAAAACAGCAAATAAAATGGTTTATAGTTACCAAATGCGTTGAGAGTAAACTCTTATTGGCCTCATAAAATGGACAGGAGTGGGCTGGCCGCCTTGGTTAAGAATTACTTACCCACCAACCCAAGTCTCTGCACTCCATGCAACTTCTCCACAAGATTTACTTTCTTCCTCCAGAAGAATCTATCTGGCTGCTTTATTTGATCCCAATGTATGAAACTTTTGGTACATGGTTAATCAAAATCTTACCAGCTTCATTAACCCAGCAACATCTTGCCAAGTGATAAATTCAGTAAATGGCCATATCTTTTAAAATTCAGAACTCTTGAGTGTTTCATATCCACTTGTGTATAATTTTTTAGACCTATATTTGTGTGTTAGCAATACAGTGTTAAATTGAAGTGTCTTCTTTTTTTGTTTAGACTCCTAAAATTGCATAAAATGGTTTCTAAAGAGTAACATATTTGAGGTACATCTATTTTTACAAAGGAAGGGTGAGTGGGCTTCAGAGGCCTCACAACTGAGTGAGTTTCTCATTCGGACAAATGAGTTTAGGACCACTGTCAAATAGTCTTTTGTAGACATCACCATTACCTGGTTTGATGTTGTATTTACTTGGTACTAATAACCAGCCACCCTAAGTCTGTCAGGGACGAGATCAATCCACAGGAAGTCTGGGAACCAGCTCCTTCACCCTCCGATTCACCCCAAATTCTGCTGTGCTTCTAGGCTCAGTGTGGACAGCCAGTGAAGCCCTGTGGGCTGTTTGTGAGTGACGAGGTTGATAAAAGGACAGAGGCCAGTAGGTTGGAGACTTAATCTTCTTACTCTAGTATGTGCCCCCCACCAAAAATGATCATTCTGTACTCATTCCAGCCACCCAAAGGTACCTGTGTACGTGTTTTAGAAACTCCGTTAATCAAAGCTGCTACCGACCCAAAGCTCAGCCCTCAGCTACCCTCTACTTTCACCCACTCACTTTATAATGGTAGCCACTTTCACAACTTTGAACACTTTCTACATGTATTTCCAGTTCACATCTTATTTGGACCCATTAATTCTGTTTTTGTAAAACAAACTTTCCCTTCAGTATCCCTTTGAGTGCTCCGTTGGCACCTAGAAACCCCCGTGCCCAGAGTAAACTGTTCGTGTCCTAACCCCCAGTTTAATTCTTGGCTGAGTCTTCCTCTTTCCTAACATGGTGGCTCTCTCCTTCCTATGGTCTAGGGCAGGCACTTGAAGCCACTCATGGCTTTTCTCATTCTCTTCTACCTATTATTGTTCTCTTCTACTCTATTAGTCACTTGTATTGGGGCTGTCACATGAGATCCTGATCCAAGCCACCGTCGCCTCTCACAGATTATTTCAGCAGCCTTGTACTGTCTTCCCTCTTCAGCCCTTACCTCCTATAGCCACTTGTCCACACAGCTGTGGGGAAAGCAGCCTTCTCATCCCTGTGACATGATACCCAACACCCACGACTTAAAGGAGGAGCAGTTTAATTTCGCTCAGAGTTTCAGGAATTCAGTCCGCTGGCTCCAAGGTAGACACTCCAGGGCAGAGGGGTGAGGCAGGACAGAGCTGCTCAGCTAGGGGTAGCTTGGAAGTGGAGCGGGGTGGGGCAGTGCAGAGAGGAAGCTGGAAGGGACCAGATGTAATGTGCAAAGCCAGGCCTCCGAGACCCGCTGGTGTGTAATCTGGGACTGGTACTTAGATTCCAAACTGAGATGATCAGATGTTTTCACCTAGAATTTTGGGTCTTTAGCAGGGTGACTTGTACAGAGAAGAACATAAAGAAGAGGAAGAATAGGGATTAATAAGGAGCAGAAGGAGATTATGATGAAAGAAGAAAGGAGACAGTGGAGCTTGATTTGTTTCTGTGGTGCCACACTAATGACCTGTGACCCGGGCCTGAGACCTGTGCCCCAGAGCGCCCCTTTCCTACCTCTTCCAAGCCAATCATAAGCAACTCTTTATGAGTCAGTTCGTATATCATTCAAGGAAATTCCATTTTGCAACAGTTGGCCAGAGATATTTCTTGCTTGTCAAAACACTCATGTTCTAAATTATGGGCCTAAAATATATATGGAAGTTGAAGGGGAAGTCAAGAGCTGAACATCCAAAGACAGTAGGGAGCAGGAGGTTCCCATAACTCCGAGGGGCCTCGCTCACCATCCCAAAGCTGGAATCGACTCCCTGTCCTGAGCGGCACGTGAAATTCATGCCCAGCCACCTACCTTTATGCAGGGTTGGGCATGTTTAACAGTGGGGATGTGAAAAAGCCTATAAGAGCTCAGCCATCATCAATACTCAGCAACAACGTGAGCAGGACCAAAGCAAAGTGGGTCCCATTCCGTTCCTTCCTGTGTTGATCCTTAGCACAGAAGGGCGGAAGGACAGGTCTCATGGGAGCCACTGCACAGCCCCTCGTGGTCGCCCCACCCACTGATGTGTCCTCTTCTGTGCCAGGTGAATCGTCACACCATGTGGGCATGAACTTGAGCAACAGAAGACCAGCAGCGCCTGCCCTTCCCAGCCACCTGTGCCAGCGATCTGCTGGGCCTCTGTCTCTGTTGCCCTGTTCATCCTTGGCTACACTAAATGTCCTTCTCCACTTTCACTGCTTAGACCAGCTGCCTTTCCACTGCTTTTCTTGGTGATCACATTTCCCCTCTTTTGGCCTCACAGTGCCTTAAATGGCCCCTTGCCTGCATCTACTACATACTCACTGGGTTTTATAACTTGAAAATAGTATGAATGTGACTTCTGGCTCAGATCTTTGCCTGGTCACACATTAACTGGATATTTGGGGTTAAGATACTCTGTGAGCTGAGTTTTTTTTCCCCCCTTCTTGTTAAGATAGGAATCAGCTCACTTTCCAGATTAGGAATTAAAGTTTTATTGCCCACAGGACTCAACTAATAACTAATCTACATCATAAAGCAAGTGGAGTAGATACTTAATTATAATTAAAACACTTCTCCTTGTCTCTTGCACATCAAGAGGTAGCAATAGTGGTTAAGGAAGCAGGAACTATCTTATTGGAATCTTTCCAACTTGGTGATCTTGGACAAGTTGCTGAACTCCCCTGTGCCTCAGTTTCCTCACCTGTGACATAGGGACAAAGGTAATTTTCACCTCAGAGGATGATTGTAAAGATTAAATGGGGTTATTTTTTAAATCTCTTAGAATAATATCTGATATAAAATAAGACCTCATTAAATATTATTATCAAACGATTGTTGGTCTAAGTCAACTACGCATTATCAGAGCTCTCCCAATAGGCTGCAAATCCTGTACTATTGATCTTTATTTTCTAGGGCTTATCAGAGTTTCTGGCATACAGTGGCCCATCAAGAGATTGCTTAGTAAAAGAAGGAATAGATAATGTTCCAGCAGAGGAACTTTAAAGCTCTAGGAGGAATTTTGCCTCCATGTTTTGATCCCCTCCCACCACACCAGCCCATCCCAGAGAAGACATAAACATGCTGAGGACCAAAATAAGTGCAAGATGAAACCGGGAAGCTGACGTCACAAATGATCCCTAGAAGGGAAAGAACCTGACGCTCACATCGTGCCCTCTCTGTCAAAATGAACAGTGATTTACTCCAGCAAATTACCAACTGTACAATATTTACAGCTAATTCCCGCTTCCTTCCAGGGTGGCAGTGGCAAAGGGAGGCAGGTGGTGTAGGAAGTAAATGCGGGATGCAATTTCCATTTCAGCGGTCGCGTTTTCTGCAGCAACCTCGGGCGACAGCGTCATTTATATCTTTGGCTCACACAATCTTTTCTGCATGTGCGTGAGTCTCGATTGCAGGCAGTTGAGGTTTGTGTGGTAGGCATTAGGCATTTATGAGCCAGAGAAAACATTCACTAGTGCTGGCAATTCATCTAAGGGTGGAGGGAGAAAAGGACAGGAGCACCCAAGCACACACGGGTTCCTCGTGGGAGTGTCAGGGACCTCGGTGGGGTGGGGAAGCAGCGCATGGCCGGGGAAGACGCGTTCTGTCTGTCTGGGAGCTCGGGTCCCCACTCCCCAGGCACTCTCCCGGTCCAGGAGAGCCACACAGAAGGGCCCCCGGCCTCAGCCCTTGGACATTTCTCGTCCCCGTGTACACCCCAGATCACCATCTGCGTGTGTTACCCGCGCCCAAGTTTTCTCCAGGGCAGACCTCTCCCCTGCTGGTACTGCGTGCTCGCCTGACGTTTCCATCTGGAGATCCAGAAAGGGTTTCAAAAGCAACGTTTCTGGGGCAGAGCTCCTGACCTCTCCACGCCACGCCCAAATCTTGCCTCAGTGTCGTCCTCCGCGTTAGTGCCTGCTTTATTCTTCCGGTTGCTCCGGTCCAGCGCCCTGGAGTTACCCTGACATCTCTCTTCTGTAAGTCCATATGTTAGTTCTGTTGGTTTTCTTCTCCCAAAGACGTCCAGAATCTGCCCGCTGCGTCACTCCGCTGCCATCTCTTACCAGGGTAGCCACGATTGCTTCCTTACTGGTTTCCCGATGGGTCCGCTCCCACTGCACCACTTAGACTGGCCCTTGGCAACTATAATTCAAACCATAACACTTAGTTCTCTGCCCAGAACTGCTGAGAATTCCCCTTTGTAGTCAGAATAAAGTTTCAGCATCTGGCTTTGCGGTGCCTCTCGGATCTAATCTCTCACCACTGTCCCTCTCCATCCTCTCTAGCCACAAGGGCCCTCTGTTGTCTGTGTGCCACCAAGAACACTCCCACCGTCGGGGCAGTTTCCTCTTCTTGGAAGAGGCATCTGGTAGGGAGCCACGTGATTTGTTCCTGTATTTCCTTAAGTCTGTGTAATGGTGTGTGTATGTGTGTGTGTGTGTGTGTGTGTGTCACTAGGTATGGAAGGATTTACCAAGAATTCTAGTATAAGATAAAGGCTGATAAATTAACTACTATAACATAAAACTCCTGTCCATCAAGGCACATAAAAAAGCAGTATGTTAGGCCACAAACGGAGATAAAATACTTGCAGTCTATACAAAGGAGAAAGGCAAAGTGTTCTGAATATATAAAAGCTACATACGCACACGCATATACATATATGTACACATACACATGCGTGCACACAGGCACACATGTGCACATATGCACAGGAGGATTCCACCAGGAAGAAACACAGACCACAAATCCAGGGAGAGACCTCTTAAATGTGAGAAGTCCCAGTAAAAACAGCAGCACAAATTAAGCCCCATGGCACAGGGTGCCTTTGCCTCTTACAGAGGGAGGAAGTGCAGCTCAGCACCAGCACCAGTACTGTGCAGACAAGACTGGCGTCATGGCCTGGAGGTGAGCAGTTGCACTGTCTGGGATGCACCCTACAGAAACTCCAGCCCTGGTGTATCAGGAGGGCTGTGCTGCAAGAGCCAAAGTGACATTGTTCATGAAGCCACAATTAGAAACAGTGCTGACATCCGCCATCAGAAAACTGGACATGTGCAATGCCATAGTCTGTACGGTATTTTGCATTGGTGAAAGTGAATGAAGTAAATCTAAATGCAACAAGAAAAAGAGGATTTGCAAAGATTATTGTTTATTTTTTAAATGTACAGAAGACTAAGTGGACTATTTTGCCATTTTTTCAGAAACAGCAAAACTGAACAATATGTTGTTTAGAAATACAGCATATGATGTATAAACACACAAGGGAAAGGAACACAACATTCGGAAGAGTGGTGTTTTTCTCTCCAGGCAGCTCTCCAGCTGTCGCGCACTCAGCCTTGATGGTGGCTTGTGGGTGGGTCAGTGCTGCGCCTGCCTTTGGTCAGTCAGCCAGAAAGCACGAAGCCCATTCCAGGCAGGGCACCTGAGTGCCCAGGTGACACTCTTCGGACTGCTCACGCCCTCACTCTTTCCCTCCCCCTTCCTCCACCGTCTCCACATCCGTGCTTCTCCTGTGACACCTGGCAGCGTGCGAGCAGATGCCGTGCATCAGAGACTTTCGCTTTCGGCCATGGGTCCCCGTGTGTTTTTGTGTCCTGGCAGAAGAGGCCTTCCACATCTGCAGGTTCTGCGCCCACAGACCCGACAACCACCTGTTCAAAAGTACTGAGGGAGGAATCACATCTGTGCTGAATGCATATGGTTTCTCTATTCCCAAACAATCCAGTGCAGGAGCTACCCACCTAGCTCTCACATTGTGTTAGATATTGTACGTAATCCAGAGATGATTTAAAATATAAGGAAGGGGGCTGAGGATTTAGCTCAGTGGTTCCGCTGCCTGCCTTGCGAGTGCAAAGACCAGAGTTTGATCCCTGGTACCTAAATAAATAAAATATAAGGGAGGGTATGCACTGGCTGTGTGCAAATACTATGCCACTTTATGCAAGGAACTCAGATCCACAAGGGATTCTGGACTGGATCCCTGGTGGGTGAGAGGGATAACTGTGTATGTGGATATATGTATAAATGTACATACATATCTGTATTATCCATATATGTATGTGTGCCTGAGTTTATTCTAGGACAACTGCATAGGGGAGGGGGGCTTTGGATCAGGCATGCTGTAACAAGGGTTAGCTCACTCAGTGGGGCAGGTGAAAAGGGGCATTGTAAGAAACTGGAGCAAAACATGCAAATTATGAGCTATGACCAAGTGAGTGAATCAAGAAAATTTCAAGAAGCTTCCATGAGACCCCAATGCAGAGTGCCAGGTGCGAGTGTCACGACTATGGGCAGAATACAGGGCCCTCACCGAGGACCTGAGCCCCCAGGCATATGTCTATTCTCATTGGCAGATCCTGTTCTGTAATTTTGCCACTCTCCCATTTCTGCACAGTTGTACCGAACTACATTAATTCCACAAAAATTATTTTCACACCCATGTTTTTCATTGCCCAAAGCTCTTGAGAAACCACCTGTCCATGGTGCTGCCGGGGGCACGGGAATTCTTGGCACAGACATGGAATAGCATCTGGAAAAAGCAGGGGGTTAATCTTGTCCAACTGTACCAGCTTTTCCTGGGAGCCTATTTGGCCCTTTGCCACTGGAGCTCACAGCCGCCTAGAGAAGACAGGAAAGGAATACGAGCCATTTGGTGTGATGGGTCAACAGTGGAAATAGGTATTAACCACAGGCAGTAGGGGTCTGAGCAGGAGGAAGTCCTGTCAGCCTGGGAGAAGTGGGACCATGGAGCAGAGCCCTGCTGGGGGCTGTCAGCCACCAGATCCGGGGGCAAAAAGGGTTTCAAAAGCACTAATGGTTTCTTAAGGGGCTCACATCTTGCCAGGGAGCATTGTTTGGCAGGATGTCAGGGAGGGTGATTTGCTTGTATCTGTTAAAACCTTTAATACACAAACTCCCATGACCCAGTAATTCAACTTCTCTCCGACTACATTAGGGAAATACTCAAAGTGCATAAAGGAGCGTGTGCAAGCCTGCTTGCTTTAGCCTTATTTGTCATAATGGGAAATTGATTAATGCTAAAGGACCCTTTACAGAGGAATGGCTAAATTCACAATGGTTTGCATCTACTGTAAAGTAACATTCATTTTAAAATGTGACGTGCATTGACAGGGAAAGATCTCAAGAAGTACTGTGGAAGAGAAACCCAAATGTTAGAATGCCAAACAGGGTGTGATACTATTTGTATCAGTATATTCCCGCACATACATATGTACTCACCCAAAACAGTATTATACGCCACATCTTTTCTCTGGATGTATATATTCCAGAAAGATGCCAACATGGGACAATGAGTTCCTCCTTTTGGGGGGACAGGTTTCCAAAGAAGACTAAGTCACACACAGGCTTTGTGGGGTGCTCTGGGAGTCTAGACATAAAGAGACAGAGCTTTCTTGCTGATTGATATGAGAGGGTGGAAAGAAGCTTTCCAGGGAGGAGGCAGTGGTAGTTGTTATTCCAAGTACTAAGCCAGCCATGTGGACCTAGAGAGGGAACATTGTGTCCACTTGGAATCAGGGTGGTGAATCTACCCTAACTCAAGGAGTGAGCCTGAAGGAGAACACGGTGATTAACAAAGGGTGTGTGGCTGTAGGGGGCCGTGAACCATAGGTGTGTAGGGCTCTGGAATGGGGCAAAAGGTTCTTTAGACAGGGCAAAGTGGATCCAGACAAAAACTGAGAGGCTGGCTAGGGAAGAGCCCTTCTCACCTGTAATCTTTCAGCCAAAGCAACATCTTACCTTGCCAAAACCATTGTGAGAGTATCAAGGCAGGAACAGAAATGGAACAGCAAGGGGATAGTTACTTGCTCTGAAAACATTCTGTGAAAGGGCTGCTTTCTTAGTGTGTTGCTGTGATGATGGCACAGTTACTGTGGACAGATGTGAGAGGCAATCTGATCACACATGCAGAGCAGGCTGGCACGTTTTATGTGCCCCTTCCCCACCTGCCAGCAGCACAGATCCCATCCTCTGTGTCTGGATCTTCCTGAAGTTTCCTCTCGTAAGTGCTAGAACCTACCTGGGACTCCGAGTCTGGCTCCTGACAAGTCTGGTGAAGAGTTCAGAGCCTCAGTGAAGGGGTGGTGTAGGTATATAGCAGAGAGCTGAGCTGCTGTTGGTGGGGGGGAAAGGCAGGGGAGTTCCAGTCCAGTAGATAGACCCAGTATGGTAGAAATAGATGAGAGAGTAGGACTCCGGGTAGGTGTGACAGGTACTTGGGGCAGGCCATCTATTACCTCCAGGCTCAATCTGCTAGGGATATTGGAGTGCTGACATATTCCCACCCAGGATAAGATGTAGTTCACAAACAGTGGCCAGAGGCCAATGGACAGGTGCATTGGCCATAGAAATGAAAGACTAGAGCCATGCAATTAGGCAGAGACAAAGAGAGAGAATTCCTGCTCAATATTTTGAAAAAAAAAGTCAAGGAAGAAAATTTCAATTTGGTGCTAGTAGTTAACACCTAACATTGCTATTTTCCATTATTAAGAAGTAAATATTAGGCTCAGATTCTGTGGCAGACAGCAACATCTTTCTTTATGGTTACTCTTTATTCTTGACAATTATCTGAGATATCTCAGTCTTATGGTTTATATCTAAGTGTCTCCCCAAAGCTTCATGTACTCATAGGTGGGGCTTTTCTGAGGTGGCTGGTTCTAGAGTGCATAATATTGGACCGAAGTGTTTGTGGTACTATATTAGCCCACTGATTAGAATTAGCATAGTTCCGTGTGTGGCTGAATGGATTACTAAAGGCAGAAGCCCCTCCCTGGGTGGCACTGATCAATAGTCTTATAGCCTGGATGAAAAGGAAAGGCAGGCTCACTCCCTTACCACTTGCCACATCCTGCCTACCCTGCTGTGAACTGTTTCTCCTTTTTGATGACCTTTTATTATGCCACCCTGCCTTGAAGCCAGCTAACTATGGGCTGAAACCACTACCAACTGTGAGCCACAATAAACCTTTCCTCCTTTAACTTGAGGGTGTCCAGGATTTTGTCTCAGCAATAAGAAAAACAACTAAAACATTTACCTATATAACAAATTACTACAAAATGAAGGGGTAAAAATAACATACATGTGTGATCTCATTTTCTCTGTTTCTTATCTCTGTTTCAGGTTCTCTCATAGGACTCTGTTCAGGTGGTTGGCCAGGGCTGAGGTCTGAGGTTCAACTAAGGAAGGATCGATCCACTTTCAAATGTGTAGAGTTACTAGCAGGACTCAGTTCCTTATGGGTTACTAAAGATCTCAGCTTCTTGCTGGCTGTTGGCTGAGACGGACTCAATTCCTGGATAGAAGAACCTTTCCCCATGATGGCCAACTTCACCAGGCTTAAAAAAGAGAGAACTCTTAGAGGGATGTTAAAATCTTCTGTAATGAGTGATGGAACTAACATCTCATCCCCATGTTCCCATGAACATGGCTTAGAAGTGAGCTTCTGCACTTTTCAACACTCAGCATGGGAAGATCACACAAGGACATGCATACTAGGAGGTGGTGACAACTGGGGAACCATCTTAGGATCAGTCTTTCATAGAAACTAGTTGTTTTTTCATTCAAGATAGTGATATACAGATCCTATTTTAAATAGATGTATTAAACCAACCAATGAAATAGGAAAGAAAAATGCTGAGTTCATGATGGCATAAATATAAATGTATGTACAAAAATGGTGGTCTGAGATGCAAAAAATATTCACTGTTACCAAGATGTTCTCTTTTTAAAAACTTTAGTCCTTGTTTAACTTATTTATTCATCTATATCGATCCATCTAACAGTCTACTCAAAGAATAGTAAGATAATTATCTTATCTTGTAAGGAATTTGACTTAATGATGTGCTTCTAAATCCTGGTTGCACTTTAGGACCCCCTGGTAAATTTTTAGAAGAGTCCAGTGACCAGATGTCATCACAGGCCAATTGAATCAAAATCCTCAGTTGTGGGGACCAAGGAGTCTCTCTGGCTGCCAGAGTCCAAATCACATGGCGGCCTTGGAGCATCGATCCACTGGCTGCAGAATTACAGCTGCAGGAAATGTTGGAGACATAGGCAGCAAACCCCACAAATTCGCTAGCAAGCTCCACCTGTTCCTTTTTTGAAGAATAGAGATTCCAGGGAGGTAGCTTACTTTCAGGAAGGAGGTGGTAGAGCCCATGCTAAACTGTCACCTTTGTTCCCAGTCCCTGGGTTTACTCTAGACCTATAACTTGACCTCTAGCACAAACCGTTCTGCTCTACTATGCCTTCCCAGAAGCTGGAGATGAGAGATTCTGTGTCACATATGCATTTCACTGTTGAGGACTCTGTAGTTATGCCTTGTGTGATGCCCTTGGCCCAGGGCCAAGAGTGTGTACCAACATCCTCAGAAAGGTGGTTTCCTGCACCTGGTAGCGAAGAGATGGGGCCAACAGACCACCAATTTAGGCCCTGCTTGGCTCCCTTCTCCTGTTTCCGATGCTTGGAGTATATGAACTGAGTGTGTGTGTGTGTGTGTGCGTGTGTGCGTGTGTGTGTTGAAAACGTGAGCATGCATAACTGTGGGATGATCCTTCATCTGAAAGGAAAGGAATTTAGAGTGTTTAGAGACAGAGAGAAGAACAGTGCTGCTAGGACTTTGATGAAATGGGATTTGAAGATGGAGGACATATTTACAGGGCCTTATAGACCACAAGAAAGGGCTAGAGTTTTATTTTAATATCATGAGAACATAATAATAACAAACATCTAACACTTAGGTGTATTTATCGTATAGTTTTTATGTATATTGGCTAATTCAATCCTTATAGTAATAGTTCCAATGGAAAGATGTTATCATTATCATAAATATTACATTTTAAAGAGAAAGACTAAGGCAGTGATAGATAACTGCAGCACACAGTCTGCAAGTGGCAAAGCTGCCACTGGACTCGGACGGTCAGTACCAGAGACCGCGGTGTCACCCACTGTGCCCACTGCCCTGCTCCCTGTGGCGTGGCCTTCTGGGGAGCAGCTGCTGCTCACTGTGGATGACGGTGTCCGGGGAACAGGCTGGGAGGAGCAGGCAGATGGGAGGAGCGGAGGTGCCAGTGCCTGGCCTGGGAAGGGGTGATAGAAGGAGCTAAGTTTAGATGTGGTTTAGAGCAGAAGCAGCAGACAGACTTACCAGCTGGGACTCGGGCTGTGCTGCAGGGCACTGAGGAGCCGGGTAACTCCTGGGTCCTGGACCGAGCCCCGGTGTGACTGATGGTGTCTTGCCTGCATGAGGAAGGCTGGGGCTCGCGGATCTGGCTTGATATTTGGGGTGGGGGTGCAGCGTGCTGCCTGGACATCCGCCAGATGTAATTCTGCACCTCACCAGGAGCACATCTTCCTTCTTCCCTTCCTTTTTTCCACTCTCTTTTCTTCCTACTGGCTGTTCCCCTCTTCCCTATTTCCTTTATTTTTTCCATCATGCAGCAGATATTTACCAAGACCTCCTTGGTGCCAAGCACTACTTCAAGTGCCCGAAGCACATTAGTATGTGAAAGAGCCCAATTACCTCAGTTCTTTGGAGCTTATATTTTTTGGGACAGACCGATACCCCAGAAACAGACACATAAACGAGATCATTGCAGAGAGCAGTTGAGCCCTGTGAAGTAAACAAAAAGCCAGTGTGGAGGACAGAGATTTCAGATAGGGGGCTTGGTGTGAGTGATTGCTCTCTGAGGAGGCAGCGTGACACTGAGCATAAGAATAAGAGAAGTTACAAGTTATGGGGAGAGCAGAGGGGAGGGCGGGAGGGGCTCTCTGGGCTGGGCATGCATACACATCTGATACTCCAGGACTCTGCAGTGGAGGCTGCGTGTCTGTGCTTATCTCTCTAGGTGTGCAGTTACCTCCTTTCCTGTCCTTTCCCCATCTGTTACATGATCAGATTGATTGGTCTGAAAACCTGTTTAGCATTTCACGCACCCGCAGCTGTGAAAGTTAGGTCTAAATACAGCCACACTAAGATGCACTAATTAATTTATGATTGTATTGTACATTGTTGAAGCTGGAACTCTTGATCTAGGGATTCGACTTTCTGAAAGAACAGCTGAAGAGCAGCACAGAAGGCTCATGCCAGGGCACTTGGTAGAAGAGTTGTCCGGCTGGTCGAGCCAAATGGGTAGGGTTGGGTCTGGCTCTATTCACCCAGCAAAGAATATGATTTCATACAGTGCTGTTACTCAGATGCAACCAACTCTAGAACTGGAGCATATTCTGCCTGATCACATTCACACCGCCACACATACAGATGGGTGATTCCATCCTGCCTCACTTATCCTGCAAGTTTCCCTAGCCAGGCATGACCAACCGCAGCAGCGCTTTGACAAATAAAACATCGAGTGCTTTCCCTGACATTGTCTCTCCCTCTGCCCAGGTTCCCTAGGCCACGTTGGAAGAAACATATACAGGTGCTTTACAAAAGCCAAGTTCATTTTCAGGATAACATGAGATTAAAGACGTACTGCCTCACCCTGAGCACTGATCCTAAGGTGGTACTCTCTGGGAATGCATCATAAAGGACAAGCTTTGTATGTGACAACGGCAAGATCAAAGCTTGCAATGACAAGTATTGCTTTCAGGTGCCCTGCTAAGTGCATTGCAAATCTCATAAAACATGCTCTGAAAGTGGTCCTCGTTGTGATTCTCACTTTATTCGATGAGGAAACTGAGGTTTGAGGTAGTTAGGTAGGTGTTCCAAAGTCATAGGAAGATAGGATGGCACAGCCGGGATCCCAGTCAGCTGCAGCAGGTTGAGAGTCATGTACCCAAGGAGATAGAAGACGGTGCTCAGGGGCTACAAATGGAACAAGGAATGTTGCTATTTTTTTGCCCTTCCTCCTCCTCCTTCTTTTTCTCCTCATCTCCTTCTCCTCTTCCTTCTTTTCCTTCTTACTGGAGATTGAACCCAAGGCCTTGTACACACTAGGCGAGTTCTCTACCACTAAGCTGCACCACTAGATCCTAACAAGGGAGGTCCTGGGCAGGCAACTGACAGAGCCTCCATAGATGTAAATGCTAACTTCCCTGACTCAACTGTTGCATGTTGTGTACCTGTCCTGAATGATCACACTTACTCCGTAAATATGGAAATCAACATAGTCATAATGAATAAAAAAAGGCCATGGTGCTGTTTTGAAAGGCAGGTGAACAAAGCAAATAGTAGCCCAAGGAAAGGCAAGACTTAGCAAGAGCTGTCCAAGTAGTGGGTGCCTTTACAAAGCACAGCGTTTCTGTCACTCCAGAGCTGAGAGCTGTGATGCCCCCCACAGTCCGGGGCAGGTGAGAAGGAAGAGGGCTTGAGGCTCCCCTAGGCAGGGATGGGTTGATGCATGGCTGGGAGTGAAGTGTGAGGTGGAGAAATCCAGAACACGGGCTCTCAGCGAGGAACCCTCCATCACTGTCTGTTACTGTGACCCTTCTGTAACCATCATTTAATTTTTGCACCTGCTGTTTGGGAGGCTGAGTCCAAGGACAGAAAATATAATGAGATAGCCAACAGAAGTGGGTGTGAGAGCTTCTGCAGAAGGGCTTTCTTGATGCTTATGAATAAAAGATCAGGGAAGTGCACTCCAGGGGGTTCCTCAGTCAGGGCCAGGCAAGTGTTCCTTAACTGTGTTCACTCAAAAATGAAGGGGCATCTTGTCTTGAAACTTCTGGGGGCGGTGGTCCAATCACAAAAGACACAGGGGTGGAGGGTGAGTTATGAGCATGAGGACTTGATGGAGGCTGAGGTTGTAGGCAGGCCAGGCAGTGGTTTAGATTTTACATTCTTGCTTTCCAATCTGTGGGCTTGAGAATTATTGCAAGGGATCTCTATTTCCTTCTGATACCCAACACTGGATATAAATAAAGTCAATATAAACTCCCATACAAACACATACACACACAGCAATTTTTCAAAAATATAGATTCAATGGTGAATCAAACACAAATGCATTTTAAAGGATTGTTAAGTTCAGAGTTGCTTCCTGTCCATATGTACTTTTGAAATCAAGTGCTATAGAAGAGTCAGCTTCTGTCGTAGGGTGGTCTGTCGACATCATTAACCAGTGAGAGCTTTGGGAAAGGGCAGGGATGACAGGAAAACAAGCACTGCTCACAGTGTGTGCTGTGTGCAGCGTGGGTCCTCCTGTGTGCTGCTCTGCCCCACAGTGAGGTCTCCCAAATGCTTAGGCTCCTCGGGCTGGTGAGAAGAAAAGATTCCTAGCAGTTTGGTGGCACAGGTGCCAAGCTGAAGCTGTTTGTTACACTAAGACCAAACTGTGTTTATACCCATTAATTAGATGGCTGGATCTCTATGTATTTTGGTCGCTGTGTAAATAAGGGCGCATATCTGCGGCCACCAGGAATGGTCCTGTGTATTCAGAGTTTGGCCAAGGCTCTCCCTTCACTCACTCAACACACTGATCTACTTTCACTCACTAAAAATTTCCACCTGCAGCCCTAGCAAGAGAGGATGTTCGCCGGCACGCATTCTAAGTCAGGTGTCCGCTTATATATGGCTCTGATGCATAGTATTGAAAGTTTTTAAATTGATGATTGCATAGATAAGTGAAGTTGGCCCCAAAAGTTAAAGCCATATAGGCAAAGAGGTCAATATGGAAATCTCTTAAGAGCCCAAGAGCGACAGTATTGACCCTTGAGTGTACTGTGGCATTTCTGTACCATCCGGGGCTGGTCAGACAGATCATGACAACAGAGCCTTCTTCTGAGCTCAAGAGAAGCTGTCACATGCCTGGAACCCAAGGGGGAACTTTCTCTTTGGGCTGGACCAAGAACTTGGACTTGGCCCCTCAGGATTACATGTGACTGTCGTGAGTGTGGAGCCACCATGAGACTTGGTGAGAAACTATGAGGTTCTCGCTGCCCTCACCCAGAAGAGCAAGATCTACTTTGAGAAGCTGAGAGCCTTCCTGCTATCAAGGTGGATGGAGAAGGTCCGAAAGGAGTACTTTCCTTTGTCCTTGTTGTCTTCTTACCTTGTATCATGTCTTAGGCCACAAAGTAGGAGGATGTTCCCTCACTGATTCTTTCAGAGAAGTTCATCCAACAATGGTTCAGAAAAACTGGTTGTCCTTAGACAAGACCAGTGTGCACGAATGTTCTCATTTCCTTGCTCTTCCCCTTTTGGTGTCTGGTTCTACTGAGACTTACACTACCTTATTCACGTAAAGTGATGATTGAGCTCCAGAACTTGATCTGAATCACTTTTGCTTCAGCAGAATCATCAGGAAAAACACAAAGAGAATTCACTTCTCTCTTCACATTATACTCAGTCTCCTGCGTGATTTCCAGTCTCTTCCCACTGCCTTCCCGTCCTTGAGCTCCTTCCTGATCCCCTTCACTCAACACCCAGATGGGGCTCGAATACGGTCCAAGGCACCTACAGGCATCTTCGGTTTCCTTGCTGTCGTCATCATTCTGCCTCACCTGCCTGGCGCAGGCCCCTCCTGTCCACTGGCTGCTGCACACTGAGTAGATGACTCAGTTCAAATTATGGTTTTCAAGGTCATCTGGACACTCGGGGCCTGTGATAGTTCAGTATGTAAAGCAGATGAACCACTCCTTGACCCTTGGGTTTCAAGGCAGGTTCTGAAATCCTAATTCAAGCTATTATCAATGGTTTGGGTAGAAGACCTTTGTCAGTCGTTATTCAGAACCAAACCATGTCTGCCCACGGAGTATGGGCTGAATCCGTCTTTCCTTAGTCCTTTGGGGCTGGCTCTGTCGATGGCCCCACCCCATCTGAGCAACATTCAAGCAGAGGTCTACAGAGACCTAGAATTCCTGCCCATCCACACAGCAGAGTTTCCTCACACCTGGGGCACCATGTTCAGCAGCCCCTGACAATCACAATTGTAAGATTTGAAACAGGGTCTCTAGACTGCTGTGAACTAGTTACTCAGCGATGGCACAACACTCGTAATGGTAATAACAGCAAACACTTAGGTAGTGCCTATTGTGTGCCAGGCAATAAAGGCAGGCACTGAATTTTGGGTGTGGTTGGGTGTGTCTCCCAAGAGTTCCTGTGTTGAAATTTAATCCCCATTGTGAGGTATTACAAAGGTAGAAGTTAATTACACTAAGGTATTTAGAGGCAAATCCTTTGGGAGGTGATTAGGGTTAACAAGAGTCATCAAGGTGGATTTCCCCATGTTTGATTTAATGGTGGCTTTATAAGGAGAGGGGGGCGCACATGTCTGCCCTGCACCATATCAGAATTCTGATAGCAAGAAGGTCACTACCAGGTGCAGCCCCTCAGACCAGGGGCCACAATAAACTTCTTTCTTTATAAGTTTCTCAGCCTCAGATATTTCTTTACAGTTCTGCAAAACAGATTAAATCGGCAGCACATACTTGCAATTCTTAAAACATCTTCTTATGATTTCATTTTATAGATAAGGAAATCTAGGCACAGGGAGGTTAGGAAGCTTGCCCAAAGTTCCACCTATAATTCAAGGTAGAGCTGACACTTTAGTCTGGGTAGTTCTTTAAGCCAGTGGTTCTCAGCTAGAGGTAATTTGGACTCCCAAAGGCCCTCCTACAGCATCCGTAGGTACTGGTGACTGTTGTGACTCTAGGGTGCCACTGGCATCTGCAGAGTAGAGGCCAGGGATGCTACTCGATATACACAGTGCAGGACAACCCTCAGAATAGAGTCTTCTGTCTCAAAACGTTGACGGTGCTGACTGTGACACCCTGGGTTAGACCAAGGCCATTGAAACATGAAGGCAATCTTCTCAATGGCCTTGTCTACGATATTTCAGCATCGTTTGTTCAGTCCAGAAGTTAATGAAGCTGCTCACTTGCCCTGGTGGTAAAAGTTAGTGAGACCTAGGAAACAAAGGATGGGGTGTCTTTCCTGGGTGTTGGGATGTGTGGTGGTGGTGATGGTGGCAGAGTAGAAGTGGAGATGAATTCCCTTGCCTTTTCTTCCGCAAGAGTCTCTGGAGGCAAAAACGAGACCAGAATGATTCTTACTAGGTCGCCAGAATCCACACATTGTCAATTTATCATCCAGCTGCCTGCTGTCCCTTCCGAGTCCTCTAACTCTGTCCCTAAGGCCTTCAGGCTCAGAAAATGACACTGCTCTTCTGTCATGGGAAATGACCAGGCCAATTCTTAAACACTGTCCTCCCTGATCCCAGCCGTGTCCAATTCACCAGGTCTCAAAGACTTCACCTAGCTGCTCTTGCCGAGACTCTCTCTCAGAGTAAAATGATTACCAAAGCCTCGTTTCTCCTCAGAGGTGCTAATCTGCCCCCTCTTCCGGCTCAGCTGGACTTCAGACCGTCATTAACGTTGTCTTTTCAAATACTGGTCAGCAGCACTGACTCTGCTGGGTTTCAGATATCAGCTCCTGCCCAGCCAAGCTGGGCGATCTTAGCCAAGGCACTCGGCTTCTCCATACCTCAGCTTATGCGTTAATACCGCAGAGAATGATGAATCCCATTTTCTTAGCCTGCTCCAGTGGACTGAATCCCTTATCACCTCAGGAGTGTGTGGGACAGAGATGACCCAAAAGTCTTTTCACCTGCTCGGCACAAACTTAAACTCAACAACAGTGCCTTCGATGCCTGTGCTCTGGTGTTTGCTTCCATCCTGTGATTGTGTGTCCTCCCAGCCTGGAATGCTTTCTTTATTCCTCTTTTGTATTTAGTCCTTTTCTACCCCCTTCCCTCTTCCTCGCCATTTCTATCCCTCATATCTTTCTCACTCTTTCTTCCCCTTGTCTTTGCTGCTCCTTTCTCTCTCTGCTTCACCTCCTTCTCCTTCTTCTTCTTGCAGTACTGGGGAATGAATTATTTCCTCAGCCCTTTTAAATTTTTTATGGAAAAAGACACTAGATTTCCCAGGCTGGGCAAGAGCTTGCAGTCCTCCTGCCTCGGGCTCCCAGTCGCTGGTATTCGCAGCATGCATCACCAGACTGGGCTACTTCTGTCTTCTAGTCCTCATTCTTTGTTTCGCCTCGTATCCCCTCTTTCTACTCCTCCATTCTGCACTTTTCAGGCCACTTCTCCCTCTTTTAGGTCCATGACAGGGCAGTGAAAATGAAACAGATAAAATTCTATTTGAAAAGAGACTTCTGTCCACAACAGAGATGCCCCATCTGAAGCACAGGCCGCTCTCTGAGTTCTGTGTTCCAGTCTTCTTTTCTAAGTTCTCATTGTCGGCTGAAGGGCAGAGACTGTATATAACTTTTCATTAACATACACCCAGCGTCTGGTGCATAATAAGCACCGATAAATATTCAATGGGATTGATGAGGGGATGACTATTAACATAGCCCTTTCATTGTACAGGAATTCGAAATCCAGGGAGTCAATGTGCCTGTCCTACATTCATTCAGCAAGCTAGTTATTAAGTCAGAATTATCACTCAGCACTCCTTCTTTCTTAGCTTTCATTTGGCTGATAGCCATGTGGCCACAGGGCTCTCTCTCCTTGCATCTGTATATAGAAGTGTGGCTTTCTCATGGTTTGACTTTTCTGCTTTTAGGAAATCAGGTAGCAAAACAAGGCAAGGTCTTGACTGAGTGGTTGGGCAGCATTCGTTTTCTCTGGGACTCTGTTTCCACACCTTTATAAAGGGCTTGGGGAGTCACGGGATACATAAGGTGGAGCCAGTGTAACCTGTGGAGTTGCCTGTGCAGTGTCTGGCAAGTAGCAGGAGCTCAGCTGAATTTCTAAGTGATTTCTCTCCTCAACGAGGGGAACTGGCCCCAGCAAATGCCCTTGCTCTCACTACCATTCTCTGGAGTTCCAGTTCATCAGGAAGGCTCAGAAAATATTGCTAATTTATGCACCATTTATTCTACTGGATAACGCGTCTGGGAATACGTAAGGTGCCTCTGTTCCTTTAGTTCAGGCAAGCCCAAGCTCTGGTGCTGACCCTTCCAGAGAGAATGGGCACTTTTCACCTCACATCGTTGATTTCTTGCTCCCTCGGCGTCCATGTTCATGTCCTTTTGGTTCCACCGAGGAGGCTCCAGAGAGAGAGATTACAAATTGAATGATGTACTTGATCTGGCAAGAGTTTCTAAGGCTGCTGGCCTGGGTTCTGCAACCCCCCAGCGGTCAGCTGGTGACAGCTACCTTTGCATTGCCCACGATGAGTTTTGTTTCGATATGTGACATTGCCACCCGCGAGCAGAGTGACCTTGGGCCAGTCATGTGACCTTGCTGAGGTTCTGTGTTTCGGTTAAGTATTTCAGGTCACAACCAAAAGCCAGCCTGGGCTTTGGTACAGTCTGGGCCAGGCTTGGGTACTGACTGTCTCTCCTGGTTTGGGGCAAACTAATCAATCTTACCGGGCCTCAGTTCCCGGATCTCTAAAAAGGGGACGAGAGTGGTACCTTCTTAATAGAGTTGCGTTAAACACTAGCAGCTGACATACTGAGAGCCTGCCGTGTGAGAGACACTCTCTAGGTACTAATCCTAGCGGACTTCCTGTGAGAAGGGTTATTACTCCCGTGATGCTTGCTTCCCGGACAGTGAAACAGGTACAAATTACAGGTGCTCCTTGACTTACGATAGAGTCATATTCCAAATAAATCCATTGCAAATTGGAAATATTGGCGTTTGAAAATGCATTTAATACACATACCACACTGAGCGTTACAACTGGGCAGCTCAGTGCACTATGGAGTATGGATTATGTCACCTCACGGTTGCATTGTTGACTGGCGGCTGCTGCCCGGTATAAGAGACAATTGTAGCTAGGTGATGGTGGGCACCTTTAGTCCCAGCTACCTAGGAGGCTGTGACGGGGATCACTTGAGTCCAGAAGTCTGAGACCAGCAACTATTTATCACTAGTCCAAGAGAAGATCCAAATTAAAAATTTAAATGGCTTCTATGGCATGTGTGTCATTTTCACGTCATCACACAATCAACAAGTCCTAAGTAGAAACACAGTAAGTAGGTGACCGTCTGTCTGTGCTTGGATTAGGGACCTTGCACAGGACCACACAGCTAGCGAGTGGACACAGACTAGACTGGACAGTGCAGTGTCTGAACTTGTGCTGAGCAGTCAGCCTGGCCTCTCCACCTGGACACAGCGCGGGTGAGGGCATTCACCCTGAATGCGTGACAGCTGCTGTTATGGTTGCCTAGGACACCCCCGGGTGCTGCTGTCCCCGCTTGGCTGGGGACAGCTCTGACCCAGTCAAGCGCGCCTAGCAGTGGAGCCGGGGTGGGGTGGGGTGCGAGCTGGATGCTGTCTCATAAACATTTGGTGCTGTGAGCGCAGCTGCGCGATCTTGCAGAACGATTCTCGCTTCAGGACTGTGTGTTGATGCTGATGTCACGGCTGCTCTGAGCACCCGAGATACTGTTAACGAGCTGTTCCAAGCCCAGATGCCGTGTTTTCTTGCCATATGGCCTGCACTAAAGTGCACGGTCTTTCAGAAACACTCAGCCCCATGAATGGAAAACCTTAGAGGAGCCCTCTCCTCCAGTCTGCCCCAGTTCTCCTCATTTTCAGGGCCTGTGAATTCCTTGGAATGACATCCATTTCTTCCTCCAGTAACCACAAATTGTTATGGCAGCTACCATGTGCCAGATGCCATGTTAGGCACTGGGAATACAGAGCTGAATAAAATATTACCTGTGGCCTCAAGGACTGTACAAGCCACACAGGGCAGGGGAACAAATCATATTGTCAGTATTCTTTTCATGCTATTTTATTTTATTATTATTATTATTATTATTATTATTGTTATTATTATTGCAGTGCTAGGACTTGGGGCCTTGTATGTGCTAGGCCAGCACTTTACCACAGAGCTCCACCCCTTTCCATACGGCGGCTCCACTGGAAACTCCATAACGCAGGCAGCTCTCCAGGGTCTGGGAATTAAAATGAGGTAGTGAAGGCTAGCTCAGAGCTTCTTAAATTCAATCTCCAGCTCTGTACACACACAGACACACACACACACACACACACACAAAGGAGTTAATGAAAATCTTCATAAATATATCAGAAAAAAATGTTTTTTCATACCCTGCATCTAAATGAGAACTTCCCAAGCAGGCCAAGGGTGGGTCCCATGCTCTGCCAGTGAAGGTAAAGAGGGGCAGATATCACTCTCTTGCTCCCTAGCAGGTGGATTCTGAGCGTGTAATACAGATATCCATTTCCAACCTTGGTCCCCCTTGGATTTCAGACCCTATGTGCCCATGATTACTTAACAGCTCTACCCCAGGAGGTGACAAATGCTGCATACTGTGAGCCCTAAATCTTGCCTCCCACTGTCTTCCCATGAGCAAATGTACCTGCCATGTGGCCGTTAGCCCAGGCTGACAGTCACCTGCGATGTGTCTTTCCCTGACACTCATCCATTCATCAGCGAGGGCCAGTTGGCCTTTTACAAAGTACACCCCACTGTGAGCACTTCCAGCCTCATTGTCCTCTCCAGGCACCTCCAGCCACTGCCCTGCCTGCCTTGCTGCCCTGAGGCGGTCCCTTAGCAGGTTCCTTCCTTCTAATCTTGCCACGTTCCTTTCTGTCCTTGGCCAAGCAGCTAGCAAATGAAAATGAAACATGAATCACATCACACTGCCCTGTCCAGTGTTCTTGCATGGCTTCCCATCACATGGAGAAAAACCCCAGCTCCTTCCTGTGGCCCCTACGACTCTGCACAGTCTGTTTTCTGTCCACTTGCCCAACCATATTTTCTAACTGCCCTACCTTTGTTCACTCCCTTCCAGCATCCCTGGCCTTTTTCCTATTTGTCAAGCATACTATAATGTGAGAACATGGGCATATTGAAATGTCAGATCCTGCTGAGAAGAACATAATTAAATCCTAGAGAGAGAAGAGAAATATGGGTGAAACATTCCTGAGCAGTTGGGAGGGGACAAGGTAAAGCCCAGGTAGAGGGGTTGGTTGTAGCCAGTACGAGAGTTACCTCCTCTAGTTCTACAGGAAGAAAGAGACCAGGATGGTACAGAAATAGTTGCTGAAAGAGAAGCCCCAGTGAGGAGACAGGGGAGGAAGGAAGAGTAATTGAGGCAATAAAAACCTAGCTGTAGAATGGCCTAAACTTAGGAGAGGGGATTAATGCTTTGTCATTCATTCCTCTGCTTACTCAACAGATAATTTATTGATCTCTTGGTATTTGCCAGGGACTGTTGTTAGACACTAGTGTTGGTATTGAATTACTTTTGCTTGGCCATTAAACTTAGAAGCAAAAGACATTCATTGAGATCTTAGGAAGTCTCTTTGGGTTCTGAGTTTGTTTCCTTTGTGAAACCAGAATAATAGTGATACCTCCTCTGCTGATCAAAATAGTTAAATATGTGGTGTTATAAAAAGTTCTACATTTGTCAAAAGTGGTAGGGGGTCCCTCGGTGGAGGAAGGGACCATGTCTTTTGTGGGAGCTGTTAAACTGCTGGTACGTGGTCATTTATGGAACGAATGAAGTGGTTTTAAGAAGAAGGTTTTGGTTCCTCACAGATTTTGAGAAGCTACTGGAAATGTTCTTACTGACAAAGTAACCTTATGTCAAGGGAATTCACACCACAGCAGTTGGATTTTGGTTCAGCTAATCAGTCTTAACCACTAGTGCTCCTACTAAGGGAACTTTCTGAAATTACATGATTTCATATTCATCAGAAGCATGATGATCACAGCCGATTAGGCTCCGCTCCTCCCCTCTGATGTCTTCAGTGCCCCTCTCCTTTTACCTGAGGTACCAAGCTGGGCACACACCCTTCCGTGCCTCCAGCTGATAGGTTGGGTACCTTTTTATCCCCCATGCTGCAGGTAAAAGGTTTAAGATTCAACAAGCTCTTGATAGATTGTGAATTAGCTGAAGCAGGGAGGTGAATTTGAATGGGCCTCACTGGGACTCAAGCGCTGAGGTCTGACAAGCAAATGGCAAAGAATGGATGTGAATAGAAAGCCACATGGCTGCTCCTGTGCTAAAGAAAAAGACAGCAAGCCCAGCGCAGTGGTGCACGCCTACAACGCCAGCACTCTGAGAGGCTGAGACAAGAGGATGAAAAGTTTAAGCCCAGCCTGAGTGATTTAGGGACTTAATGAGACCCTGTCTCAGAATAAAAATATAGAAAAGGGCCAGGGATGTAGCGTAGTACAACGACCCCAGGATCAGCCCCCAGTGTTGCCAAAAAAGAAGACATAAACACCCAAAAATATATCCCAGAGACTAAAATCTGGGAAAGACCATGAGCTTTTATCGGGTGATTTTTTTTGCATCAACATTCAAGATGTTTATAATAGGATATGGCTCCCATGATAAAACAGGGGAGTGAGCTCCCCTTTAGAAGTAGAAGTCAGACATGGCCATATTCCTGATACTTGGGCAGTTTCCAACCTCTACATTAGAAGATACTATTCACGCTATGGGCTAGAATCAGAATTTATGTTTCTACAGTAGTCCTTTAGTTCAGCCTTTCCATTTGGTCAAAAGTACAGAACAAAAAAAAATTGCCCTTCTCTAAGAATTGTTGTGAAAATGATCTTGGATACCCAATTTATGTTAAAAACAATTCTGGTATTAATTGGGTGCTATTCAAAGTAATTTACATGCATTATCACATTTAATCTTCATTACAGCCCTGTATGGTATGAATGCTCACTGGCCGTAGTTCTTGAGAAATGAAGGCTCAAAAGCAAATCAGTAAATTCACCGAGGTTCTGTGTGTAATTAGAAATGTTTTTTTAAAAAAATTTTTAGTGCTGTTTCTTGAACTATATCTGTAGCCCTTTTTAAATTTTTATTTTTGGCCACGGAGTCTTGCTAATACACTAAATTGCCCAGGCAGGGGTCAAACTGGGAACCCTTCATCTCTGCTTTTAGATTACAGGTGTGCACTGTCACACCTGACTGTAATCAGAGCTCTTAAAGCCAACAAATCTGATTCCCAAAGCCTGTATTTCTCCAGGCACCCTTCTAACAGACACAGTTAAGTCTGGTGAGTGCCAAACCAGCACACTAACGTAAAGATAATCAAAGCACTTTGGAGAATATGTCATTCCAAGACAAGCATGCTTATTTATGGCCCGGGCTATGGCTTTGATCCGAAAACTCCACACTACCCAACCATTATACATTAACAGGGTCTAGCAATATGAGAATTTCTTTACCAGACAAATTCCTCTGGCTTAATAAAAGTGCTTGCCGTGAAAGCTCAAAACTCAGCAGCAATTAATTATTGACAGAGCATGTGAATTAGAGATAAAAGAAAAATCATTCTTTCTCCATACACGCGATAGTAAATAAATTTAATTATGGTAGGAGAAGCTGAGGGATCTTCATCTGTATTAAGTTTTATTAGCTGAGACATTTAAAAGCATGTCATCATAACAAAGAGGGCTTGTGTAATCCTAAATGTACCACTTTGGTGCAAAGCTTGGAAGTGAATACACTTAAAGGCCCACCTGGTGGCAGATGGCCCACTATACTGACAAGTATTGGGCAGGTTTTTCGTCAGTTAACTTGGTCTATATATGCATACAGCAAACTGACTGCAACTAGGATCTTCAGCCTCCTTTTATCACTGATAGGCCCACTACAGTGGGATTGGGGGGCAACGACATCAAACCCCTTTAGTACCCCAAGTAAGATAAGCCACTCTGAAGGCAAACATCATGAAAGAGCAGAGGTGGAGAAGCACTGTTGTCAGAGGAACCAAGAGACACGAGCCCATGGAATCTGTGTGAATCTGCTTTCTGTTACTATAACAAATACCTGAGATAATCAACTTAACAAGAGGGGAAGTTTATAGTGCCCCTCATTTCAGAGGTCTCAGTCCATGTTTGATAGGTCCCGTTGCTTTCGGGCCTTCAACAGCACTGTGGCAGGAGAACACAGTGGGGGAGGACTGCTTACCCCGTGGGCAGGACATGAAAGTGAGAAAATGGGACGAAGGGACTAGGGTCCCCCTCTCCCCTTCAGAGGCCTCCACAGCCTCAGCTCCTGCCACAAACCACTACCTGTAAAGGTTCCACCACTCCCAATAGTGACAAAGGCTGGGAACCAACCCTTCCACACATGAGACTGAGGGATGTTCCAGATTCATATCATAGCAGGACCTGGATAAACTTACAAGCAAAAGCCGACACAGATCTCACACCGTGAACCAGGTCTGTGTTAGGCACTTTGGCCCTACGTGCCATGTTATTCTCCACCAACCCTGAGCTTTAAATTCTAGGGTTTTGCAAATGAGGATAAGCTTTGCTCTGGGAAGTGATTCAATTCCCAGGTTGTGTGACCTGTCTGATGCCTGTGTCCATTCTCTGTCCAGAGCTTCTCCCTCCTCATCTGCACATTATGACTTTGGGCTAAGTCAGGGAGGGGTCTGAAAACTTTCTCGTAAATGGCCAAGTAGTGAATATATATGAGGTTGTGTGGGCCACAGTCTCACTCCTACTTGTTCACCTCAGTTGTTACAGTGCAAAAGCAGCCCCTGGCAGGACATAAAGATTGAGTGTGGCTGTGTCCGGTGAAGGTTTCTTTGTGACATCGATATTTAAATTTGGTATAATCTTCATGTTATATAATGTTATCATCATCGTTATTGTTATGGTTTTCCCCAACCATTTAAAGATTACAAATCTTTCTTAGCTGTGAGTCACACAAAAGCAGGAAGCAGGTAGTGGTTTGCCAGCCCTAGACTAGATAGTCTGAGCCCCAACATTCTCTAAAAGCCACTACGACAGTAACAAGAGCCTTCGTTTATTAAGCGTTTGCACATGCCAGATTCTGTGCTAAATGCTCTTCCAACATTATCTCCCTTAATCCTTACACTATAATGTGAAGTCAGTGCTATCATTATCTCCATTTCAGAGATTATGAAACTGACGTGGAGAGAAATTAGGGGCGTATCCAGGTTAAATATGACTGTAAGAGGTTGAAAGGCAGCTTAAGTGGAGGGCTGTGAGGTTCCCAAGAAAGAGTGCTCAGCCTTATGCCATCTTTTCTGAAAATTACACAGACAAGACTGTAGTTGTAGCACACAGATCAAATGAACGCCTGAGTGTTTATAAATTTTATGTGGCGAGCCCTCACTAGGTTACTCATGTCACACGTTTTGTGCAAAGGTGTTAAAATGTTTCTGGGTTGGAATAACCATCCTCTTCCCTTTTCCTCCCTCTTCCAGAAATGTGATGCCCAAGACTGTTGATGGGCAGATAACCATGGAGAAGACCCCGAGTTACTTTGTGACGAATGAGGCTCCCAAGCGCATTCACTCCATGGCCAAAGACATCAAACTCATTGTGGTGGTGAGGAACCCCGTGACCAGGGCCATTTCTGACTATACGCAAACGCTGTCAAAGAAGCCCGAGATCCCTACCTTCGAGGTGCTGGCTTTCAAAAACCGGACCCTGGGGCTGATCGATGCCTCTTGGAGCGCCATCCGGATTGGGATCTATGCCCTGCACCTGGAGAACTGGCTCCAGTACTTCCCTCTCTCACAGATTCTCTTCGTCAGCGGCGAGCGACTCATTGTGGACCCTGCCGGGGAAATGGCCAAAGTACAGGATTTTCTAGGCCTGAAGCGTGTGGTGACTGAGAAGCATTTCTATTTCAACAAAACCAAGGGATTCCCTTGCCTCAAAAAGCCGGAAGACAGCAGTGCCCCTCGGTGCCTAGGGAAGAGCAAAGGTCGGACTCATCCCCACATAGACCCTGACGTCATCCACAGACTGCGGAAATTCTACAAACCCTTCAACATGATGTTTTACCAGATGACTGGCCAAGATTTCCAGTGGGAACAGGAAGAGGGTGACAAATGAGGCTAGAGCTGTGGAGGGAAGGCTCATGAATAGCAAGGAGGCCCCTTACCCGAGTCCTAAATTGCCCCAGTTCTGTAGCTTTGTTCTTGCAGGACTGCCAAGTAGATCTCCTCTTTTGTGCAGTCGGGATTGGCTCCAAAGCTATTGGTTTGGGCAGAGGGGTGGATCCCACAGCATCCCCCAAGAAGAACTAGTCTTGATGTCTCTGGTTGACCAGATGGCCTCAGCACCCACCACTAACCTCTAGTTAGTAGAGCCCAAAGACAGAATAGACATTTGTCAATGTCAGAGACAGTGAGTACACAAATATTTGTTTGAGTTGCAAAAGAGAAAGGCCTAACTTTATGGGGCTCCTGTGTTAGTTGAGGAGCTTAGGTTCTAGACCTCTGTCTGGCCTTACTACCTGATGTCTAAACTTCTGCTTTGGCTTCAATCCAGAATGCTGCTTTTGGCTGAGGGTTCCAGGACTCCTAGGGAGCAAGGTCCTCCCTCTAAGGCATTTCTAGCCTTTCATCAAAGGCCTCATCCCATGACCCCAGACTTCCTCCATCCCGACTCTGTGAAAGCAGAGGCATGCACCTATGTTTCTCACCAAAACAATAGCTGACACCCCTGGAAGCTGTCTTTCTAAGAACCCACTAAGGGGACCTCTCTTCCTGAGTATCTGGAATTAAGGAGAAGCTCTGCATATGTCTTCTGTTAGGGTCAGGTCCACAGGGCTGCTCTCAGAATGGGGTGATTTCAGCTGAGTTCAGAGCCCTGAGATCAGTGGAGATAAATGGCTGCATATAAGGGGGGAAGGAAGAAATTGAGCCCTTTGGGAGATCTCCTTTCCCAAAGACCCTCTCCCCCAAGCCTGAGGCATGCTTTTGGAATGGACACTGTCCCCTAGGGTCCCCAAAGAGGCAAAGACCAGTGAGTCGGTGTGTCTGCTGTCCTGCATCACCCCTAGTGATATAGTGGGGAAAAGCAACCACCTTCTACTGTTTGTTTCCCTGACACCCCTCAGGGTCACCTCATGGTTCATTTTCTGTATTCAGAGATGACATCTAATGGGACAGTGGCAAGAGGGCTGATTCCACTTGGCAGATTCAGTTTAAATGGGGGGTGGGAGAGGTCAAGGGCTGTCTTCAGACGCCCCTATCAAGGGCTGCCAAACAATGTGTCCCTTTCCATTAGTTTGAGTCAATTAAAATACAGCATTGGTATAAAGCACTTGTCCACAGATCTCCAAAACCAGGAATTGTTCTGGTAAAATTGGAAATTTGTATGAGTGGGGGGAGTTAAATCTGTTCAACTGTTATTATTAAATTGTCATTTCTCCCGCTAAATGAAAACTGTGTTGTTATAAAGCTTAATGCAACCTGATTAATGGCTTTTGCTGGTGTGTTTGTGCCGATCGATTCCATCCTTATCCCCAACCTGGAATGCTGAGCGCATCTCTGCTCTGGGATGACCAGAAAAGACAGGTTTGAGATTTGGAGAATTCTGTCTTCAAGACAGGATGATCCTTGCCACAGGACAAAGAAAGTGGCTCCGTTTACCCCATCTCAGTCAATCCTGGCAAGGGATTGACTGATAGGCCACGTTCAGAAATATTTTTTTTTCCAAATAAGAAAAACTGAGCTAAAAGCAACAGATATAATTTCAATACCAAAGCAGAAGAAGATATAGAGCAAAATACATGCACAATGTGTTGGGAGGAAGAGAATGAATGCTTGTTAGGAAGGGTGTGCTGCAGGGTTGGCCAGTGTGGGGCCCTGTACACTGAGCAGAGCAAGGAGTGAGCGAGCTTCAGCCCTGGCGCTACCTCTGACTCAGCTCTGGATTTTGTTCAGGTCACAGTTTCCTGGGCACCAGTTCAGACCCACTGAATCTGAAATTTCAGAGTGGGGCTTAAGCATTAAGCCTTTCAAATATATTTTTAGGGAAGCTGGCATTGAGGACTACTGGAGGAAAGTCTTATCTCCATGCTTCTTTCACCCTTTTCTTCCTTCTCATCTTCCCTTCCTATTTTTATGGGACTTATTTCAAAGGCAAGTGGCCAGCAGGGTCTTGTGGCTACCTTGCTGGGGTATTTTCTTTTGGAGTCCAATAGCAACAAAGTAAGGGGTGATTTCATAATTTAGACAGAGAGCACATTGTCTGCTTGGAGAAAAGCTTTAAGAATGTTGAGTATTGGCTAAGAATGACCATTCTCCAGCCCGGCCTCCGCTCTTCCCTTATAGGGGAGCACACATCCATCTAGCCCTCCTTCAGTCACACTTAGCTCTCTGTTCCTCTTTTCCTGGGCTCCCTGGCCCCACGAATCCAAAACATCAACACCCTAAGCACTCATTCCAAAGAAAGCTGGCAAACGTGTGTCCTCACATAACTATGACAAGAAAGCCCATTCTTCAGTATGATTAACCAGTGGTGAAAAAGCCATTTGCCCCTGGGAATAAGAGTAAGGAAACCTTTCCCTCCTGCATCATTCACACATCCTTGCCTAGAAATGGAGGCTAAAATTCACTAAAGGAAAAACACATCTGAGCCTTTGAATCTTGAGGATTTTTATTTTTAAGAGTTTTATTTGGCAAGCTGGTTGGAAGCTCATGGTTCCAAAATGAAAGGCAAACTTGACAAGTGTGAGGGCTCTTTTCATCCGTGTTTACTCTGGCCTGATCCTTGTTACTCAGTGAGCCTCCGAGCCACCTTCCCTTTGTCACTGCAGAGGCTGGATGAAGGAATCATGTTGTATACAGGAAAGCTAAGTCAATTTGCTGAGATAGGTTGATAATACGTCTGCTCCATTTGAACGTGAGCATTGAGCACGGCAACTCATGGGAGATTGAAAATTAAAGCATAAATTATGTTTAATTTTCTATTCTCCTCCCTTCCCTCAATTGGATGATTCATGGCTCTGGAAAGGCTACTGAATATGCTTCAGAGATGAGAAAAGAAGAATTCATCGTCCAAAAGGTGTAGCTGTCGCTGTTCCCATATTCATCTGTTTTTTTTTTTTTTTTTTTGAAGAAATCACACCTTGACATTGTAGCTTGGACCTACCAGCTCCCAGCACAACAGCTCTAATAACAGAATCATTCAACAGTCCCGTTTATCTGTGCATGGCAACTGTGACTTCAGAATGGCAAAGGTGTGGCTGTTCATGGGATTCCCTGCAACCTGCAGAAGAGCCTCAGATGAAGTTCTAAATCCAGCAGAGGGTGGCCTGTCGGGGCCCATCGAAATGGCAGTCCCGGTCAGAGCTTCTCTGACGCCTCACTCGGCTCCGTGGTTCTCCCAGTTTCTTCACTTTCTTGTCCCCTCCCACTTGTCCACCCCATCGTTTTCCAGAGGAAAACTCTCCCTTGCCCCTCTTGCTGTCAGAAGAGCTAACTGGGTTTTATCCTCGCCTGTGTCCATGTCTTGGGAGAGTAGAATTACCATTCTGGACTTGTTTCGTATCTATGAGTATGTTTAATCCCTACCTGGTGAATCACCCAGAGTTTCTGTGATGGTCAAAGTGAGCTCTAGATGGAAAGCCTTTGGAAGGAGTAAAGGGCTCCATCAACACAGATGATGGCGATGATGACAATGACAGTGGTGGTGGTGCCAGTGCTACTGATGCTGCCATGCCGGTGATGATGAAAACGGCCGTGATGATGGTGGTGGTGATGGAGGTGATGATGATCATGAAGAAGATTAAGGAGGAGGAGAAAGAGAAGGGTCACAATACTCCTTCCAGGACAGTATGCCTTGACAGAGTTCCAAGAGGGTATCTTCCGGTGATTCCACCATCTTACTCAGATTGATTAATTGTGAGAGTGCCCAAAGAAAAAGAAACACTATCGATTTGCGTATAACCACACTCTCTGTACCACACTCTCTGTAATGACAGTTAATTTTGCACATTCAAAAACAAATCCTTCTCCCTACCAAGGAATGGGGTCCTCCTCCCAGTGCATTCAGAGACAGAGGCTTCTCTCCCTGCCCTATCCTTTACACTCAGGGACCTTTTAGATATAACAAGGCTCAAGGATTCAAGCACACAGGGCCAACCAGTATCTCCTGAGATGGAAGTGAGGATTAAATTTGCAAGGTCCCAGGCTATGAATTCAGTGCGTAAAGTTCTCGCTTTTAAAATTTTACGCCAAAGACAAAGCTGACTAAGAACCAAAGCCATGCCAGAGGGGGGCAGTTCTCACGTTTCTACAAATAAATTGAGGTTGAGGGTTTTCCTTGTGTTCTTCTAGAAACAAATGAAGGTGGGGAGAGATGAGTTCACATTTTCCAGTTTCCTATAGGAAATTTTCATTTTCAGACATAGGAGATGCCCGAGTCCCTTTCAAATATTGTGAAATATCTTACAAGACAAGGTAATGAAAACATGTCATATGTCATCAGGGCCGGAAAGGAAGGTTAAAAAAAGAATGAATCACTAGTGTCCCTGGATGTGGAAAACAACAGGGTTCTTAAAGATAATTATGTTTCACCCAGTCTTGTATCCCACATATATCTACAGAGTGACTAGGTGGCAATTGAAAGAGACACAGGAAATAAGAGAGACCTGAGTTGCCTTGGCAGGACTCTCAGCTCAGTGGGGAAGAAGGACATGGAAATGCATACAGCAAAGGATGCTCAGAATTATGAGAGGGATGCACAGCAAACCCACAGGGGAGAGCCAATCGGGGGAAACACTTAAGTCTACAAATGCAGTTCAGCAGCGTTTGCCTCATACCACATCATGATAGAATTGATGGGCTCCAGAATCAAGCTACAGAGCAGGGTGGTGGTGTTATGGTGTGCTGGGTCCCAGAGGATTCCCCTAAGTACTTCGTGTGCTGAACAAAGAATTGGACAAGACACCCGGAAAAGGTAGTGGGGCTTGCATTTATTGAGAGTGAAAAGGAAGCATGCTCTGCAGAGAGCCGGCCAGTAAACAGACTCCCTGCACCTCAAGGATGAGGGCAAGGAGTCTTTTGTGTGCGCAACTCCTGGGCTGGCTTTTCTCTCATGCAGATATGGCATCAGGATGGTTGTCCTATCAACAATTCACTTGGTCTGGTGCCAGGTTTAAACAGCTCTGTAGGAAGATTCAGGCTTCATCCGGATGTAAATTGAAGACTTGGAGATAGCACTTTTCTCACTGGTTCTGTGTCCGCTGCTCAGTGATAGTCAACCTGGATCTTAGGTTCTAAGCATATGCCCTGTGTTTCCATGACTTTGACAAATTCTGCCCAGTTGTTTGACTGATTTCTGCTCCAGTCCTTCGGGGACACTAAAACAAATGAGAAATGTAAAGTCTAAGACCTAGGAATTAAGAAGGTCACTAGACATAGATTGGGGATAAATAGAGTAGCACGCATGCAAGACATTATTATCATTATTATCTCTCCTCAGAAGAAAAAATCCCACATTTTTAAGTGAACATACTCAGTTTGCTAATGGGGAACACAAATGTTTCCAGAGACCCTCTATCTCCTAGTTTCCTTCACACTGCCTGAGGCTGAGGTCAAAGGATGGTCCTCTTCCTTTACTGTTCTGCCACTTGTTCACTTACATACCAAGAAAGAGCCACCAAGCCAGGGGAAAGTCACCTTTTCTGAAAATGTGCTGAAATTACGCTCACATTAAACTCAAAGTGAATCTGAAGTTCAAATTAAAACACACACATACTTACACATCTTAAATAGAGGAGAATGTCATGCAAATTATTCCTCTAGTTCCGGGATGATCAACAAGTCTTAAAAAACTGTTTTAAAGACAGAAAGAGGGCCTGGGAATCTGAGGGCAGTTCCCAAACTTCCACAGCAATGTAAGGACTGAATTTAAACGAGAGCACAATTCTCTACTCCGGGAAGTTCCAGCACAGCCTGCCCCGATGCTAATAGGAAACTTAATTTCAAAGATATTTTCATAATCTTTGCTCCAATCCCAGGACAGGTCACTCAGAGCAGCCCTGATCCCATGTAATAATCCTGAACCCCTTGGGAAAGAGTTATTTTGAAAAAGAATGAAGACTGAGTGTTAGTTGCAGAGAACCCTGACCAGTTGGGAAGTTATTCATGAGGTCATGACCATGAGGGAGCTTGAACGGTGTTTCATGTTTTGGAGTCAGAAAGGTCTCCATCACAGCTTTCCCCTTTTCTGAGCAGACCCCTAACACCCCCTAATTGCAATAATCGTGGGGCCTGCTCGTACTGGATGGGCAACTTCAGGCTCCTTCAGGCTGACACCTCTTGCTCTAAAGAGTCTCACCCATCACAACTCTACTCTACTCTCTTTCTCATGAGAAAATCAAGATTCACATTCAAACTGAGGTCCAGAGTAAGAGAAACTCCTCTCATAAACCACATGGCCCCAGAAAGTGCTTCCTAAGAAGTTCCCTGGATAGACCCTTCCCAGGATAGCTTATTTACCTAATTAATTTCTCTTTTGACTTTTGCATTCCAGCACTCACGTAGCATATGCTAATTACCTGGGGAACTTGTGAAGAAGGCAGGCTACCTTGATTTTTTTTTTTAAAGGCACTGGCAAATCAGAGAGGACCTTGCGGGTACACTGAGGGCTAGGAAAAACTGCCGCAGGAAGGCAGATACAGGCCAATTAAAGAGAGCTGGGAAATTTGGTGAGAACTCCTAGAGTTCATGGTTAATGAAGTTATTTTACAAAATTCAAATTTAGGAAGTATGCTGTGCTACCTAAGGTTACATAGGAGGACTTCCAGCTTGGATAGACTGACTTCTCTCCGAGGGCATCCTACTACCTGAACATCAGAGGTGCAGGAGAGAAAATGAGAATATTGAAAATCAGCTTTTCCTGGCAGATGGATCTCTGGAGTAGAAATCTCTAGAGTGCCAGGAGGTTGGGTTTTTCAGGAGGTGAGGGTTGAATGCATGCCCAGTTCTGAACACACTCCTACACCAAAGCACCCCCCACCCCTTTCTGTGTTTCGCCCAACGTCAGAGGGCACCGATAGGATGCTAACTGTGCTGGGAACACGCATGTGGGCCAGTCTGTGCCTGTGTGTTTGACCGGTATGCATACCATCAACTGCCCTTTGCCGATGCTGCAAGTCCAGTCTAGACTTGGAGCAGTCACTTTGAAGAAGATGGTGTCCCAAAAAACCATTGGCAACCATCGTTACCTAGGATCAACCAAAGTTGACCCAAGAAGGAAGTTTTAGGCCGTGATAGTTGTTAATCAGATCAAGGAGCTCTGAAAGCTCTTCCACGTATTCCATTCTTTCATTTTATTTGCAAGCATTCATGCGTCGATCCTGTGCTAGTTGTTAGATAAAGGTTGAAAACATGAAGCCCCATTAACGGTTTTCGTGCAGCTTTTACAGGAGGAGGATGCCATGTGTGTGAGAAGGACAGGAGTCATCCAGCCACTCAGCAAGAACAGATGCGATAGCTCCCAGGGGACAGAGGGGACTGAAGCCCGACTATTAACAGCATTGTGAGCAGCAGAAGATACTACGTTTAGTGTCTCCTTCCTTCACATTTCAATTTGAGAGAAGAGTTGACATTATATTTTTGCAATTTTCTTACTAATCTTGTTCATTTTTGTTTACTTTTTGTTTTTGTGTTTGTTTTGCACAGTTTTGTACCTGTAGGAAACAAGATATCCTGGAAAAAAGGGAAATAAAATGAGTTGAAATTGCAGGATGGAATTAATTAAGCTGGAAAAATAATACATTGTAGTTCTTAAAAGGCTGAGAATGTATCATTTCCTGGCTTGCTTGTCTCTACAGCAGTCCCCAGGAGCAAACACTGGTTAAGATATAGCAGCTCTGACCTGCATGGAAGAACATGTTCTCCCCAAATGCCAAGTCGGCCTAGCCCCTGTCACATCTGTGCTCAGCGCCTGGTTGTACCTGTGTCTTTGTAACAAAGGATATTTCCCCTTAAATATCTTTAGGGGGCTGAGTTTTTGCCGCCAGTGTGTTTGTTAGATCGTGGGAACAGCCTTGAGAAAATAAAAAACTACAATACATGCTAAAAAGAAATAAAACAGTGGTGTGTGCTATTTCTGATAACTCATGGAAAAAGTGGTATTTAGCAAGCACTTTGATTCCTTCTATCCCGAGAGAGAGTGGGAAGCGTTTGAGATGAGGGCTGGAGATTCCACTGTGATTTTGCCCATCAAAGACCACACTTTCCAATCGAGCAGGGGAAAGACTCTTTTCTGTCATTTCAGAAAGAAAACATTTCTTTTTTTTTTTTTTTTAATCCCAGCAGAAGTGCCAATAAAGAGTAGCAAGGGAAAAGACCTGCTTCTGGGAACACCTGGGGAAAGGGTTCTGGAAATAAAGGTTTTCATTAAGGGGGCACAAACAAGAAATAAAACAGGAACCGTTTATGCCATTAGCTGCAGACAGAAGACTGAATCTAAATCACAGACTCCTAGGCCCTCGCCAGGATGAATCCCCTCGTCCATTTATTCTGCTCTGGTGCTTACAGCAGAGAAGGTGGATTGGGATTTAGTTTTTTAGAAAAAACATTTCTTTTTTTTTTTTTTTTAATCCCAGCAGAAGTGCCAATAAAGAGTAGCAAGGGAAAAGACCTGCTTCTGGGAACACCTGGGGAAAGGGTTCTGGAAATAAAGGTTTTCATTAAGGGGGCACAAACAAGAAATAAAACAGGAACCGTTTATGCCATTAGCTGCAGACAGAAGACTGAATCTAAATCACAGACTCCTAGGCCCTCGCCAGGATGAATCCCCTCGTCCATTTATTCTGCTCTGGTGCTTACAGCAGAGAAGGTGGATTGGGATTTCCACAAGTTCCTGGCTCCTAACCTCAGCTGGTCTGGTCCTGCTATTCATTCCTTTTATCCGCCCCTGGGCAGCCATCCCGAGCCCCTTGTATGTGTTTCAGAAACTTATCTCCTTACTCAAGCTTTCTGTTCCTAGCCACACACCTCTTTCCTTGTTCTCTTGCCCAGAGGAGCTGTTTTCACGCAGAAAGTCTGGGTCGCCCCTCTCTGCCTCTCGCTGGACTTGGCTTCCCTTGTCCCCCAGATGAATCAGTAAGGGTGCCAGCTGGGGGCACTGTTAAGACTCAGAAGGGAGCATGCAAGGGGCAGAAAAGGGAGGCTGGCAAGAGGGGGCTCCAGGGGCTTGCTAGTGCTGTCACTGTATATTTTTTTGTTTGATTTTTGGGTTTTTTTGTTTTGTTTTGTTTGAGACAGGGTCTCACTATGTAGTTAAGACTGATCTGGAACTCACTATGTAGCCCAGGCTGGCCTCGAACTCACAGCGATCCTCTTGCCTCAGCCTTCCGAGTGCTGGGATTACAGCATGCACCACCACGCCTAGCCTAGTGTTATCATTGTAAAGCTAAGAGTTCGTAGCTGTGATGTGAAGCTTAACTTCTTCTACCCCTAAATTCCTTAATAATACTTTAAATTCTTCTACTCATAATTTCTTAATTTTGTATTAGATTCCTAATCTCCTAACCTCCAGGATCCTGTAGTTTGTATTTCACATCTATCTGGAATAGTCCATCCCACTCTTCATTTAGGAAAAAGCCCAAAGGGTTTCTGTAACACTTTTCAAAAACATCATATGGTGTCCTTCCTTCACAACTAACAGCGTGAAAAGTAAATTCTACCCTTTCTCTACTACTCTCAGCTACTTTTCCCTTATAGCACTAGCTCCTGAAGTCTGCTCCCATAAGTCTAATAAAATATTCAATAGGGCCACTGCCAAGGCCACACGTCCCACACATGGAAGTCATCTGGGCTCTCATCTACTCCGTCTCTCTTTAGACTATGACACTGTTGGCCACTTCCTTGCTGCTATTTTTAGTCCAGTTTTCATTGGATGCTGCTGACCATCTAAGTCATTGTCATGGTTCAAACCAGAAGTCCCAACCTTCACTATTCATGTCCACGATTCCTATGACAGCAGCTGTCTGTCCCCTTTTCCTTTAACAGGACCATGGTTTTATTTTGGCAAGGACTGGTAATTTGTGTAGGGAAATGGACCCTTTCCTTACCCTTAAGAATGAGCCATGACTTATCTAAGCAATTCTTATGTAATTCTTGTTTCCAGGAGACATGTGATCCACCACTGACAGTGGGACCTGGTTGTCTCAGGACTTCTGAGAAATACAATCTTTATAGATAAAAAAGTAGCCAATAATATGAAGAATGCTATGGTGAGAAAATGACTTTGAGCTGTGGCAGCTACCTTGTGATGGTGAGGGTCAATATCGATGACATGAAAGATATTGGAGCAATATTGATGAAGAGAGCCTGGGTCTTCATTGGCATTCATAATCTCCTGGATCGTGCACCTCTTCAGTTGGCTGAGCTGCAAGCTTTTGTCAAGTGAGAAAAGAAACATCCTTGTTTCTCGAGATATTTGAAATTACAAGTAAATTTTCTGCGTGTGAAACCACCCAAGATTACAAGCCCTTTGGATACCCCAGGATAAAAAGGTCGAGGTATCACCAGTAGACCTCAATATCTGGGAAACCATTAGGACCTCGTGCTAATTGCCGTGAGGGCTCAAGTAAGAGTATATTAAACTTTCCCAGTGCAATGCATTTTCACTTCCCTCCCAGTATACTCATCATAAGAAATCAGATCTCAAATATATCTTCAGATCCAGCATCTTCTCAGCACCACCACAGTTGTGAAAAAAGCAGATTCCCCCAGTGACTTCTCAAATTTTGAGGATCTCACTTCAAACCTACAGATGGGCCAAAATATCTAACATCCCAAGTCACATGGGTCCCATTAAATAGTACACTGAAACAAGCCTATTAAGAGAAACGACCTCAAAAGCCTGCCTGGAGCGAAGGGTAAGTACCAAGAATAGCAACCGTCTGTGTCTTTGGGGTGATTGTGTACTTGTGGTATCAACTTTCACGTTCTTCACTCATGGCCCTTGGCGTCTGCCTCACTTTCATTCCCAGCAGTACCTGGTCTCTGTCTCCTGCCTGCACTACTTACAACTCTTTGTGCTCAGTTGCTACCCACTTTCCAGGGCCTAGTGCTTTGTTTACACTCACTCTGGGTGGCCTCATTCATTCTCATAGCCTCAAACACCGTGTTGATTACTCGCAGGGCCACATTTTCATCCCAGGTCTCTCCCACAGATCCCAGAGTCTTACAGCAAAATATGCTTGGCTGCTCTGTTTGAAGGTATCAGGGGCACCTCAGTCTTAGCTCATCTGAAACACATTCCAGATGTTCAATCCATCCAAATCTGTTCTTTCCAATATTTCTCTGAGTAAATGCCTACTCCGTCTTTCCAAGTCAAAACTCCATAGTTATTCTTGCTTTTCTCTTATATTCTGCATATAAATTAAGATCAAATATGTCCAGAATCCAGATACTTCTCATCACTCCAACTTAGTGCTGTCAGATTGGCAGACAGTTACACCAGAAATATTTATACTCAGCACTTGCATTTCTTTACATGGTCCCATAGTGGTATCCTGACCTATAGTTTAATTCCCATCTTATTTAGAAGACTTCTGCAGCAAGGGCCACGTTAACTGACAAAGGAAACTGATCATATCATCCCCTTACTACTAAACCACTCTTCTATTAGTCACCTCTCTAACTGGAAGTGACAGGAAGCACAATTTAAATAAGATCAAGGGCTGCAGGGAATTTACTGGCTCATGTAACAGATATCTGAAAGGTGGATGGCTTTAGATATAATTCATACCTAATAATGTAATAATATCAGTAGGTTTGCACTTTTCTAATCCTCTCTACTTCCCTCCATCTGTCTTCCTGTATTTGCCTCTGTGAATATCTTTCGGCCTTTGCTCAGTGTCTTTTTGGATGACACCGAATGGCTGGTAGTCAAGCTTACACTACCCGATTCCACAGAGGTGGCGGGGGGGACTTTTCCCAAGTGCTGCATCAGAAGTGGGTCACACGGAGAATCAGGAACCAATCATGGGGCCAGTGATCCAGAGGACTCTCAAGGTCTGGCTTAGGCCGTACTGGGGGATCAGGTAGAACCAGCCTCTACTCTACCCTTAGGGTTTGGGGAACACAATTATTGAGTGGTGGAGGATGAATCTGATAAAAAGGGATGCTAGGAAAAGCAATACAATGTCTTTTATGCTTCCCTGTTACCTGCATGATAGATTCCAAATTCCTCCTCTCAGCACATAAGGATTTTTTACAATCTGTCCCCACACCATCCATCCAGCCTGCTCTCTGGAAGCTACTCCCTACTCAATGCTGCTGCCACGCTGATTTGGCATCTTCTCCTACACAGATTTTGCATTTCTTTGTGCCTATGATATCTTGTAATATGTTCCCTACACCATTCCTTCCTTTTTTCTGCAAAATATCACTCATATTCAATGTTCAAAGTCTGGACCAAAATATACCTTCCCTGATTTCTCACCTGAATGTACCCATCCTCTGGACTGTGAATGCTTCACGGTAGATGTCCCTTGAGATCATGTAACTTCGCTCCTCAGAGTCTCTGTTTTCCACTAGACTGTGAGACTTCAAGGTAGGGCTGTCTTTTTTATCTCTGTTCCTCAGATGCCTGGGTCAGATACTGACACAGTAAACAGTGAACCAAGGGAACCAAATAAATGCATAATGAAAACCCTGGACAAAGAGTCCACAATCTTCACTTGATGCTTCTTTCCTACTTCCCAGCCTCGCTTTCCCAGCCATAGCCTCTTTCCTCCCTGAGCTCTTGGATCACCTGTGAAGGGCTGATGTGGTGAATCCACAAAGTAGAAGAGCTCCTCACCTTTCCAAAGGATGAGGACTCTAGGCGTTTCGTTGTCTGGTTTTCCAGGTTTTGTTTGGCATCTCACTTCCCATCTGAAAACATCTTTAGGGACCTCAAGGGGTAAGATAAACAGTCCAGGAAATTCAAGTTTTATCTCTTTCTAAAATTCTCTGGAGACTCTACAACCTCAGCCAATGCTTTTAGTATTTTATCACTGTGGACAAGAATGACATCTTGGGTTGGAGTTACAGCTCAATGGTAGAGTGTTTGCCTAGTATGCATGAGGCCCTGGATTTTATCCCAGCATCGCAAAAAAGTAAAAGAAAGTACTATCCATTTGTAAAGGTTTTTCTTTATTTTAAAGTGGTTTAGCCAGGCATGGTGCCACATGCTTTTAATTCCAGAACTTGGGAGGCTGAGACAGGAGGATTGCACAAAAAGGTCAAGGACAGCCTAAGCTACAACATAGTGAGTTTAAGACCGGCCTGAACTACATGGCTGGACTCTGTCTCAGAAAGAAAGAAAGAAAGAAAAGAAAGAGAGAGGGAGAGAAAGGGAGAGAGAGAGAGAAAGAGAGAGAGAGAGAGAGAGAGAGAGAGAGGGAGAGAGGGAGAGAGAGAGAGAGAGGTTTAGTTTGACAAATATGAAGGAAAAGAACGGAAGTATAACTTAGGGATTTTATCTGTTGCACAGGGGAAAAACGTAAGACTGAATAAGAAAAGAGTAAGAGCAGAAATAGTGATTTAAAAAAGTAACAGAAAATTTCAGAGGGCAGAAGAAAAGCCCATGTCTACATATATTACAGAGGTATTCCCTGAGGCCAGGTGTGGTGGTGAGAGCACTTACCAGGGGACCGATATATATTTTTAATCTCCAGACTAAATGCAGCTCATGCCTCCACTATCAGGTATTTGTTCAAATGTTCCCAAGCCAGAAAGACCTTCCCTGCCTCCTGAGTCAATGGCATAGGCCCTCAGCCATGGAACTCTGCACCTTTAGCTGTAGTACTGCAGTCCATAGCCCCCTGTTGTCACAGTGCAGCACAAGTCATCCTTGACTTCTGTTGCTTGCCATCTCCCAACCAGTCCCACTGCAGTCTAAGTCCCCAGAGAGCAGGGAGCCTCTGGATCTTGTGTTCTGCTCTGTCTTGAGCTCCTAGAACTGCTCTTGGTGAACAGTCGGTACTCAGTAAATATTTACCAAGTGAATGAAGATGCATCAAGCACCTTGGGTAGAGTGTGTTATTCAGTTTTACCCAACAAGTCCATAAGTACTCACTAACATCATTCCCCTTTCCAGATGAGCAACCGGAAGTCTGGAAGAATACTAAGTCATCGCAGGATCACGTAACCACAAAGTGACAGAGTTAAGACTCCAGCTCAAGGTCTAGTTGAACAGTCCTTTCTTTGGGGCATCTCGGATTTCTCTAGCAAAGCTAGCATATGTTTTTATATTCTTCTCAAGTAGTGGGACATCTTCCCAGTCTGGTAGACAGCCGTTCTCTGTCACCATGGAGACCCCAGAGGAAAGAGATTTACTAAGCTATTGCTAGACTGTCACCGATGAGCTATGGGACTGACTCTTCACTTTGCAGCTTGCAGATTATAAATCGTTTTCCTATCTGTGATGTCACTTGATTCTAATTTAGGTTATGAATCCCATTCTGCAGATAAAGAAACAAAAGATAGTTAAGACATCTGTCACAGAGGAAGTTTTCCAACTCAGTCCTGTTTCTTAGGTTTCTTACTATCTACTTGTATCTCAGATAGTGAACAGTGTGCCATGTGGGGTCCATGTGGGAGCAGAGACTCACAGCCAGGGCTCAGATACCCAGACTGCACAAGGCTATTGGCCACTTTTGCTGAATGGAACAGTGTGAGAAAACTGTTGTTTGGCTGGCTAGATAAGGCTCATCCCATTCTCAGAGCAACCCTGCCCCAACAGTCATGACACCGTTCTATTATTACATTCAAACAGAGAAGCGATTCCTCCCAGACAGCCAGCGGGGCTAAGCGGGACCTTAGGAAAAGGCCCCCAGATAACATTATTCTAGCTAACTGCTCCCTGGATTCTTGATCTTACAAAGTGCTGCACAGCCAGAAAGAGTGAGTATCACCCACGGGGAAATGATTATCTTACCAGAGATGACTTTATCGGACCATGGGGGAATGGCCCAAGTAACCTGAAACTGAGGAAAATTACTGGACTCCAGCAGACTATGAAACAATCACTTAGCATAATGTAAAAACTGAAGCCAAATAAGGAAAGAAATTTTGAAGAGGTTGGGATTTTTGTCAAGTAGTCCAAACATTTGTATGGTATATATTATTAATCTCCAGATCAAATTTTACTTGCAGAACTCTTTTATTTGGCCCTGCACTGTTTGGCTGTCCATTAACGGAATTAGAATGCTCCACTTTACCTAAATCCCCATGAGTCCTGAGTGTCTTACAGCAGCCTGCTCTGTGAAATGTGTCTGTCCCTGAATGATTCAAGGTGTAACAACACAGAAGGGGAGTTTTGAGGGAGCAATAGGCTTATAACTCAATGCTGCTGTGGTGCACATAATAACACGAAGGGAAACAGTAATACCCAGATTCTCAATAGCATGTTCCAATTATTTTCCAGAACCTATTCTCACCGGAAGAACATTTCTTTGGCTGCTCACAATATTCCTGTAAGGTCTCACTCTTGGAACTCTAGCATGCATGTGAATTAACGGGAAACCTTATTAAAAGACAAAGCCCTGGTAATTCACCTCTAGGTATCCCGTTTCAGTTGCTTTGAGGCAGGACCCCAAATTCTGCCTTTCTAGCAAGCATTTAAGAATGCAAATGCTGCTGGGGCCACACTCTGAGTGGCAAGTGGGGGAGACTGTGACCCCCATTTCACAGATTCAGACAGCCATGGTTGCCTACAGAAAGTGTGTAAAAGACCCTGGGAATCTTTTACCTGACCTAAAAATAACAGCAGCTCATTTCTCAGGGCATGAGTATGTCTCTCAAAGGAGACCTTCAAGCATATCCTCCTGTATACTTTTAGCAACATCTTTAGTACATCTTTCCTGCCACTCTGCTCCTCTTGTAGCTTTGGGCTAGGCGGGTGGAGAGAGGAAGAGGTAAGCTAATGTGCTATAATGAATATTTTTATAAGCTCATTAAGGAAAGATGTATCAGGCCTAATGAGAAAACAGTTTTCTTCTCAACTCCCACTGCTAAGGTTAAGAGCTCCCAAGGTCAATGCTAAGTCCTACAACTCTCCCTTGATGATTTATTTATTGCAGATTAAAACAGGAGAGTGGGAGAGGGGTTGGAGGCGTTGGTGGGGAGAAAGAAAAAGCTGGATTTACACTGACGAAAAAGTATAATAAACATTATAAAAATAAATTTATCTCTTTATGGAAACCATGTGTACTTCCAGCTTGGGCAAGTGATTTCACAGCATTTTGTGCTATGGCGCCAGCCTGATAAAACCATTAGGAGGGAAAAAAAAAGAGAAAAAACTTTATTCACAAAATTAGGAAGAAGTGAACTATAAAATTGCTAATTATTTTCTAGTAAATTTACTTTTAAATAACTTTAGACATCAATTACAGGCACCATTAGGCACCATTAAGTGCTGGGTGTGTTTACCAAAGGAGGGCAATGGATTACTAATCCCTCCCCATCTGGGTGGCCTCTCCACTGGGGTTCAACCCCTGCAGCTCCTTCCCCATGTGCACCTCACAGGCGCAGCTGAAATTAAACTCCGTGAATAATGGCAGACTGTTTCCATTTCAAATGCCATTGCCCAGTCAAGCCCGAGGTGTTAGGCAAAGGTTGGTGTAGGGAGAAATTTTAATTCTAGTTGCCAGTTTCATTGCATTTCTCAGCCCAGAGTTTTTCTAGCATTGCTACCCGCTAGAATGGCTTGGGTAAGATTAAAAAAACAAACAAACAAACAAACAAAAAAACTATTCGTCAGGATCCCATTTTACTATGTCACTAACTTCGAGATTTTTGTTTTGTTTTGTTTTGGGTTTTTATTTAAATTCTATGACAGGATCTGGCCAAATAGCTTGGATCCAAACCTGCAATTGTTCTGCCTCCAGTCTTGAGCACTCTGAGGCTGCAGGCTTGTCCAACAACATCTGGCTTGTTTTCTTACCATTTTTTATGTTTCGAAATATACTCCTGGATATGCTAGCACATGCCTGTGAACAAGTACTCTTAGGATTGCAAATTCAAGCTCAGCCTGTCTCAAAATAAAAAGCCAAAGGGTTGGGAATGTAGCTCAGAACAAGGCCTGGGTTCAACCCAGGAAAAACAGAATCATTCCCAGTGATTACAGTGTTCCATGTCACTTGGCTTCCTCTGCCTCATGCCTTGGCTGCTCGCGTTCTGGAGTTAGAACTCAGACGCTTCCTCTTGTACCTGACTCCTGTACCTCCTACCATGATCTGAAAGGCCGGCTTGTCCTCCACCTTGCCTATTTACCTAGACCCTGTCCCTGTTCCTGTGGTTCCTTAATGCAATAGCTCAGCCATTCCTTAAACATGACATTTTCCAGAGAGAGAGAGAGAGACTGGGCATTCTGGTGGGAGCTGTCTAGGCTGGGCTGGATCTTGGTGCAGGAAGGAAATCAGGTTTTAATAATGCAGTGAAAGCAAGTGAATTCCCATATGTGGCTTGAATACCAGATCATAAATGTCTTGCTTGTGATCTCAGTGGTGTGAGGTGGTGCTTGGGGCCAGCGAATAGAATGCTGTAGTAAATTTTCCTCAGTAGGATCTGTATCCCAGGGCAAATTGCTATGAAAGGAGAGGCCAAGAAGATGAATTGATTTTCTTTATTATAACATTTTCCCCCATTAAAAATTATAAAATCAATGTAACAACAGTATGGGGAGTTTGGAACACAGAAGAAAATCGCCTCCTTAAACACTAACCTCTAGCAGAACCCAGATTTTATTTTGCTCCTTTTCTTTCCCTTCCATCCCTAATACATACATAGGCTATGTTTACACCATCACAGCCCTTACTTTATTCGGCAAACAATTACTGGCCTCCTGTTATGTGTGTAGCCTTCTGCAGCAGGGGAAGAGGGGGTCAAAGCAGAGGAAGATTTGGTTCCAGCCTTGCTGGCTCACAATTTAGTAAGGGAAACAGCTATTCACAGAGGTCAGCACAGCACAGAGGGAGCTGTGGTGATAGAGGTTAAGTCTCGTGTCTGAATACTAGCAATGAAGATGATGGCCTGGTTCTTCTTAATGCTCTCCAGTCCATCAGACGGACCCGGTGATGCTTGGACTGCAGGACAGCATGGTAAAATCCAAAGGCCTCAAACTGGGTCAGTTTGTCACAGTTTTATAGTAGATATTTTAGGGAGACCATGGTGCTTGCACAAATGGAATTACTGTTAGTATTTTTTTTTTTAATCAGAGGCTGCATTTGCAAACCTTGCAAGGTTTGCAATGGTGGCTTCCCTTGCAAGGCAGATCAGGTGGCAGGACACTATGCTTACCTGCCCTCTAGGGGATCAGGGGCAGGTGGGACAGGCTTTGCTGTTCACCGCAGTCTCCCCTGGGCCGCACAGCACACTGCCTGGCGCAATGGCAGTGAGTCTGTGTGTGTGGGCCCTCCCCTGCCTCTCGCATTATGACGGTTCCCCAGCCTTTCCTGCCTGATACCACCTTTGCTTCCCTGCTGTGGGGCCGATTTCCTTGCCCTCCCTTTACAGACCAGGATTCCTGCCTGCCACACTGCATCCAGGCATCCAGAGGGTCACTCTTCTCTTATCAAGTCTTTATTCAGAGGTCATCCTCTCGTGTAATATAACATGTCATGGGGCTTGCTGCTACCCCAGCACTCTGGAAAGTTTAAGCAGAAGGATCTCAAGTTTGAGCTTAACCTGGGAAACTTAACAAATTGGCAAGACCCTGTCTCAAAATTTAAAAAGGCTGAGGATATAGCTCTGTGTGAAGGCCCTGGGTTCAATCTCCAAAACTACTCTCCCTCAATTATAAACTTGTCTCCAGTTCATGCATCACTTCATTATTAAAAAAAAACTTCCTACTTTTTAACATACTAAGGGTAATTTGTTATATTCATTGATAAACACCCACCTTCCTCACCAGAAAGTAAGGGTGGCACTGAATTCTCACTGCTCATATCACATGCTCAATTTATGTTTTAGTAAATCAATTAATGACCCTGCTTGGGATTTTGGACTTCAAAATAAGCGAGTTTCTGATCCCAACAATACCTTGGGAGCTGACTGACGTTGGCAAGATATGAAAACACTCGAAGACTTAATCAGAGGCTGAAACATCATGTATACATGAATCATAAATGTGCTGGGTGAGCTCCGTAGTCAGCCGTCACCCTCTGGCCACAAAAGGCTGGAGAACTCAGATTCATGGTAGGTGTCTCTAAACCAGTCTCACCCTGGTTTGCCGGTGCGAGTGGGAGACCTTGGCACATCACTGAATTTCTCTGTGCCTCGGTTTCCTCATCTGTAAAGTCGAGCTTCACATCCACTAACTGGAACACTGAACAGTGGAGCACGTGAAGATGTGCGCCCTCTTCCCTTTAACACTGGAGAGCCCTGGGGCCTGGGGCAGGTCCGTGGAGAGCACAGAGCTACAGGCCTGGCCTGCTGAGACTAAGCCTAAGGAGGATGCAGGTAGGGTGGCGGTGAGCACTTATGGACAGGAAGAACCTTGACAGGATTCATTTCCAGGGACACGGGTTCCCACCCCCAGCATGCCGGGTGGTGCTATGATTTAGACCTAAAGCTGCGTGTACTCAGGCGGGGGCTTTGGAAGGTGACTGGGTCCTGGCAGCACATGCATGAGTGGATTAACCCACCGCCGAGGCTGACCTGGAGAGGTGCGGTGTCTCTCTCCCTGGCTCCTCCTCTTGGTCTCCTCCCTCCCGAGACCCTTCCACCTTGCTGTTCCTGCCTTGGAGCCAGAGGACCTTGGACAGAAACCATGACCCAAAACAAAGTCTCCTGCTTCACTCCTGAGTGTTTATTTTGTCCCAGGGAGGAGACAGCCTGGCGTTTTGGGGGGCAGTGTGAGGAGGGGGCAGGCTAGTGGCAGGGGCTGTGGTTAGCCTGTTCAGATGAATCCATCAGGTCGACACAGCGAGGTTTTGCACCCTCCATTTACTTGGGCCTCCCACCGCCTTAGGAGGAGCATGGCATCTGACTCCACACGGAGGGTAATGCTCTGGCTGCCACTGAGTGTGAAAACACCCCACTTTCCGGCCGTGGCCTCAGTACCTAGAGCCAGGTGATAACAGCCTCACTTTGATGGCTTCTTTTTCACACACTTAACGTTTTTGAGACTAAAATATATTAATCACAATGCCAAAAGCCCTCCCTGCATAAAACACTTTGCCGGGTGCTGTGCCGGGGTTATCTCCTGCCACCCGCGTCGGAGAGATGGGGCCTATTAGGGTCACAATCTGGGCCAAGTCTGTGAAAATTGGTTCAGGTTGGAAGGTTTAAATAGCTAGAGAAGAGGCTGGTTAGGGTGTTTAGAGAGGCGAGTCAAGGTGAGGTCCTGTGGATGCGTCCCGGCCCCTTAGGACTGGCGTCAGGACCCCATGCGCACAGAGGGGGAACACATGGACACACGGGAGGAGACGGCCACCCACAAGCCGGTGGGAAGGCTCCCAAGAGCCTCGCCTTGCTGACAAGTTGACAGAACTGTGAGTTCACAAGTTTTATTTGATGTGAGCTGCCCAATCTGTCAGACTTTGTTATGGAAGCTTGTGTTAGTCTCCCGGGGCTGCCATACCAAATGTCCTAGGCTGGATGTCAGAAGCCATGAGACGTGTTGTCCATTGCTCTGGAAGAGCGAGGTGCAAGGTCAAGGTGCCAGCAATGCGGCTCCTCGCGTCTCTGCTTGGTCGATGACGGCTGTGCTCTTGGGGCCTCTTTGTGCACCTGCTTCATTGCCCATGTTCAGACCTTGGATCTTTTCCTCTTGCTGATTGTCACGCTGTGCTCAGAGCCCGCCCTGAAGTCTTCACCTGAACCTACCCATCTCTTTGGAAGCCCTTCTAAGGTTCCAATGAGCATTAGGTCGGCATGAACTTTACAGGAACGCAGCTCAGCCCCCTGCACAGCCCCGGCCAATTTATTTAGATGCGGGGCAATGCGGATTGTTCACGTGGAGACCTAACTGTGCTCCAGGACAAACTCACCTGAGAGGTAAGGGCGAGCGACTGCTCAGTGGTCACTCCTGGGAGGGAGAACATTCCAAATATTCTATCTCCCCCTTCCTGCCTCCGACTGGCTGAGCCTGGAATTCTGTCTTGTGAGGCTCAGTTTGGGATGAAGGATGGAGGGTGTGTGCGACAGAGGGAAATGGACCTTTCGGTTATCAGCTCCAGAGCCAGCGCCTGAACGCCACTGTTGAAGTAACTGAATTAGACAAAGAAAACATCTGACCATAGAGAAGCTTCTTGAATTCATCTTCCTTATGCCTATTAAAGTTGGAGATTTCTAGTTCTGTTCTCCAATTTTCAATGTCTGGGGGTGAGATTTTTTTTAAAGCAAACATTTCAAGCGATTTCATTATGGGGCCTAGATTTAGATGGCAAACAAATGAACTTTACACCCTAAAACCCAGAATAGGCGAGGCAAGACCACCTTGTAGGGCTGCACAGACTTGCACTGAGAAACAAGCTGTAGACAAGCATCCAAAGCAGAAACTCCAGATGTCCCACATCATCCAAAGGACTTTCCTCGTGTATTTACCATGACAGCTCGCTGTGTAACCACTTTTACTATTTCACAATAGAGAAATTGCATGGACAAAGAAGCAAAGCCAGGTCTGAGTAGGATGATGACAGGGTGAAGGGCAGATTCACTTTTAGAGACCGCTGGCCTATTTTAGTGGGGCCAGTATGTTTGTATAAGTCAAGAAGCACTTCTGCCCGGACACCATGACACATACCAGGAAACATCCAGGTGATAGAGGATAAAATGAGACACTGAGCCACAAAGGAAGGAGGGGAAGAGGGAGGAAACAAACAAGTTATTTTCCGGGGAAAGGAAGGTACAATGTCCCGACGTCAAAGGAGCCTGGCCTCGTATCTCAGTCCTGATGCTTTGAAAATCCTTGGGATTCAATGCGTCCAACGTGCACCAAACCACAGCTTTCTCAGAGCCCCACCTCTCGTTTGTGGTGAAGATTACGTAGAGTAAACTGTGCAGTGGCCTTTTCTCTTGGCCTGGTCTGGAACAAGTACTCAATAAAAGGCAGGTGTGATAGTGATGGTCAGTAGAAAGCAAACTCAGAGTCAGAACAGAGCACTGGGCATGGAGCTGAACAAATGCAAAGAAGAGAGAAGGACGCGGAGGGCAGTTCCACACCATGGCCTCCAGGTACCGCAGAGCTCCATGGGAGATTGTTCCGCGCCGTGTCACATGGCATCTGCCGCAGGACAGACGCCAACAAACCCCATGAGTGCAAGGTCGTGGGAAGGTCATGGCCATGCTTTACTCCATAATATCGACGCCAGGTATCAGTTGCCAGTGGTGAATTTCCATTCTGGGCGACATTGCCTGAAAGGACCTTAAGCCTGGTGGAGAAGTAGAGTTCGATTCACCCAGGTGGGAGGAGTTTAGCAGAATGCAGGTCTCAGAAACTGTCTGATCATCTCTCAATGGCACAGAGAAGGAAGCCATATTGAGGCCCGGAATCCTGCAGTGGTGGCTGGAGATGACATGCTAAGTCTCTGTGCCATTGCAAGAAAGATAGGTGTGGGTTTTAGGGCTACAATTGTGCCACAAGGCCTCCGCTGTCCTCATTGCATGGAGACCACCTTCCCAGATGTCTGGGGGCTCATTCTCCCTTCTCTGAGTCACTGGACAAAGTGGCCTCTGCGTCTCCCAGCGCCCTTGTTCTGCATTGCATTATTCCACAGTCTCATCTCCTATCTACTTTTATGTGGTGGATTTAGGTATCGATCACCTGTCCCTCTGTGTGATTCTAGATATGTGATTCCTGACAGGGTTTTTGTTTTATTGACCTCTTTATCCGTAGTGGCTTATTAAATGAGAATAGAGGAAAAAAATGAGTGAGAGCTCTGTTGTCTCAAGGTTTCCTTATCCTTACCAAACAGGTGATGAAGCAGCTCGTGTATATTCTTAGTAGATTTCCATGCACATGGATTTTTAAAAATTTATAAAAATCATGCCATACTACAGATGCTACTATCTGGTAGCCTGGTTTTTATTTGCCTTACATGTCATAAAGTTTTTCCTGTAGCAATAAATATTATTTAAATTAATAATTTAATGTTATCATAGTACCCCATTACTCATATTCTCCATATTTTACTTGATTTTTTAAATGAAATTTTGTTGTTTGCACATTTTCATTATGATAATAAAGCTGGGGTAGCATTCACCTATTGCTGTGTAACAGATTACCCCAAAACTTAGTGGCCTAGAACAACCTTTATTATCTCATCGTTTCTGTGATCAAGAATCTGCCTGTGGCTTGGGTGGGTTCTCTGGTTCTGGGTCCTTTGTAAGCTGTGATTAAGGCGTTGGCTGGGGCTGTGGTCTCACCCCAAGTCTGACTGTGAAAGATCCATGTATTGTAAGTTGTTGGTCTGAGTTCTTCCCTGGCTGTTGGCTAGAAATCGCCTTTAGATTCCTGCCATGTGGTCTTCTCCATAAGGCATCTCAGAGCCTGGCAATTTGTTTCACCAGAGCAAGAATGGCAAGGAGAAGGAGAGAGGGAGAGAGGAAGAGAGAGAAGGAGAGGATGAAGGATAGAGGGGGAGGAGGAGAGGAAGAGGGAGAGGTTGGTCTGAGTTCTTCCCTGGCTGTTGGCTAGAAATCGCCTTTAGATTCCTGCCATGTGGTCTTCTCCATAAGGCATCTCAGAGCCTGGCAATTTGTTTCACCAGAGCAAGAATGGCAAGGAGAAGGAGAGAGGGAGAGAGGAAGAGAGAGAAGGAGAGGATGAAGGATAGAGGGGGAGGAGGAGAGGAAGAGGGAGAGAGAGA
>NW_022900946.1:3245960-3288398 GCF_012274545.1 Fukomys damarensis | reverse complement strand
AGGGGGAGGGGAGGGGGAGGGAGATCTTCTGTAACCTAATCACAGAAGTGACATCTCTTTTGTGATATTCTAATTATTATAGAAGAAATTCACTAAATGCAGATAGCTCCCAATAGGACTACATGTAGCAGGAGACAGGGTGACTGAGAGCTATGTCAGAAGCTGCCTACCACAGCTTGGTATGCATATCTATGTCTTTAGTCAGCGCTAGCTACATCCACATGTGTATCTAAGCACGTGTCTTATTGCTTAGTGGGAATACATTTTCAGAGGAGTCGGTTTGAATATATGTTTATTTCTGGGTCAATTGCTAGGAGGCATTTGCTTTATTAAGCTGTGATACCTCTGAAAAGCAAAAGGGTCTGGGAAGGGGAGAGATGGTCGGGGAAGGGGATGTGAAAATGATGATGTGATGTGTGCTTGTGCCAGTTTCTCAAGATGAATGTAAATATTATGTATCACAGGTATACCCCACCTGAAACAGAGAGAAAAGAATATCAAAACTGTAATAGCAGCTTATCTCTACCCACTTTCTATCTATGGTATGGATGTGTTCTATAACACACACACTGGCCTGTGATGGTCTTTAATTCATTTCCAAGTTAATGGGTGTAAAACATTTCACAAGAATTTAAAAGAAATTTCAATTGCTATGTATATAACATTGTTCATATGTTTATAGATTATTGGGACTTTTATATTTCATTTGTTCTTTTTTTAACCAAGACATACATACATTTTATTGTTGAATGAGAACTCTGTACATTTTAAATACTGTATTTCTGTTACATAAATACAAATACAATAAACATTAAATACATTTAAATATCTGGTTCTTGTTGCGTAGTTTACAAATACTTTTTTCACAGCAATTATTGGCTTTTCAGTTTTGTTTATGTTGTTTTTGGTTCAAAGAATATTTAATGTAATGAAATCTACCAGTGTGTTCCTTTTTGTTAGGGTGAAACATCTTCCCTCCTTATACCAAGTTTGCTTATTTTTTACTTTCTTTCTCTCTTTCCTTCCTTCCTACTTTCTTCTGCCTATAATAGCCTAGTGTTTTAATTTACAGCTTTCATTTATTTTGTTTTATGTACTTAAGTAACCATTGGAATTCTCCCTTTTCTTCTTTTACTATTATTATTTTTACAGATGTGTGGTAGTTTGTGTGAACTACATATTGACTTATTCTTCCTTTTTTTCCTGGTATGAAATGCCATATTTACAGTTTTATATACATTTTGATATCTTTGCGGTATATCTCTTCTGTCTGTAATACGTTCATGGTTCTAAAGTGGATGTGCATTTTATTAATAGTATAATCTTATTGGTATATTCTCATTAGTATTTTATTGTATTAGCAGACAAATATATTAGCATATTAAAATACATTGCTTTCATGGCTTTAACACTTTTAGTGATTTCAGATTTTATTTTGTAAATTTAGTAACCATTTCTGAAGGATAAAAATAATTAGGATTTTGATTGAAACTCTTTATACCTGTAAATTAGGGGAGTTAATATTTAAAAAAATATTCTTCCAAACAATAGCACAGTGAGTCTGTGTTTTCTCAGGCTCAGTCTCATGAACACTCCGTAAATATTTGTAATAATTTTTTATTGGCCTAGAATATTCTGTGTCCTCCTCCACTACTATCTGCCTTCTGCGGGTCTGTAATAGGGAGGAAATTACCGCACCTCCCTCAACCAACCTTTCTCATCCGCAGGCGGGGCAGACTGGCTTTGATCTCTCAGAGCTGCCTCATGGGTTAAATGAGGGGGTAAATCCACAGTTCACAGTACGCCAGGTGTGCAACATGCAGTAGTAAGAGTTGTTGTTAATTTTTTTTAAAAAGTAGAACACCATTAGATAATCATGATCATACCAGGCCATGAAAAAAAACCTGTCTTCCACTTGACAGCTCTCTGTGCTCCTGCTACAGTTAGCCTGTAAATCCTTTGAAATGAGGCCATGAGACAGTGGGATAGGGAGCCACAATCCACCTGGGCGTGTGCGGCTTTACCTCTTTGCTCAGTCCTGTTTCATGAGGCATCCAGACCCTTGTCCTGTGGAAGCTGCACAATTTCTCCTGGAAACAGAAGTGTCTATCCTGTTTTGCTATTATGCACGATTTGATTGTGGAGGGCGACTCATGGATATGAAATGACAGGAATCAGCAGACACTGTTTACCTTCCCAGTGATCTCACACCTGTGCATTCTAACTGTGGGATCCTGCCTCACAGTTCTACGTGATGGTCCTCCGTATGGATTCCACAGGACGACTTCACAAGATGTCTCTAGGTGATAACTCTGTGTGATAGCCTGGGCGTGTCCTCTCTGCCACGGATTTTAAGACACGTATGAGATTTCTGCTTGGGGTCTCTGTAGCCTCCTGCAGTCGATGGCCAGTCAGCAGGGGGGAAGGCAAGAGAGAAGATTGGAGAGTGAACTGGGGTTTGCAGGATGAAAAGGGGTGTAGAAATGAGTCCTAGAAGAAAGGATAGTTCATGGGAAGCAATAGCTATTGGAAGAGGGGGTACCATTGGAGAGCTGAGAAATCAGCGGGAACACAATTGGGGAAAGAGTTGGAGAAAAGGGAATGAAATGGGAAGTTTTAGATTATTCAACGTCTGCAAAAATCATAGTGGAAATATCCCCAAATGTTGCCAACAGTACATTCTGTGACTAAGTCATTATGCAGAGAGATGAGCTGAGGGCTGAAGGACAGAATTAATATAGTAAGTAATTCTATCCCTTTGGCAATGTCTTTCTGCATGAAATGATGATTTTATGTCTCACTTCTCTCCAGCCTGCACATTCCTCATAACAAACAGTTCCACAGTGAGGGACTGTTTATGTTTCAAGGCAACAGCTTCGGCATAACAGGCTATCCTCTGAATCTTTTTCTGCAAAGGGATGCTAGAGCCACCTGGGAAACCTGAAAGAATTTTACTTTGGGGAATGGTGCTGCTGCTGCTGCCACCGGGGGCCGTAGGAGATGGAGTTTGGGATTTGGAATCACACAGACCTTGGTTCAAGCCTGCCTGGCACTGCTGGCCGACTAACTTCTCAGTGTGTGAATTTCCTTATGTGAGGAACGGGCATGATCACACACAGCTTGCGTGTGAAAAGGCACTGCACAGTGCCTTGATAGTGGTTGGCTTGGGAAATGTCAAACCTCCTTGCGGCCTCAGTGCTCATGAGGACCCAAAGCCGTGCAACAACTGCAGCCTCCGAGGACAGATGAAGAGATGAGAGGGCATCTAGTCCTTGCATCTTCCTGTAAATGCTTAATTCTTTCATTTAATAATAAATCATCCATTCCTTATGCCACATACTGTGTCGGAGAGATAAGAAGCTGAACGGACACAAAACCTGTCTTTGGTCGCCATTGTTATGTGATTACTTTTATATACTCGCTATGTGCTGTATAACAAATTAAATAATGCCAGGATAAGCATTCCATGGTTAATTTAATCAAAGGAAGAACATAAGTTGATTGCTATGGTGTCCATTTTATAGATTAGAAATATGTTAAGTACAGGAAGTTAAGTAGCTTTCAGCAGGGTCAAACTATGATGTAGCCTGGCCTCAAACTGAACCGGAATCCTGGGCCTCTGGGCTGTTTCGTCATGCAAGTCCCTTTCATTCCTCATCGTCCTGCAGGGGAGGGAAATTTACAGATTAGTTCACCAGCTTTCGTGTTGAGAGCTCTGAGACTAATACGTAAGGTACGGTGGGCTCAGAGACAGTGCATATTGTCAGAACAGAAGTAGAGTACAACTGAGTTATCCCAGGGTTGGGGGTGCGTCTTCACCAAGGGTATAAGCATCCTATTTGTTCCCCAACATGTAGCTGGACTTTGATGCATGCACCTGGGTTTCTAGGTGGAGGAAACAGTCAGCCTTCATGACTTTAATATTCAGAGCCTATGCATTTATTTTTTAAGAGATGCTAGGTGTTTCATGGCTAAAGCAAAATAACTGTTATAGAGAAAGGCAATGGGAGGGACCCACAGAACCAGATTACGGGGGAGCTTTACTGTCTGTCTGGGGAGTTTGGACTCTATCCTCAGGGCAGGGAGAGCCACCGAAGCATTTTATGAGAGGGTTGACATGCTCAGATTGGTGCTCATTCCTGCTGAATGAATGGATGGTGAAGGCCTGATGGCAGATGACACAAACGGAGAGTAGCACTCACAGCCCAGGTAAGAAATAATGAGCTCCTGAACTAAAGCAGTGGGACGAACGCAAAGGGGAGAGAGGATAAATTGGTAGGAGGTTTATCAGAAAATTGCCATAATTGCAAACTTGTGCATATGTGTAGCGAAAGAGGGAGAAAAAAGAGGGCCGAGAACAATTCTAGAATGACTCAGAGACAATTTGGACACGTGGTAAGGGTGCTCCACCTTACCTGGGCAAATAGAGACAAGCAAACCTGATTTGATATCGGCACATAGCCTGCCCAAATACCAAAAGACCTTCAGCTGAAAAGCACTGCAGAAACCTCTGATTATTCCCTTTCCATGTCCTTTTGATCCAAAGGCAAATTTCATCAGCCCGGAGCCCACAGCAGGCTGGAAAGCACAACCTGGCCCTTTTCCTCTTTGCTTCATCAAGGCTAGTGGCTGAGCCGTCCTGCCTGCTGCCCTCTACAGCTGTCTGCTTCTCAGGGAAGTTGTGTCCTGCTGACTGCAGCATTTTAGGGTGTCCAGGGTGAGGCAGAGGCTGCAACGGAGCCACATTCCCACCGTGGGATCCGTGGGAGGCTCCCACAGAAGCTGGTGGTGTGTGCTGATGCTTACTGAACACTGGCACATTCCAGTCCTGCACTATGTGCTGAGACACAGCAGTGCACAAAGGAGGCCACCAGCTCCTGACCTCATCAACCTACTCTTCTCTGTGTGGGTGTGGGTAATTTTATTTATTTTTTAATTGGGCACAGTTATCAGGTGCCATGTTATAATTCAATACATATATGCAATGATCAAGTTACAGTAATGAGTATTTCCATCTGCTGAAACATTTATCCTTCCTTGTGTTAGGAACCTTTGAACTCCTCTGTTCTAATTCTTTATGAAATACACAATAATGTTTGTAAACTATAGTCATCCAGTGTGCTGTAGAACTGTAGAACATTAGCACTATTTTTTTATCTAACTATATTTGGGTAGGACAGGTCAGAAAATGAGCATAAATTTAATGTCTTTTAAAGTGTTTTTATTTTTATTAGTAGACATTTGTGAAACCTAATGATTATATCATCACTGGGAGTTGGTATGTGTACACAACACATCATAATTCTTTTTTATCCCCACCTATGTCCTCTCCCTCCCCTCCTTCCAACTCTTAGGATCTGGGGAGGTGAATGCTACTGATGTCAATGTACAACAAAAACTGTTAGTGTTGACACAGTGAGACATGAGTCTCTGCCCTGATGAAGGAATTTCCCCTTCTCCTGGGGTCAGAGGAGGTGAGAGAGTGATGCCTGCAGTGAAATCCAGTGGATGGCAAAGTATATTTAAGTAAAGGTGAAAAGGAAGAGGGAAGAGATGCCTAAGCTTACCCTTCTTTCACAGATATCTGAGAAATATTAAAGACTGCTTAGAGGAAACTCAATCAAGGAGCTAGGCAGCCCCTCTCTGCCTGCAGTTGCGGGGGTCACCTTTCACCCTGGCCCATCAGACCTCTCCTGCATACCAGAACCCGCTGAGAGACGGAAGTTAGGAGTCCTGGACTTAGTACCAGGCAGATCTGAGTTCAATACCAGATCCTTCTCCTGCTAACTGTCTGAACTTAGGCAGGTTCTATGTCCTTCCTGGGCCTCAAACTCTTCAGGCAGCAAAGTCAAACTAAATCACCTGATTTCCGCACCCTTTGTAAGGAGCCGATGAGAAAACAAACCAGAGGACCCAGCCAAGTGTCCAAAGGTACTAAGTTCTCCACAGTTGATGGCTACTATTGACGTGGACTTTTGATTTGGGTTCAAGTTACCACTAAAGGTCATCATCCTTTAACCTCAGTTCACTAAAACTGAGCTGGGAGAAAATTAATTCACTGAATGATGTGCCCCTGTTCCTGGATGTAGAAAGCAAAAGCTTTGCAACTGGTATGAAATGAAAATTAAAGCCACAGCCATCCTGAGTTTCATGTGCTTCTCCTGTTCACAGCGAAGTGTCTCCAGAGTCTTAACGCATCCCCCCTCCCTCCAACATGGCACCGGCTTCAACAATCTAACGGTACCTTTCTGCGCTCAGCCGTTACCCAGACAGACTAGATCTCTTCCAGTCCTGACCTCACTGCTTACTAACTCACTTGGAATTACTGACTACTACCACTCTTTGGAAAACTTTTCTTCCCTTAGTGTATTTTTCGACTCACTCCCCACCATATTTGTCCGGCTCTGGTTTGTATTTATTTATTTATTTATTTTTGGTACCGAGAATCAAACTCCGGCCCTTGCGCTTGCAAGGCAGGCAGCAGAACCACTGAGCTGAGGCCCCAGCCCCGACTCTGGTTTTTAGGATCTTTACCTGTAATTGTTCAGGGAATGATACCAAACCTTTCTCTTATTGTCCTCCTTCTCCCTCATGGCAGTGATGGTAACATTGACATTCGTAGCCTTGTCTTTTATTTACTGACAATTCCAAGGTTTATAATTCTAGCCCAAGTCTTTCTTCTGAGATGTATTCTCCCTGCATTGAATTGACTACTTGAGATGAACTGACGGCTTAGAGATCTGCCAAGGCAGAACTCCTGGTTTTAGTTTCTCCATGCCTCCATTTTCCAAACTGATCTTGCCTCAGGCTCTGAGTCCGTGTCCCTTCCACCTGGTACTCACAAGTAAGACCTCGGACTAATCCTCCACTCGACCCCTCTCCATCCACCAACGTCCAAATAAGCAACACATATTTCAGATTCTCCTTCCAAACTTTTTCTCAGATATTTCAGAGAGCTTTTCAGAATGGCTAATTTGGTCACATCACCCCTCTAGGAATCCCTAATTCTTTTCAGATTAAGACCCAGATCCTTAGCACCATTTGTTTAATCACACCAAGGCTTTTCCTCTACCCCTGTGTCATGTCCCTTTCATTGTGCTGCCGAATCTGTTTCCCTGCTTACCTTATTTTAGTTCATAGTCGGTATTGGGTCCCCGTTGCCTTACTGCCAAGGTATAAGGTTCTCCCTGAACCTCAAACCCTCCTGTTTGTCTAGTTCTTCACACTTCATTTATTGGGGTACATTTTCTTATCCTGTGTGAATCTCCTTATTATGAACATACAGTCTGCTTTACCAACAGTAATTAAACAAGGAAATGAACGAAGAATAAGTTAAAATCTATGTGTTCTATAAATACTGTGCCTTCTGTGTGTTAGGTAGTGCCCGGTACACTGTAGGCACTTAATAAATACTTTTTGAATAGACAAATAAGCAACCTGTTTGTCTTACAGTATTGTTTGAGAAAATAATATAAAACAAATAAGTCAAAATGCCTTGCGAACTGTAAAGGGTTGCACTCATTTTCATTATTAGAGTCTCAAGCAGACAGCTGCAGCTCTACAGCTACTAACTATGAAATCTGAGCTGCCAGGAGCAGGGCTGTCACTGTGATAAAAAATGACAAACTAGATCTGACAACTGTTTAATGATGTGCAGAAGCTGGACTGTGGCATGTGGGAATGAGGTCCCACTGTCTAATTTCATATAGTTGCTCAGCAATAGCCAATAGCCCAAGACCTTGATCCCTCCCATCCAGCCCTTCTTGGGTCTGACCTGCTGTGTCCTAAAGATAGGTAAAGGAAGATGTCCCTGATCAGTCTCCTCCAGGCTTAGAAGTTACTGCTTTGCCCTGTGCTCCTGTGATACCCTGTGTCTTCTTTTACTAGTGCATGTGTTGCACCATACCTCCACTGTGTATTTACCTTTGTATCAGCTTTCTTCTGCTGATAATTACAGCAGCTCCACTATGAAGACCTAAGTATTTGCCATGTACTTGGCCAAATGCTTTACTTCATTTCAATTAATCTTTGGAACAGTCGTGTATTCACAGATATGCCTCTTTGCAGATGTGAAAACTGAGACTTAGTGATGCTTTGTGCCTTGCTCAAGAGTTTACATAACAACAGATATAGAAACCTGTGTATTCAAATACACAGAGAACATCTGATTCAATAGCACATTGCAAATGTGCACAATGAACTCTCTAGGAAACAAAAACACTCCTCATTTACAAAGAAGTGTGCCCATTTCTTTGTTGTAAATATTCATAGCTGATTTGAAGTAGCATACCACTAATCTGGCAAGAAATCACATTCTCTTAGTCTTCATCTTGAAGCATTCCCAGATTAGCAGTAAGCAGTACCACCAGCATCACCTCTGAACATGTTAGAACTGCAAATTCCCAGGGCTCACCGCCCACTGGATACCTCCTTTATCACAAAATTTGAAGTTCAGCTAGTGACCTTGTGTTTTAGAAAGCCCTCTAAGTGATTCTGAGACTGGATCACCCTTGTGTGGCAAAGCACTGATACTACACTGGCATAACTAAATATTTGTTGAGTTCAATGGAACTGAATGGACATTAATAAGAGAACGTTAGCTCTGGACTCCAGCAGAATCCCAGGAGTCTTTAATTCTACCTTCAGAGAACAAGATGAAGTTGGAAAAGACCTTTGGGTGGGGCTGATATTTTCTTTAAAGCCCTCTGAAGATGTTTCCCTTTGTGTCTTAGCTCAATACCCCCTCAGCTTCCTGGGAGCCCCAATTTAAAGGTGTTCTTTGAGTGACTAAGACAAGCACTTTCTTCACATCATTGTTGTTAGCAATGAGATGTTGAGTTCCTGGGTTTCGTCTTGGATGTTTTTGTCTAATCCAAGATCTGAAAGAGTTTTCCCCTGTGTTTTGTTTGAGAAGTTAATCATCTTATCTTTTACATTTCAGTCTTTGATCTGTCTTAAATTATTTTTTTTGTTTATGGCAGTAGTAGGGCCACTGTTGATTTATTCCATACAAACATCCCCCACTCATCATCATGTTTTGAAAAGATTCACTTCCTGATTGAATTGCGTTTACAAATTCTTAGAAATGCAGTTGACAATTATCTGTAGGTCTGTTTTGGGATTTTCTGTTTGTCTTTTTGGTCTCTAAGTCTGTTATTTTGCCAGTAGTACATTGTCTTGATTGCCATGCATTTCTAGTAAATCTTTAAAATAAGTGATCCTCCATTTTTTTTACAAAATTGCTTTAGACATTTTGATTCCTTCACTTTTACATATGTAAATTTTAGAAACAGCTTGACACTCTAAAAAATGACTTCACTGAGAATTTGATTGGATTTTGTAAACTATTATTTTGCAGAAGGAATGGAATTTTATCAACTTTTGAGGAGAACTCATGAACATAGTGTATCTTTTTACTTATTTAGATTGTCTTTAAGTTCCTCTATCAAAATCATACAAATTTCAGGGAAGAATTCTTGATAATTTTATTTCAGAGTATTTTTAAATTTTTTTGAACCTATGCAAGTGCAACTATTGTTCTAATTTTATTGTTTAATTATTTCTTCTAGCATCCAAAAATACAACTGACTTTTGTATATAAAATTTATCCTGCATCCTTGCTAAATTTATTTTTTAGTTTAATAAAAAATACTGTTTTATAGATTCCTTAGAGTTTTCTATAGCTGATGAATGAGATTGTTTTACTTCTTTCCTTGCAGTACAGTATTGCCTATACTTTTTTTTTTTTGTCTTATTATCCTGGCTGTAGTGTAATACTGAATAGAAATGGTTTGAACAGATACCTGTGTTTTTTCTTTTTTCTTAAAAGCACTTGATATTGAAAAATTATGTAAGGTATTGGCTGTATGTTTTTCATAGATACTATTTATTAGGTTGGCAATGTTCTCTTCTATTATAGTTTGCTAAGATGTGCTTTTTAAAACCATAAATGAGTGTGGAGGCTTATCAAATTATTTTTCTTCACCTGTTAAAATGATTGTATGCGTTTTCTGCCTCCATTCTTATCATGTAGTGAATCATATCAATAGATTTTAAAATGTTAAACCAATCAGGTGTTCTTGGAATAAGCATGTGTTCTCTACTGAGTTGTGAAGCATCCTTTAGATATATGTGAGATGAATTTGTTAAGATTTTCTGTGAATTTTTGTGTCTATGTTTGTGCTAAACATTGGTCTTTAATTTTATTTAAATGTAATAATTTGTCAAGTTGTGGTATTAGAGTAATTCTGGCGTGGTATGCAATGTATTGTTTTCTGAAAGAATTTGTGTAAGCTGAATGTCATTTCTTCTTTTAGCTCATATTTTAAGATGGTAATCCCGTCCTTTGCCCAATACAGACTCTATGGGTCTGTGTTGACAGAAGAAGGCAGAACTGCTATGAACTTAATAAAATAATCAAGAAAAGATTTGGAGATTGCCAAATCCAGAATGATAGGCAAATTCTGGATATAGATTGAAGTAAACCAAACAGGAAGAAAGAAACCAGAAGGATGGTTGCCCTCACATGAGATGCGGGAAGCTGCGGTAGGAACAGGATTTGATCAACCATTTAGTTTTCTTCGTGGTTTTAGTTACCTTTTAGATATCCCAGCAGAGAGCCAGGAGAGACTTCTCTTTTCAGTTGTGGGCGTCTGGTGTTTTGCTTCCAGCAGCAGGAAAGTGGCTGATGCGCACCTTGTTTCTGACTTCCTGTTGCAGGCTGAGTTTGTGCCCTTTCGCTACCCTCCACATACACTTTCTGTCCCCTTTCTTTTCTCTCAACATAGGTCTAGCACCATTTTTTGGTAATTCTTATCTCCACTGCTGGTGCAAACAGCATATTTAAATTCTTGGTTGTATAAGGCATGGAGGGGTTGTTATTCGTGTGAGCTTGGAATTGAAGCAGCAGTTTTCAGGAGGACAAAGAATAGTGGCGATAAAAATGGATATTTCAGGTGGATGATGAGTTAGGTGAGGTAGTACGGGGAAGAGAAGAGTATACTGGAGCCGAAACACATGGTATCCACAAACATAGGGAACTTAAACATAATTGCAGATTGTTCTGTGAATTAAACAAGGCCCTATGTATGGACACAGTCGATTTAGGAATATAATTAAGAGTAGGTTTGGGCAAACAACCCTAGGCTTGTCACAAAAGCAACTCCGCCTTCCTAGCTCATTAGTGAACTCAGAAGACCAAAGCACATACCATCAAAAAATGTTTTCCCAGTCTGATGTGAAATGTTTGAAAAGATTACAGCCTTTTAAGCTTATTTTACATTTTAGAATCCAGATAAAAAGGTGTTTTTCAATTAAGACTTGTCTGATACAAATTTGTAAATGGAAAGGCTACATGAAAAAAATACATATAATTTGCCAATCATCAGTTGGCGAATTTAATTATAAGAATATCATATTGCTAAAGCCAAAACTTTCCTCTTGTATAAGTTATTGCACATCAGATTAAATTCTAACTACTATTTCAGAGCATTTGCTAAGGATGTGTCAGTATCCTTTTAATTTATGATGTTATTTATGCAAGGAGATCACAACAAAATCCTGTGAGAAAAGTATTACTATGATTCACTGTAATACAGGAGCACCCATCCTCTGGCCACAAGTGGGTACTGAGCCATGGCTTCGCAGGACCCAGGCAACACAGCTGGAGGTGAGAAGTGTGTGAGTGAGTGGAGCTTCATCTGTCATTACAGTTGCTCCCTGTCACTGCCATTACTGGCTCATCTCTGCTTCCTGTTAGATCGGCAACAGTGTTAGAATTTCATAGATGCCCTGTTAAGGCTTGTGTCTAGATCTCCTCTGAAAGCCTCGTGCCCTCAGAGGCAAAGCATTTCAGAGGTGGTTGGACCTAGGGTGTGTGACGCTGGGGTTAAGTGTGTGATTCTGGGACTAAGGGTGCGTGATTACTAAATTAGTTCACTGATTGCTTTGGCACAGTTCTGGGCGTGGATAATGAGAAGGCCCATCCTTGATGTGGGTGGCACCATCCAAAGATCAGATGGCCTGGAAGGGACAAAAGGGAGAGGCAGACTGCTACTTCATTGGTTCACTGCCTTCTGCCTTCCATGAACTGTTTCTCCTCTGCCATGCTGCCTTGGAGCCAGTCAGCTATGGGCTGAAATCTCTACAAATTGTGAGCCCTAATGAACTTTTCCTCCTTTAACTTTGGGTGTCAGGTACTTTGTCTCAGCAATGAGAAAAGTAACTAAGGCAAGCTTAAACCCTACTGTGAGCTGTGCTTGCAAGGGATCTCAGTGGCATGCTCCTGTGAATTATCCTCAAACTATCCCATCCATGGAAAAATTGTGTTCTGTGAAACTGGCCCCTGGTGCTAAAAGGTTGGGAATCACTGCTTTGGTAGATGTAGAAAGTAAGGCCGAAATAGCTTCTGTTTCTGGTCCAATGTCATTTATGTAGCAGTAGTAACCATGCACTCACATAGCATTTACTATACCTTGTTCTTTGTAGGTCTTTTAACCAACATTATCTCATTTGATCCTTATAATATTCTTGATAGGCAGGCTTTATTTTTCCCATTTTCTACATGAGGAAGTTGAGATTCACCAAGTTGAAGTATTATCACTTTCTCATACTTACTAGGAAGTTAAGATAGGATTATTATCTCAACAATTATTATCTCTTATATGTTAACCAGTTGGCACAGGATCAAAAGGACTCCTGTTTGGCAGCCACCAGTCCAACTATCTTTTCTCTGTATCACTCTGATACCTACTGCAGAGGATTGTTAGTGACTGGATCCTTCTTCCAGAGCGGAGGGCCTGCAATTGTGCCTTCTAGAGCTGGAAAGAATAAATTGCCAGAAGCAAATTCTTTCCAAACGTGTTTGTTAACTCTCTTAACTGAAGACAAATGGGATGGACAAGTCCTTTGAAGTTGTTATGCTGCACAGAGATCATAGTGAAAATGCTACAAGAAAATGAAGTTTAGAAAGCCACTCAAATGCCAAACTCTAAGGCACACTAGGAATATTTCGGCTCACATATATTTTGTGGCATAGAAAATTCCCAGTATGAGAGTCTCAGAATAGGAGGAACCATTACAGGTAATCCAGCCCATTCCTTTCTTTGCCCACAGAGCAAAGTTCTTTGCAACATCTCTAACAAAAAAAAATCACAGACCAGCCTGATTATCTTCCCAAGTTCCTTGTTGCATAGAGCAGTACTGTGCCACCTTTATTTGCTGCTTGTGTGTCCACATTTCTATCCTCTTTGTCCACATACATGTTAAATTCTTTTTATTCCTTTAGCCACACTGCTTGTATTTCTACTATGCGCTAGGTAGACACAATGGGAGGTGACAATGATGTGAATAGTATAATGAACAAGCCCCAAAGTCCTAAAACATGCTGAGGAACTTGGCCTTCGTAAAGAATTGGGGAGTGCAGCAAGAGTGGGGAAGAAATTTCATGAGATTGGCTGGACTGGAGCATCTTTTTTCTTGCAGCAGTAATTTGTTCAGAATGATGGGTACATACTGCAAAGGATACAGGGTCAAGCTGAAGCCATACCAGTGGAAATTTCATCGTTATTACAAATACTCATAGAAATGAATCATAGTCCACCAGATGATGTAAAAATCAGCTACAAATTGATGAATAAATACGTACATAAGTGTTGGAGGGAAAGAATGCTACTGAGATAGAGAAGAAATAAGTTATTAATGTATTGAGAATGATAAAATCATTGAGTAAAATTTTATGGAGAATGGGATATTTACTTATCTTTCTACAAGATACTTGTTATTAACAAAACCGTATGTAGAAACCTTGTATTGGAGAAACTTAGTAATACTGCCTTCACTACCTGATCATAAGCTCCTCACAAATGCTGGGATAACCTGTCCTCAAGGGCCTCTGAATAATGTGATTCATCAAGAAGAACACAGAGGCATCTCCATGGATTTTTCTACCAAAATTATTAGCCAAATTCAATAATGAAGGAACCTCAGGCAAACACACACCAAGGGAATTCGGTGAAATAACTTTTCTGTACTTTTCAAAATGCCAAGGTCAGAAGGGGAAAGAAAGGCATAAAACACTTCTTGATGAAAAGGAGCTAAAACTGACATGGCAGTTGAATTCTATGTGCTATTCTAAGTTGAAACTTGGACGAAAACATACAAATAATTTAAAAGGACGTTATTAGGATGATCATCAAATGTAGAATATAGCCTGTGGATTGCATAATTGCGTGAATCAGAATTAAATTTCCTAACTTAATAATTGGTCATGCAAGAGAATGATGCTATTCCTAGTAGTACACATTTAGAGTGCACATTTATATATTAAAAGGCATGTCTATATATCCACCAATCCATCATACTCAAAAGAAAATGATACATTAAATAAGGCAAAAAATGGAATGAATTATGAATCCAAATGAGGAGACTAGAAGACTTCAATATATTATTCTTAATTTTCCTATATATTTAAAATTATATGAAAATATACAAAATAAAATGTCACAGACTCATAGTCGTGGGAGTAGGCAGAATTCAAGGCTGAGATTATTCAAATCCGTGCACATCATCCTGCAAGGATGGGGTAAGAGTAACTAGAAACTCCAGCAAGGTGTTATTCTCAAATGCATCGAGAGAGGATGTGTGGAGGCCACTAAGTCAGGGCAGGAGGCGGCTGTGTCTGTGTGAAGGAGGGGAGAGAGTCAGGAATTCAGGGGCAGGTAGAATAGGCTGGGCGTCATGACTGATTAAGTACGGGAGGAGAAGAAACATAAGGACTTTGCCTTGTCTAATGGGTGGAGGCCATTCTGAGTTGAAATGCCTCTGGATTCCTCTGCACTGGTGACAGCTTGGCTCTGTCTTTCCCAGAAGGAGACAATAGACATGAATACACTGCTCCACGCTTGAGTACAGTCTGAACCTTAGAGACTCAGCCTTGCATTTTCCCCCAAATAAACCCATTTCCCCATTGATTAGACTATTAAATTCTTTTGATGATTGCAACACCATTTCCCGGAGCATGTACATCCACAACTTTGTTATCTCCAGCATCACTCTTTGAATCAATATTGTCACGTTTTCTTGTCCAGAATCTATAACTTCCTTATATCTTCATTTTATCTCTCCTGAAATCCAGCTCACACTGGACAGTGAGCTGACTAAAATGCAAATAGAGTTGTTTCTTACCTTAGAAAGATCACCTCTAATTGAATTACATCCATCTAGACTTCCCTTACCTTGGCATAGAAAGGGTTTGACCACACGGTGTCCCCTAGCTTCTCACAGTTATTTCTTGTTACTTCTGCGTCAGTTAGACACAGTATACATAAACACAGGGCTAGAATCCCAACTCTGCTACCTAATCACTGTGCTCCTTTATATAATTATTTTTAAATTTGGAGAATATAGATCTTCATTTAGAAAATAGTAATAGTTGAGTAGGGCATGGTGGTGCATGCCTGTAATCCCAGAGTGAAACTGTCTGAAAATTTAAAAAGTGGGAGTGGTGGCTGGGATGTAGCTCAGTGTTCAATCACTAATACTCCCTTAACAGCCAAGAAAGAAAGAGGTGGAGGGAGGAAGTGGGGGATGGGAATGGCTATCATGTTTATCACGTCGGTCACATGAGAATTCTTTGAAGTGATTGCGATATGGTCCTTATTACATCGCTCAGTACATGACAATTACCATACTCAAGGTATCTGGAACTTTCTAGTGCTCTTGTATATTGACCCATTCATGCTCTTTTTTTCCCCTCTGGTTCTCTGCAAAAGTTTATATCCAACAGATCCCACTCGTCTTCCGTCTCTAGTCAAATATCACCTGTTTTGAGAACATCTGTGGTTCGAATATAATTCATGTCCTCTGAGGGTTTTTGTGTTGGCAACTTGATCCTCGGTGTGGTTAAGGCCTAGTCAGAGGTCCTCAGGGGACCGGGAGATGTGTCCTCAGAGGGGATTGTGGGATCTTAGTCACTCTCCAGCTTGTTTTTGCAGCGTGATTTCTCCTTTTCCACTCACTTCTACAATTGCCATCTGGCATGAGGAGATTAAGCCAAGGGGGCCCTTGTGGCACCATGATATTGGTACTTTCAACCTCCAAAACTATGAGCTCCCAGGTCAATAAACCTTTTGTTTTATAAAGTTCATTAGCCTCTGGTATTTCATTATACTGACAAAAAGCAGATTAATAGGGAACTGTCAAGCTTTGGGTAGCTATCCACAAACAGTAGTGTAATTATCTTATTAGTTCAACAAATATTTGTTGGGAATGTGCTGGTCTAGCACTGTGTGACCAGTAGATGTGTGGTCTAGTCACCATGTGACCCCAGAGAGCACACAGTCCGGTGTGGAGGGAAAGAAAGAAATGAATAAATAGTCCAGGTAACTGGAGAGAGTGTTGTTTCTCACAGGGAATTAGACCGTAATGAGATGAAGCAGTCAAGAAAGACGTCCTTGGGTTCCTAAGTGAAATGAGACTTAAATAAGTAGGAGAAGCCATGGAAATGGCAAGAAGACTGTTCCTGACAGATGCAGAGGAACTGAAACCGAACCAAGTTTGTATGGAACTGGGGATCCAAAGAGGATGGGGCATTTTGAGTTGGGGGAGAGGGGAAACAGAGGAGCTGGGTGAGTAGTCAGGCTTGATCATGCACGACTGGTACATGACTAAACCTCAGCTCCCCACAAAGGAAGATGTAAACAATCTATGCTTTAATAAGGAACTGCCTTCTGGGGAAGGTGAGAAGGGGTTCTGATCAGAGATGGGAAATCAGTGAGGCTTATTGTCTAAATACATATTATTATGGCATTAATGCCAATAGCAAAAGGGTAATGAATTAAATCTCAAGCCAAATGTATAAAGGAGGACACTTTTTAAGTGACAAAAGTATTGCCTTTTGCTTTGTTTGCAAGTGAATCATCTATTTTGTTTCAAAACAATGCAATATTGAAAGCTATGGTGCAACAAATCACATTTTGCATGGAAATTACTTCACAGAGTAAGTCAAAGAATGATAAACATTTGGATCAATTCCACATTTGGGCTATTCTGAAGAATACCACTTTATTAGAGTACAAGTTTATAAACTTATGTGTATTAGTCAGCTTTTCATTACTGTGACCAAAACGCCTGGCACACACAACTTACAAGAGAAAAAGTTTATTTTGGCTCATGGTTTCGGAGGTTTCAGTCCATGGCTGCCTCATTCCCAGGCTGAAGTGTCCTAGTGGAAAGGCATGGGGAGGAAAGGCGCACACCTCATCAGACACAGGAGAAGACAGGACAGGAGGAGAGCTAGAGAGAAAGGAAGGAAGGGGCTGGGTACGAGATGCACCCTCCCTGGTCACGCCCCAATGACTGACCTCCTGCACACTCCATCTCCTAACAGTACATTTAGCTGTGAGCTCATCAAAGGATTAATTCACTGACGAGTTTAGTGCCCTCATGATCCAGTTGCCTTCTGAAAGCTCTACTTTTGAACACAGGAGACTTTGGGAAGATGTTTTGGATTTCAACCATAACATCATATTTTTATTTCTCGCAGATGTATACTTGGGATTAGAGGTGCTGGGTTACATAGTAAGACTATGTTTAATTTGTTTCAGCAACTGTACAACTGTCTTCTGCAGTGATGGTACCAACTTACACTCCCACCAGCTATGTACAAAGGCTCTTATTTCTCTACTCCCTAGTCTTTATTTTCAATTTTTCTTTTTCTTTTTTAAAGCCATCACATGGAGGTGAAGTGATATCTCATTGTAGTTTTGATTTGTATTTCCTTAATGACAGATGACAGTGAGAAACCTTCCATATGTTTTTGATCATTTGTATATCTTCCTTGGAGTAATGTCTAGCTCTTGCCCATTATGAAAATTAAACTGTTTTTATATATTATAAATATATTATATATTAGCATAACATATATTCTAAACATTAAATACTTAGAAAAACTCATGGAGAGAGGAGATTAGAAGATACCAAGGGATCAGGAAAAGGTGTTGGGGGGGTATTAGTGAATATGGAATGATTTATGGATGATGAAAATATTTTGCTAGTGGAAAGAACTGAGATTTGTTCGTCATTGTGAACACTGTAATTACCACTGACTTGTGTACTTCAAAAGGTTAACTATGTTTTGTAAATTTTTGCCTCAATAAAAATTTCACATAAAAATGAAAATAACAGCTGAGTGTGATAGAATGCCTGTAATTCAGCCCTCTGGGAGGCTGAGGCAGGAGAACTGCAAGATAGAGCCCAGCCCAGGCAACTTTGATTTAGCAAGACTCGATCTCAAAAACTAAAAAGGGCTGGAGGATATAGTTAGTGCATAGAGCCTGGGTTCAATCCACAGTATCACCACACACATACACACACACAAAATAACAGAGTAAGGCAGGAGTAAAGAAAAACTTCTCAAAGATGAGATAGAGCTGTGGCTTGTATCTAAATGTCTTCACATAGCCTGAAGCTCCTGTGGGTGAATTAGCGTAGTTCTTAGTGTGGCTGAATGGATTTAATGAAAAGGGAAGCCCCACCCTGAGTGTGACTGGCACCAACTGATTGGCTTGTAGCATAGATGGAATATAAAAGGGCAGAAAGGATGCCGGCTTTTTGCCTGGTGCCTCTTGCCTGCTCTGCTGTGGATGAATTCTCCTCAGTCATGCTCCTTTGCCGTGCGGCTCTGCCTCAGAGCCAGATGGCTATGGACTGAAATATTTACAGATTGGGAGCTAAAATAGATCTTTCCTCTTTTAATTGGTGGGTCTCAGATATTTTTTTCCCCAACAACGAGAGAATAACTAAGACAGAGAGGGTTAAATAGGTGATCAAAGGTATTCATACATATTGTGCTATCTTATAGGATGATATAATTTCTTTTGATGTATTTATTTATCTGGGTTTTTTTGTTTGTTTTGTTTTCTGTTTGCTTAAATAGCCTTCTGGCAGGAAAGTTTGCTTACCACTTAATAAAACACTTAGACCTTGCCTGTAGGAACACAGATATATAAACTTTCTCACTTTCCTATACGCAAAATTTCTGCTCATTTTTTAACACTTGGCTCAAATCAGGCCTGGAAGCCATCTCAGATGAGCTTTGCTTGGTTGCTGTTTTCCTGATCTTTTTGGAATTAAATAAGTTGATTACAGTTTTGCATCATATTTAGCAATCAGAATAATTGATGTTAACTGATGAAACAAAAACCTGAAATCTCAGTGTTCAAGTCCAATCAAGATTTTTTACTCTCTCTCTTTAAATCTGACATCATTAAAAAAAAAAGGACAGATGATGACTAGATTCAAGATGGCAAGATAGATCTGGGATCAAGCAGGTAAAAATGTTGCTAACAATGCCCTGAGTATGTAGGCCTTAACTGTACAGTTCTTCCAACTTTTCTAGGCTTTAAAAGAATTCAGAGTAAATGTCAAGAGAAATGTGATTTAGATCAAAATCCCCCCACCAGTGAGTGGTTATATTATCTGAAAAATCTAGGGAAAAAAGAGGTGGGAGGGACACATGCCAGCTGTAAACTGCTGTGACGTCCTTCACAGCTGCTCCAACAGTGTGGCTTCACCTGCCAGAGGGCAGATGTGTGTCCAAGCTCCTGGAACTGTTGATGTTAACAGAGATCTAGAAAAACACTTCTCCACTGAGTCTCCAGTGGGGCCACTGGGGCCTGTCCTGAGGCTTCTATTCACATGGCTTTTTCCTGATCATCTCGACACCTGTCGTTGGACATCTCTGCTCCCTCTCCGCCCTGAGCCAGTTTCCTGGATGGAGACTTTCCTGTAGCTTCTGAGACATTTCATGAGTCTGCTTTGCCTTCCTGTAGCATCATTTCTGCAGGTGAGACCGGTGCGGATCATGACCATTTTCTCTATGCTTTGGGCTTCCAAAGCCAGTTTCCAGCTTTTTTAATTCTAATTTTATGAGGTTTCACAGACGACAAGTCCTCTTGGTTCCTTAGCTTCATATCTGATATTTATATAAAATATCTCTCTGTCAAATTTATGATCTATAAATGTAATAGAGATTACATGATTATGAAGGAGCCCAGCTTAGATAGCATGGACCGGACCAGGCAGGGATATTTGAAGATGCAAAGATAAGGCCATTGAACACCAGAGTTTCCATAGGGCGGGATTCACATTAAGAAGTCATTTGATACAAAGTCTTTAGCCTTGTAGGATATAATTATTACTATTTTTGACATAGAGTATGCTGCCAGCCACAAGTACTCTATGAGTTACCTGCCATGGGGTTCAGAAGGGTTTGTTTTAGGACAGTAGTCAGCTCTGTGGACATCTCTGTGCTTCTATAAATCTACTCAATGCCCACAAGAGTCACCAGTTCTCCTGGGGGTTTTGTACTATGCTAATGCATAATTGTGTGCTCATATCATTACTTTTCATGGACGCGTAGAAGGATTACACTTCCTTCCCCATTTTGGAATAAAGTATAACCACGAGCCTGCTTTGACCAATGCAATAAGTCGTGGTGTGCAGTGTGTCACTTCAGGCCGTGCCCCTGACTGGTGTGACACTCCCTGCTCAGGCTTAACCCAACCAGTCAGCCGACCCAAATCCATGTAAGAAACTCAGTCAAGACAAGAAGCCCACATGTGCGGGGCCCACTCCGACCACTCACCCACTGAGCTAAATCCTTCCAGCGTTGTAAAGCGTTCAAGGGCTGTGGGACCGAGTGATTTAGAATCACTCTAACAGTATCTAAATAATTCACCTGACTAGTTAATACCAGTGTCAATGGATTTTATTGCCACGTGCCTTAATAAAGATCCTTCATCCTCACATAAATATGCCTCATACTTCATCCTTGTGTGAGTGTACGTTATTGCTTTATTCACACAGATGTCATAAAAGCGACAGAACCAGCAATTATAATTAAAAGATGTGGATCAGAAGCGAAGGATATGACCTTCCTGAAGGGGCAACAAGCCATCTCCATTCTCTAAGGAAAGAGACAGCAGTATTCCAGAGTGTAAAGTGTTCGGATCTAAGACCTGATGTGTGTGTGTGTGTGTGTGTGTGTGTGTGTGTGTGTGTGTGTGTGTGTATCACACTGCCTGGCAAAAGTTATTCCTTTTGTCTGGGACTCAGTTTCCTCATCTGACAATGAAGATGTCACTGGGAAAAATAGATCTGTTACAAGATGCTGCTGGGACACTCACTAAATCAGTTCTAGAAAAGCACCCAGCCTTGCCTGACAGCAGGCACCATCATGGCTATTAAGACAGCTAAGAGAAGTCATGTGCTATCTCTACCCGGGCACCTCTAAGGACAGTGATGGGAGACGTCTTTCTTATAACCTCAGAATTGATGGCATGAAAATGCTATGTGATAAAGTGAAGGCCTTCAAGAAATATTTTCAACTGATTGATTGCTGAAAGGATGCGTGAAAAAGTTCATTCCTGGGGTAATTTTATGTGGAAAACTGAGTGCACCATAGCTTGGTTTAAGGACAGGAGGTGTGTCTGTGAGAGTGTTTCTGGAGAAGGTGAATGTTTAAATCCGTACTCTGGGGAAAGCAGATTTCCCTACCTAATGTGTGTGGGACTCATACGATCTATTGAAGGCCTCAATAGAAAGAAAAAAAAAATACTGAAGGAGAAAGAATTCTCACTCTTTCTGCCTGTATTCAAGGGGGGATGTTGGTCTTCTTCTGCCTTTGGATTTAGACTGGAACTGAAGCTTATGTGGTCATTCTCCTGGTTTTCAGGCCAGTGGGCTTGAGCCAGAGCAGAACCAATGGCTCTCCTGGGTCTGGGCTTTCCAGCACCATTAATCTCATGAGTCAATTTCTTGCTCTATATGAGTGTGTGCATGCATGAAAAGATCCCTGGGCTTCTACATCTCTGATGAATGCATAACACACCAGTTCCTGTTTATTTCTGCCTATTTACATAAGCATTCCTGCCACTTCATGCTCCAAGTTTTTGGCATAAAAGGTAGTATCAGGGCTGGGGATATTGGGAAGTTCTAAAAGTTGGTGCCTTTCAGGCTGATTTGGACAAAAGTGGGTTTTTCTCTGAGTGGAAAGGAGCAGAGACTAAACTGGCAGATGTTTTCTGAGCTGCAGGCAGGAAGGGCAGGTTTCATGAGTGGAGTACTGCGGCTTCTGCTTGGCCTAAAGCAGGGACAATAATCTTGAGAGTCAAAGTCCAATAAAGGGAAGTCAGATAGATAGATATCATCAAGGCTCACAAGATCGCAAACAGGTGCACTACATAGTAACTTACTGGTCTTCATTTCACAGGTTTTCAAATTCCAATTCTTACATACTGCATATCCCATCTCCCGTCTACAAACTAAATCCCACAGTAATTTCTGGGGGCACTTATTTTGTATTGAACAGTTCTATAGTGGAAATTGGTTGACCTAGAATAAAGAGGACTGACTTGCATTCACTACCTATGTGATCTCAGTTTCTCCGATGTAAGAGGAGGGTGTACCTTATTTTAGCATTAAATGTACTTCATCCATCCATCTATTCACTCATTTATTCATCAAATATTTATTACAAATATACAAGAGTTACCTTATTATTTGCTGGGTGCATATTGGTGAGTAAAATAAATATAACCCCACAAGATATACTCCTGTAATCCCAGTACTCTGGGAGGGTGAGACAGGAAGATCACAAGTTTAATTCCAGCTCTGGCAATTTAGCAACTTAGCAAGACTCTGCCTCAAAATACAAAACAAAAGAGGCCTTGAATTCAATCCCCAGTACCACAAAAAGAAATAATACAAAAGATAAACATAATCCTGACTTTACGGAATATATAGTCTAGCAGGACAGATGGGCAATTTAAAAAACAACTTTGGTGCTATAAAATAAAGACTGTTAGAAATAAAGTAACCCTTGGATGAACATATACAACCTAATCTCCTTTTGGGAGATGGGCTAGGCTAGGAAAGACCACTTTCACAGAGTGGAGATGGTTTGGTGAAGTCATAGGAACACAGTTCAGTATTTCTTGACATGCTTGGAATTAAGATACAATATGAGTGGAAAGTAGAAGGATTTTGTTGTGGCTGGGGACAGTGACAGTGGCAGGATGCCATCTGAAGAAGAGAAGGGGTGTTCAATCATCAGGTAATTTATGCCATATTAATATTCTGTGATATGCATGCCCCCACTATCGGTAGTCCAACACTCTCCCAGCTGTCTGTTTTCTTATAACCGAGGCATCAGAGGTGCACACCCATCCATTACTAGAGCCCAGGGTCTTCACACCCCCCGTTTCCTCCTGAATGTCCCTGGCATTTGCAGTGTCTGGGTTCAGGCCAGCCCTCCTGGCAAAAGACAGAAACACTTACATCTTCCAGCCTGGGCTCAGAACATGCCTTCTTCCCTTCAGAGAGAATTGTTGCTGGAGACATCTAATTTTACAGATCATGGTTTTGGAGGGAAAAAATGTCGCCTTAGAAGTGAGTGGGAAATTCTTTGCTTCTGGAGAGATGGAAATGTCAGGATGGATTCCAGGCCCCAGACTGGATTCTGGGGCAGCTCATTCAGAATGAGGGAACCCATCACGTTCTCCTCTCCAGCCTGCCTTAAGGTTATGCAGATTCAAAGCTGGCTAACACTCACCCCTGAGAACTTTTTCAGCTCCAAACCATTTCTCACACTGATTCCTTCCTCTGTCTTCCTCTGCCTCAACCCCCTGGACAGTTCACATTCTCCAGTTTAAATGTTGGTTCCCTAGAACTCTTCCTTGAACCCGAGGGTGACTCTGATTGATCCCACTGCTGCTTCCAGAAACTATTTTAATATAACTTTATCAAAACACTGATTCTACTATTTTTTAATTATTGTTTCTATTTGTTTTATGTTCTTTGCCTAGCAAACCTATGCAGAGTATTCATAACTGTGGAATAAATATGGATCTTTTTTCCCCCAGCACTTTACTTAGCATCTGGTAGAGAGATAATGCTTAGTTATTTTCTTTTGAATGAACGGATGCATAAATCAATGAATGAATGAATGAATCCTGGGGTGGGGGCTGAAGACTCCCTTACACTCTAAATCTGCCTCATTTTATAAGAACTCAAACCTAGAATAATCAAACCTCAGAGCTGGAAGAAACCTCACAGTAATAAGACTGAGATTCCCAAGCTTCATTGGTAGGAATGTTTCCTGCAGGAGGCAAAACTGGAGACTGTGTACAAGTAGTAAGTAAACCAGTAAGGCTGAAGGTAAAAAAGGACCCTTCTATGTTGTTAGTGGTAATGTAAATTAGTACAACCACTATGGAAATCAGGGTATGCATCAAAAACTAAAACTAGAAACTCCATTTGACCCAGCTATTCCCCTTCTAGGTATATTCCTGAAATAACTGAAGACATCATATTACTTTAATGCATGCATACCCGTGTATGTAGCAGGAAAATTCATAATAGCTAAATCTTGGAAGCAGTCTATATGTGAGCAACAGAAGAGGGTATAAAGAAAATGTAGTACTTATGCACTTTAGGGTAGCATACTGCCATAAAGAGGGATAACCTGTAGGAAAATGGATGCACCTTGAGACCATATTATTAAGTGAAATTAATCAGACTCACATCTCACAAGCTTAAATATTGCATAGTTTCTCTTATATGAAAAATTGTAAATATAAAACAATTAAGCAGCAAATAGAAGACTGACAATAGAAAACAGGGGGATAGATATTTTGCAAAAGGAAAGGGGGGACCAAGAGATGAAGGGAAGGGAGTGTGGGAGGTGAATAATGGATTGAAATGCGTTATGTACATGTATCAAGCCCCTATAGTGACTGTAATCATCATTATGCACTGCAAATATGTACTAATAAAAGTGCAAATATATAAAGGCATATGTAGACACACATAAGCACATGTGTGTAAATGTGCGTGCATATGTCCTTACCTGATTAATTTTAGTTCTAAAAATATTCTCCAATAGTAACACAAGAAAATACCAAAAAAAAAAATCTACTTCCACAGGTATCTATCATGATATTATCTATACTAGCCAAATATGGAGTTGCAAATGTTTCTCAGTCAAGGGAGTGTTTAGAGAATCTTCGTATATCAAATAGATGCAATAATGAGCATATTTAAAAATAATATAGGTGAATCTCAGAGAAATGTTTGAACTGTTTATAATGTTAAGTATTAAGAATTATAAAATTCCATTTATTCTAAGATAAAATACATTTACACCCGGACAGGATTATGTACACTTGCAGATAGCCCAAGGTGAATGTGTGGTATACTTATAAGTGCTGGGTATCAAGATTTTTGTGCCCTTGGTTATATTCTTTTATCAGGCAACAGTAGCAAAAACAAGAATAACAGAGGAAAGAAAAATGTCAGAAAGGTGCTGCTGAAATTTTCAGTTGCAAGCAAGGGGAAATTTTCTGTGCCTGGCTTAAATGGAGAAAAAAATATGAAGGATCCTGGGTGATCTCAGATTCCCCAAAGGAGCAGAAGGAAATGCCCAAGCGACTCTAGGGCTGGTTTGGGTGGGATTTTCACAAATGTCCCGAAAGGGCTGAGTGTAGCCTGCATCCCCATATCCTAGCTGCTAGGTGGATTGAGAGAGCAACTGTCAGGGTGGGAACGTGGCTGTACCTGATAAGGCAGAGGAATCATCCTAAGTAGAAACACTGTTCCGATGGAGAGTGGATAACCTCAGTGATGATGATGTTATTTGTATACTAATATAGCCGAAGGAGCCACAGTGATCACAGCAGCAGTAACAAGTGAGAAGTTCTAATGGAACACAGGAAGGTCCCTCCCGATGTGTCAGGGCGGGGACTTTTACAGTGTAGCAGTACCAGCCTCTGTGTACCATGTGTAGTTCTGATGTGATTCTGTAACCTAAATCATACCCAACCAGACCTTAAAATGTTCGCATATGCCCGTATGAAGGAGACAAAGACACAAAAATTGTCTAAAAGGGCACAACTACGCCATGTTTGGCACTCTGTTGTTGGCTGTGATCTGAGCCAGAATTGGCACAAATAAAGCCACTTCCTGGGAATGAGGCCTTGGTGTCTACTTGTCTACGTGAAAATTCTTCAGCATTTCTGGGGGTTTGTGGTGGAGATTCAGAGACAGCACATTTCTGCCTCCCTTGTCACGGGAGTCTGAACCTCAAGCACCAGGGGATGAGATCTCTCTGGCCTGGCGCCAGTGTGCTGTTTGATCCATTCGGGAAGTTGCCAGGGTGAGCGCCCCAGATTAACAGCGGAACCCAGGGCCCGAGTTCCGCCAGACTTGGTAAGACCCAGGTTTAACTTTAAAGAGGCACCGGGGGAGACGATCTCCTCCCTGAGATGTCCCAGGAAGTCTCATGGAAACTGAAACCGCAGCTCTCCGGAAGTCAGCGGTACACAGGAGCACTGGAGTTGGCTGAGAGGCTGCACCAGAAGCAAACCTACAGCCCCGAGGCACTGGGCACTGGGCAGGCTGGAGTCGGGTATTTAAGTGTAAGACAGTGGGAAGGTTCTGACCTGACCGCAGGGCCTAAGCGAGTGCTGAGTCCCAGCCCACTGTTCTCTGGTGACCCCTCGTCAGGCGAAGGGTGAGGATGGGTCCCAGGAGCTCTGCCAGTGCCTGCAATATCACCAGGAGGGGAGTGGCTGAAAGGTGCCAGTGTGTGACCCTTCTGATTGCAACCCTTCCCCCTCCCTCCTCCCTCTCTTGGGTCACAGGGAGGCAATGGGTGGAAAGCAGCGTAAACTGACTCCCCTAGAGCGCATGTTAAAGTACTCAGAAAAGGGGCATCCAGTGATGGCGGTGTTGAGCTGACTCCCGGAAAGCTCCAGACGTCTGTGAATTGATTGGCCGTCACTTGGGGCGGGATGGCCCACCGTGCGCTCAGTTGATACGGAGATAGTCAGCAAGTGTTCAGGGTTGCTGCGGGGAGCCCCTGGCCATCCTGACCAATTCCCTTACATTGGCAACACTTGGTCCTACCTCAGTACCTTGGCTGAAACCCTGCGCCGAGCAAGACTGCAGCATGATGCTGGCCAGGGGAGCGGCTGCCTCTAAATGTCAGCCAAAGCCAAACAAACAGATTCTGCTGAGGAATCAGAAGAAGTCCCATCTCCATGTGTCCTGCAGTGTCCGTCGCTGCCACCACCGCTGCAGAGACTCTACCAGAGCCAGCCAGCGCCCAGGGGCTGCCTCCCTCCAAACACCATTTGAGTCCTCCCCCGAGACTGTGGCGAGAACTCCTCCGGCAGCCCCACCCTAGGCCCTGTCATGGCACCATGCAGATGCCACTCTGAGAGACTGAAGACCCATTTACCATGACCCACAGGGACAGTTTCACGGAGGGGAACACGTGCCAGTGTATCAACCCTTCGTCACCATGACCTTCTTCATTGGAGGGGCCATGTACCTTGGTACTCTCTGAGAAACTCCAGGTGCAGTCCATTCTCCAGACCACTGTCCCAGGGACTGGTTGCTGGCACCTCCTCCTGACTGTATGCAGCACTGAGTGAGTGCCACGGGGTTATCCAGAAGCCGCACAACGGCTAGAAGACAGACATGGGATGGTGACCCAGGTGGACTGTACTGGGTATAAGGAAGAAGCACATGTACGATACTCCCCCAAACTAGCTAGGGGCTAATGCAGGAGGGACAATCCTCCCCTCTTTCTTTCCACTCTCAATTGCCAGGGGAGATGACCTAGGAGTCCAAGTATATGGGGATAAAGGGACCTGTAGAAAATGATTTACCCTGCAGATGGATGAATGGAAAGACAAGGAATGGCCCCCTGAAGGTAAAATTCAGTGTTATGGTCCCCACCTGGGCAGAGGATAAATCCTGGGGCTACTGAACCCCCTATTTATATGCTAGACTGCATAATTAACTGCAATCAGTTGTGGAAATTGTAACTAATGAAACTGCCAAAGCTCTTAACTTTTTAGCCCCACAACGGATGAAAATGGGCACTGCTATCTGTCAAAATCACTTGGCCTTAGATTATCTGCTTGGATCTGAGGGAGTCGTCTGTGAGAAATTTAACCTGAGGGACACATGGTGAGGGAGAAGTCACAGAGGAGATTACAGATCAAACTAGGAAAACTGCTCATGTTCCAGCCCAGACGTGGGAAGGCTGGGACACTGGGAAGTGTTTGGGGGATGATTTTCAACTCTCAGGGATTTAACACCCTTGTAGGATCACACTCCTGACTCAGGAACCTGTCTGATTCTGCCTCTCCTGGCTGTCTTGGCTGTATATTCCGTCTCCAGCCTCATTGAGATGATGGTTGAAAGAGAAATGGCCGCACAGGTGATGATGTTATGGAAATGCAAACCTCTGAACCAGGAGGATGCTCTTTGACCCCAAACTGAATGGGGCTGATCGTCAAAGAGGGGATATGGTAGGGCTTTCCTGACGGGTCAGGGCAGGGACCTTTTACAAGGGAGCAATATCAGCCTCTGTGTATCATATGTAGCTCTCATGAAACTCTGTAACATAAATCCAGCTACGCCAGGCAGGGGGATGTTAGCTGATAGAAAAGGGAGACGAAGATACAAAAACTGTATAAAAGGGTGTAACTATGCCACATTTGGCTCTTGGCCTTTGGATACAAATCCACTCAGTGCTGGCATGAATAAAGCTGCTCTCTGGGAAATAGGCCCAGGTCCCGTCTCTCCACAGGAAAACCCAGCAGCAACATAGTAACAACAGCAGGAGCAGCAGAAGTTGCAGGAGTAGCAGCAACAATCCTAGTGGTGGAAATGCTAGGGGCAATAAATACAGCATCGGTTATAATACAAGGGGAGTTTGGAAAATAGGATGAGTTTTTTAAATTAAAAAATTATTATAGTAAAAGCCATATTTCCAATAACCCTCCTCAAAATACTCCCTTTTGCTTCAAACATACTTATCCCATTGCCCTTGCACTTTCTGAAGCAGTTCTGGAAGGCCTTGTGTCTGTACAAGGTATGATTGAAAATCTGGTGAATGCTGCTGCTGAGTGCCGTCCAACAGACAGGCAGGTTCACCAAGGACTGAGTGTGTCCTCATCCACCTTCTCCACCAGATTTGGGATTGTAAGACTTCTGGCTCTCGTCCCAAGTCAAAACAAGCTGGAAAGGTGGCTCGTTCCCTTTCCCGTTGCTGAGATAAAACAGCTGACACCCACAAGTTGAAGGAGGAGAAGATTATCTTGGCTTACGGCCTTTAGAGGACTCCAAGGCAAGATAGTCGTGGTGGTCAGGCCTGGCCCAGGGAAGCTACTCAGGTCACGGAGGCTGGTAAACAGAGAGAGCAGGGAGGAACAGGGCAGGAGATTGACTTTTCCAGGGTGTGCAACCAGTGACCCGCCTTTCCTGACCAGAACGTACCTCCCAGCAGCACAGTTAGCTACGGTACTCCTCAGTGGGTAAATCTACTCGTGAATATAGTACTCCACGTTGCACCACCTTGCGGACATGAGAATTTGGAAGGGAGTTTTAGACTTAAACCATAACAGAAGGCAAATGTTTTAAATTGATTCAGGGAGGGAGCCACAACAGTGCAACAAAAGACACTCATGGAAGAGGACTTCCAGAACTGCTTCAGAAAGTGCAAGAATGATGGGAGAAGTGTGTTTGAAGGGCGGGGGAGTATTTTGAGGGGGTGGGTTAATGGCAATATGTTTTTTATTGTAGTAATTTTTTTTTTTTGGTACCATGGATCAAACTTGGGCCCTTGCGCTTGTGAGGCAGGCGCCAGAACCACTGAGCTAAATCCCCTGCCCTTACTGTAGTAATTTAAAATTCAAACGCACACCTTATGTTTTGATCACGCCTCATAGGAGGGATAGCAGCAGCAGTAGTAGCAGATGCTCCTGGTAGTGACCGCAGTAATAGTGACAGCAGCTTTAGCAGCAATGATATAAGAAGCAGGTAACACTCTCATAGCTCCTACAATCTAAGCATTTTACACATCGCAGGTCATTCATCCTCCCCAGAACACAGGGCCAGGCTTCTTGTGTCTTCTCTTTCACTGGAGCCTCACCCAGGCCCAGAGCAGTACCTATAAGAGGGAATGTATACAGCATTTTTGAAAGAGTGAACAAAGCAGTGAGGTAGGAATGGTATTCCTGTTAGCTGCATTTTACAGATGAGGAAGCTGAGGCTCAAATAGTTCAAGTACTTGTCTTTGGGTGAAGAGACCATAAATAGGACTCAGGTTATCAGTGTTCAGATGTCGCGTGCATATCGTCTATGGACAAGACGACAAACAGGGCCAGGGATGTGGCTCAAAGGTAGAACACTCGCATGGCAGGCAGGAAGCCCTCGCTTTGACTTCAGCTCCACAATAAAACTAAAATATAATTAAAAAAAAACATAATGAACAAACACAGAGAAAATTTCTTCCTTGTGCATTATAACCTGAGAGGAAATAAAATAAAATATAACCTGGTGAAAATAAAATAAAGATTTGGTGCCTTAACGGATGTGACCCTAGGAGGGCACATTGTGGGCAGGGGCACAGCTGCACTGTGGAAGGAAGCCTTCCTGCCTGCTCAGCCCTGCTGAGCTGCTGCTGGTGAAAGCAGTGGCCAGAACCAGTGGCCTGGGCCACTGACACTGCTCTCCCACGTCTCTCAACCTGCTCCAGGGGAAAAGAAACAACTCTTTTTTCCCAAAGGCCCAGAGTATATTAGAAACTGTGCACTTTAGATAATAAACCAGGAAACACTGAAATTGTACTTTACGACAGGTGAAATGTTTTTATTTATGTCATCTTAATTCTCAGAAGAAAGGGTGGTTGTACCTTTCTCTCCCCTTTTCAAATGAGGAAAAAAAAGGTAGCTGAAAGAGTGTAATTTGTCATTTCCCAATTACATAAAGAAACGACAAAGCCTGGACTTGAACTCAGAAGTTGCATATATAACCAACCACTGAGCTAAACCTTGGGGAACCATTGCCCATTTGAGAATCTGAACGGAGCTGTTCTCATTCTGCCAGAGTTCTTAAGAAGATAAAATGTAAACTCCCAGTCATCAGTGTCTATTTTTATCACTATAGGGAAGAGTCCACCCAAAATTAAAGCAGAGTTGAGAGGTGAAGAGAGATTGTTGGTGACATTGCTCAGAACTTCTGGATCCATTCATGCCAAATGCTACTATTCCTGGCATAAGTTTCACAAGCAGTGAATGCTTATTTTGCCTTTTGTCAGTAAGAGTTAAGAACTTGGAGTAAGAATTGAGAATAACCTGATATATACCAGTCCACCCCACCCTACCCCCGTTGTTTTTCTCAAAGTTGGCGCATAGAAGATTATCTAGGGCAGATTATTTTAAAAGTATAGATTCCCCAACATATTTTAGTTCAGCCTTGGATTTTGATCTCTGTTCAACCACTACGGAACTCAAATATGGATCCAGATGTAGTAAATATCTACTACTGTTACTTTCTTTACCTTTCTCTTACTCCACTTCTCTGGCAGCCCAGATTGTCCTCTGGGAACTTCTCACTCCTTGTTTTTAGTCTGGGGAGGGGCCTGCATCTTCCTGTGCTGTTGATAGAAAACCTTCCCGGAGTTTCTGATAGGTAGATAGGTTTGAGTGCAACTAATTACTGCATGCTTCTTTCCAATTTCGTTGTTGTGTGGCGTTGGGAAAATGCTGCCCACATTGGGCCACCGCTGTGGTGGAACGAGAAAGAGCCAGGTGAATTTTACACGCCCTTCAAGCTCTTTATCAGCCAGGCATCATGGAGGCTCCTTTGTCCTCCCCGCCCACGCATGCGCACTTGCCCCCCCATGGGCGCAACCGGAAACGCACCTCTGAGGCCTTGGCCCACTTTTCCACAGCACACTCTTGCCTCCATCGCAAGCACTGACAGGTGCGAGCTGAGGAAGATGCAGGCCCTGTTTGAAGAATCGTGATAAGAGATGCTGGGAGACAGGCTGAGGGGAAGAAACAGAAATATTGATCTCAGGAGCTGACAGGTTTCACTGAAGGATCCAGTGGTAGGAAAGGGGGAGCCCCGACTGAAAAGTTTACACTTTCCCTGTGCAAAATTCAACTGCAGCAGAATCTTGATTAAAACACATTTCTTGGGCTCGCCATATTGCAGAATTCTAGACTCCCCCCCTACTCCTGACACGGGCTACCCGTGAAGTTGAAGGGGCTGGTGGCTCCTTTATTGTACCCTTGTTCTTTTATGTGTTTGTGTCCTTGCCTAGCAAGCTCACTTCCTGGCCCCTTCTGAGCCCCGTGAATGGCCGTCCCCATCTTTCAAGACTCAGGCCAAGCAGACTTTGTCTGTGAACCTGCTGGATTGCCCCAGGCAGAGTTGTCAGTCTCTCCCTCCTCTGGGCTTCAAAGGCCCCACCGAGGTCTGGTGACTTCTCTCCTCTGTGTTGTAATTATTTGTTCACATATCTCTCCCACTAAGAGAGGTCAGGTCTACACGCCCAGGAAGAAGTCAGTGCTGGGTGATTTCTTATGAATAAATGAGCAGAGGAAGGAGAGAAGGTAAAGCAGATAGGAGGAACTCTGCATTGCAGTCTCTGCATAATAGACTTAAGATGAACTGCCAGAAACCTGTTTAAAATATATCACATACACTGAGACAAGCAAGATTTAATTTTGCCCATAGCCTTCACTTTAAGCTGCCTCTACAACAATAATTTTCAGTCTTGAATTTCTGTAAGAATGATCTGAAAGCCAGTTAAAATACACATTACTGCCTCTCTTTTCCTGTACAAGTGTAGTAGGTTGGGGGCAAGGCCTGGTAATCTACATTTCCCACAAATTCTCAGATGAAGCTCGTGGCGCAGATCTGGGGAGCACACTTGAGAATTTCTGTATTGGATGCTATCGTTCTACTTTGGGGTCTTTTAAATGGTCAAGACTGTTGCCTCTGTACCCCATTTCTCCACAGCAGTGCGTCTTTAGGATTCCTCTGCTGGCTCCTTGTCACAGTTCATCATACTGGAAAACACCCTACTTGGCTGCAGTAGGTGGAAAAATTTTACTGCAACAGAAGAGGTTGGGATTAACCCTTTGGAGTTTGGGGGAACTGACTAAAGAAACAAGAAAAAAATACAATAAAATTGGGAAAGTGATATAGGAGGCATATTAAAATTTAAGAATTCCATTTGGATTTTAGCAAAAAGCATTGACTATTTTAGGATGTTCTTTGATCCCAGTGGCTCTAATTCATGGGTGAATCACTAGGAAGTTTTAACAGCAAGTTTGTGGTCTGTTTCCACTTCATACCAAGAGCATCAGAGTCAGTGGGCCGGGAGGATAGATGTTAAGTTTTAAAGTGCCCCAGGTGACTTCTCTAGGAAGCCAGGCATGAGCATCTCTGATGGTAGCCCTGTGTTGCTCCAGACCCTTCAAACGTCTATCCTTAACCTTGAACATGTGTTACCTGCACACCATAGCTATAGCTGCACCTGGTCCACTCTGGCCATTGTGCTCATCGTGGAGTTCACCCAAATGGGAGATCCACGACTGGGAAAGGTCTCTTCTTGCCTGGGCTGCCTTGCTTCATATGTATGATCTTGTTGGGACACAGAAACATGGAAAGAAGCTGTTTCCTAGATCCCTTATCAAATGAACTTCACCAGCCTCCTTTTGCTTCACTCCACCCCTTTAGTCAATTTTATTCCCTAAGTAACAGTGTATGCTGAACCTGTCTTACATACCTATGTGCTTCATTATATTTTTTCTCTCTCTCCCTCCCCTCCTCCTTCCCTCCTTCTTAGAATGTAAGCTCCATGAGGGCAGACCGGCAGACCCCTGTCTTGCTTACCATTGTCTTAGTTTGCTTGGGTCACCACAATAAAGAATGGCAGTCCATGTAAACAACAGAGTTTTATTTTTCTACAGATCTGGAGGCTAGATGTCCATGATTAGGTCACCAGTTAGGCCACATTCTGGCGCGGGCTTTCTTTTCAGCTTGTGGATAGCTGACATCTTCACACACACACACACACACACAGTCTATATATATACTTTTCTTTTATGTGGAGAGAGGGAGAGCCATGATGGGCTTTCTTTTCAGCTTGTGGATAGCTGACATCTTCACACACACACACACACAGTCTATATATATACTTTTCTTTTATGTGGAGAGAGGGAGAGCCATGGGGTGGGAGGAAGAGGGAGAGAAGTCACAAGAACACTTTGGTGTCTCTTCTTCTAACGATACTAGATATGAATTCCACTGGATAGAGATGGCTCCCCTCATTACCTAATTAACCCAAAGGTGCCATCTCCAAATATCATCACATTGGAAGTTAAAGCTTCAACACTTGAATTTTAGGGTAACACAAGCAATCTGCAACAATCACCCATCCAGAGTACCCAGCACAGTACCTGGCATGTTGTAGTTACTGAATACCTACCTACAGGATGAGTTGATTCAGGAATCCCAAGGCTTGTTTTCATCACATAGGGTCTTGTGGACAGCCAGAATTTCAATTCTTGCAGAGAAGACCAAAACTTGAAGGTTCAACTAAATTATTATTTCTTTCTCCTCCACATTTCCATTGTAATAGATACAGCTCAGAGCCATCAATACTCAATGCCAAGAAGGTGGCCAATGGTGAATATTCTGCCCTTACCTTTTAAAGCCTTGATTCCAGAGTGTTTTGTCTTTCAAGGGCTTTCTTTCCACCTATGCAGCAATTTTTGAGAGAAGCAGCTGGTTTTAAAAGGTCCTTTTATTTCAGATCCATTTTATATACATGAAAGAAAACATTTTTAAAAAGCAATCAAGAAGTGTGTGTGTCCACTTATGAATGCTTGTGCCAGATGTATAAGAAAAAATATAATAATAAAGAAAGGGTAGTTTGTGTGATTGAAAAAAATAATTATTTAAAACCTATTTCCTTGTACTCACTAAAAGGTTATTAATGAATGAATGAATGAATGAAGGCAATATGAAAGAAAAAGTGATAGGTAGGTCTTTACAGTGGAAGAGGAATGGGAAGGAAAAATGGATGATGGAGATTCTATCTGAGAGATCAAGATAGAAGAAAGGGAGAGGGTCAGTTCTAGCTTCCACAGCACCATTATGCTGGCCAGTGCCCTGAACCCTTTTCTTCCATTAAAGCCTGTCCTATATAAACTCACCCTCACCTGAAGATGAATATTGCCTTAACCCCCCACTAAGTGCCTACAAAACTTTTTCTACTTTGAGTAGAGTGGCAAATGACTACAAATCCCTCCCGCTCCAATGCTCCTTTGGAAGGTATTTTTGCCCTTCCTCCCATTAAATGTGGGGTCAACTTTCCCACCCTTATGTCTAGCTTAGTCATGTGAATTGTTTTGGTTTAGGGGATATTGGCAAAGGTGATGTAGGTGGACACTTAAATAGTGCTTGGTTCTTGAGGTTTACACTCTCTTGATGATCAGAACCATCGTAATAAGAAGCCCAAATTAGCCTGCAGGATAAAGAAGGATATATGGCCCTGTTTTCTCTATCACCCAAGCTCACAGTCTGCCAATCACCACAGAAGAATGAGTCCATCCTAGATCATCCAGCTGGCCTACCAGGTGCACTAAGAAGCATGTGAGAGTCTAGTGGAGATGTGACCTCCAGCCCATACCAAAACAAATTCTCACTCAATCTCCATAGCTGTGGTTTGTCACTAAAACTATTAAAGTCTTAGAGATGCTTGTTACACAGCAAAAGCTAACTGATACATCATGTTAGACTTTGATCCTCCATGTGATCCATGGACTTTAGTCCATTTGCATTAGCTTTCTATTTCTCAGCAACAAATTATCACATTTAGAGGCAGAAAGCAACATGTATGTATTGTATTATAGATCTGTGAGCAGAGCCTGGGCCTCTGATGAGTCTTACAAAGTTGCCACAACAATCAACTTTCTGTCACTGTAACAAAATATTTGACATACACATCTTAAAGGGAAAAGGCTTACTCTGGCTTCACAGGCTTCAAGCCATGCTCATTTGGCTCTGTTGCTTCTGAGCCCAGGTTTAGGCAGGATCATTGGGGAGGGTGCATGTGGTAGAGCAGAACTGCTATTTTGTGGCAGCCAGCAAGGAAAAAGGGTTAGGGCACATGCTGGGGGCTTCCTTCTGCTTTTTTTTTCCATTTGGGCTCCCACTCTATTGGAAAGTGCTCCCCACATTCAAGGCAGATCTCCTCCCTCCCTTTGCTGTCTCCAGGCCAATCATTTCTGGAAACATCTCACAGACACATCCAGAAATGTGATTTATTAATTTCCGAGGCGTTTCTCGATCTGGTCAAGTTTACAGTGAAGATGCAGTTGCAGTACTGGTCACCCGGAGACAAGGCCATGATGTTAAGTGAAATAAACCAGACATGCGAGCTCAAATATCACACGAGAACTCCAAGTTACAAAGAGCAACATTCAAAACAGAAGTGGGATAAGCCCTTCTCGCTGTAAAGCTGAGGACGTCAGCATCTCACCGCACACTGTTCAGAGGTTGCCTCAGCTCTCTGAGACCATGCTTAGTCACTGGACACGTGGACTTTCCACCATAGGTAGGCCATCATGGAGCCATTTGCTTAGTCAGAGCCAGAGGAGAATGGGAGCAAGAACATCACTGCAGCTTTAGGACATAATCACATCCCCATCACTTGTATCCTTCATCTCAGCCATATTCTACTGGTTAGGAGCAAGTCACCCTTGCTAGGGGAGGAGACCACACAAAGGCATGAGCATTGAGAGGCTGGGATCTTTGAGAACCAGTCTACAACATAAACTTTGATAGAATGATCTGCACCTGGACTCTGCCTCATTTTCTCTTCATTGAACAAACATTTGCTGAGTGCTTCCTGTGCAGCAGGCACTGGGCATACAGCAGTCAACCCAGTTGCAGAGGATGGGGTGATGCTAGTAATCAACTACCTTCAGGCTTTTATTCTGAGATGTGGGAGAAACCACTGGAAATTTTTGAATAAAAGAGAAGCAGCGTCACTGCTGTAATGATAGAAGGCTTTGGGGAGAACAGTTAGGATAACCAAGAAAGAGATAAGGGAAGAACGGATAGGGGCTGGCAGCAGAAGTACGGAGTGGAGGTGAGGTGTGATACATCTCTTGCTGGCTTGGTTTGTCAACTCTTTCCTTCAGGAAGACTGTGTCTTTAATGGGGTTCCACTCTGGATGTTTGGAAGACCTACAGTTTCTTCACCATCAGGCCTTGGATTTGCTATTGCTGCTTCTTGCATTCCAGCAACAACACAGTTCAGAGTGGTGGTAAAAGTCTTTGGTTTCAAGAAGATCTGGCATAAAAACTACTGATGGCTGGCTGAATGAACGTTATTCTCTCATCTGCCAAATAGAGGTAACAGGGTCCCAGGTTTCTGTAAGGACCAAGTAAAATGAAATCAAACACCAGGAGGAACAGACTTGATCTCCATTCCCCTTTCCATGCAATGACAGCCTGATCTTGCCCTGTCCTTGAGAAAATATGTGTCCTTTTGACAGTTGGCCTTAATGCCACTATTGTGATGGGAGCCTGGGCAAGCATAAGGAAACCACATGGACTGTGGGAGCTTTGGAAACACGTTGGCAGCTTTTCCAGGCTGAGATAGCCAATATCCACCCTGTCTCTTCTTTCCCAAGGGCACATATTGCAAATCCAGCTGCTGCTTGACAGAGCTGCCTCTCAGCTCAGAGCCGGGGTGGACAGAATGTCTCAGGTAGGTCGAGGGGACAGGAAGAGTTACACAAAATAACAAAACAGAAGAGAGTCTGCTCCTGTCATTGACTTTGGCTGGTGCCGTAGGCAGTAAAAAGCGATGCCCCAGCAAGCACCCACATTTCTAATAAACCTCTCAAGTAAAGGAAATAGCCACACAAATGGAAAATACATTGCATTTACTGTGAATTACAGGAACCATATATTTCTACATGTGCCTGGTACTTATTGGTTACTTGACATGTAAACAAGTAAGGGAGGGCAAAGAAAATAATTAAAAGTGCAGTTGTCAGTGAGAAGCATTTATTGAACATCTCCGTGGTCCTTTGACTGTGCCACTGGCAAATTTATAATATGAAAATAAAGATATGGCATGAACCATTCTCCCACCCATCACCAAGACGCTAAAAGAAAACCACGGGCTATGGTGTCACATCAATTGCTTGAGGCCAATTATTACAAAGCAGGGCGCTAATACACTAACCTGTCACATTTTTGATCTGTCAGTAGAAGCCCAAAGCACATCTAGTGTCAAGGAGGAAGGGGTTAATGAGAAAAGACTTTAGCCACCACCTGTATGCCATTTAGTACCAGTTAAGCCTATGTTTTTGTTCCCTTTAAGTGGGCTCTTTAGGGTTACACACGAAAGAGGCAGAAAATATATTGCAAGGAGAAAGAGGAACATACATTGCACTGATGCCCTAGGTGGGCTCTCCTGTGATTACAAATGAGAGTACATTAACATCAGTACCCCAATCACCCCAACTCTGTACCCTACCCGTAATGAGAAACCCTTCCACGGCTTCCCCATAGAATTTAGGTAGCTCACCGGATATCACAAAGGAACTTGGGAACATGTGTATTCACGTTCCTGTTTTCTGATCACCCCATTGCAGCGAGGTGCCCTCTTCTGTTGTCACTGTCATATATAAACGTGCCAGTTTTCAAGGTCTGCTTTCTAATCTTCAAAAAGTGTCCACCTTCAAGCTTCCAAGTGCTACTGCATTCCATGCCCACTTGATCAGAATTCTGTCCCAATTCTATACTGAACTTTTCTTGCCTCAACTGCACAGGCAGCACTGCCCATGTCTCATGTTCCACAAAACATTCCAGCCCTTGGCACCCTTCTTCCACAAGTGACTGAAGTCTTCCTACAACTTTAGTTGTTCCCTGCATGTGGGAACCTTTCTCCGTACCTTCACAGGAGTCATTCTTGGGATGCCAATCCATGTAAACAAATACTGAGCAGTGGAGGACACAGTGGGGAATGGTTCAGAGGTACAGGCACAAGGCATCTGAGCTCCAGCTGCAGCCCCGGCAGGACTGCCTGGTGTGTTGGGCAGCCCTTGTAGCTGCTGCCCCTCCAGAATAAACAGGAACAGCTTTCAGTTTCCTCAGCACCACTCAGGCTCTCGTTCGTCTCTGGAGTCAAATTTCTCCATCTCTCATGGTGCAGTTTCTACTGGAGACCTGATTCCACTCTAGTACATACTGCATACTGTCTCTCAGCTCCTTCATGTCGTTACACACTCCTCTGTGGGTATCTATACTTCTGTGCTGTCTTCAGGGTCTCCATCTCTTATGTGAATTTCCCACGAGGAATAATCTAATTGAATCATTTACTATCCACTATAGTCAGGTAGCCACCATGCAATACAGCAGTTTCGTTATCGGGAAAAATTGTTATCGGGACAGAATTGAGGACTAGGGTAGGAAATTTGCATTCTAGAAAGCAAGGAAGCTGTCGAGGGACAACTAAGATTGAGTAAGGGTTATAGAGACCATTGTGAATAAGACACCCTTCACCCCATGGCTAAAAGTAGGAGAATTAGAGCACCAGGAAGAATATTAGCTGGAACATATCGCAATGTGGGTATATTTAAATTTATGAGTTCATGATAATTCTAAAAAAAACCCTCATTGTTTATTGTTGGAAAATGCTAGAGAAACAATTTACTGTTTATGAAAACTTGTGAATAAAGAGATGAACTGAGGATGCACTGTATCTTGATTTGCTTATGTTAATTTTATATGCCAGCTAACAAATAAAAATTATATAATGCAAACACTACCACGCTGCATGGAAAGGTGTGGTCAATGACTAACAGTGGTTGCTACCAGGACAAGATTGCGGGCAACCAGAAGTGGCTGTCTTCTAATGGAAGAACACATCTGTGGTTATCATGCCAGATACCAAACCTGAGTCTGGTCAGATCTCTTAATCTCTTAACCCCAATGTATAGGGGGTAGAGAGGAAGGAGGGTACTTGGCTAAATTCCAATCATAGGAAACCCATTTTTGCTAGGTTTTGCATTTATGTCTGTGCCTGATTTATGCTCGTCTCTATGTGACTCCCTTCCTCTGCCTGTGTTGATGTCTGTATCCTACAGCCTCTGTATTCATATTTGCACAAGTCCAAGTTTGCATCTACACCTATATATTACTTCTTGTTCAAACTTCCTCTATTACAAGCAAAATAGGTGATATATGTATTAAAAAAACAAGAGACATAAGTCAGTCAAAATGTATGCAATTCATTTGGATTCTGATCTATCATACTGTATAGCACTGTTAAGGATGACTAGTAAAATACAAATAGTAACCACATATTTGGTGATACCAAATAATTACTATTTTTAAGTATGATAATCACATCAAGGTTATGCAGATTTTTAAAAATTAGTTCTTAAGTTTGTAACTACATAATGAAAAATTTTTGCATATCGTTTTGGGTTTTTTAAAAATTATGTGTGTGGGGCAGAGGAAGCAGATGGGGGTATAGATGAAAACAGGTGGGCTTGATAATTGTCAAAGTACAGTAATGGATACATGAGGTTTCTTTGTGCTATCTTCTGTGCTTTTGTGTATATTTGGGTTTTTTGAAATGTAGAAAGAAAAAGCCTATGAGGACCTTTTCCTTTTCTTTCCTACTGTTGATTCCTGTTAGTCCTTAGCATCTCAGCTTCAGGCTTACTTTTCAGAGTAGATGCAATGAACATTTTTCATTATTTATATGCTACCTGGCAACTAACAAAGCCAAATACTTTTCCACCAGAACTTCCTGAAGCTAGGAGGAAGATCGCTGCCCCCAACAAACAGATGCATCTGCCCAAGATTTCACATTGAATGATGCAGAAACCGTGTAGACTCAAATCTGTAAGCAACCCAGTATCTTTTCATTAAATTCTGTATCTATTTAATTTGGCCAAAGGTAGAGTCCACGGTTCATGATAACAAGCTTTATTTAAACAAAAGCTTTCTCTGATTCCTAGGTTAATTCACACTTGCTATAGGTTGTCATAAAACCATTTGTTTACCTGTCATGAAACCTGACACAGCTCTAACTTGCTTGCATGTTTATTAGGTTAGTGAGTGTGTTCTTATTCGTGTTGCCCTTGGAGTGCAAAGGCTGTTTTGCTCTGCTTTGTGTCTCCGTTGTGATGTACAGCCTAGGGCCCTGGTGTATTGCATGAACTAACTCAGGGAAGGAAGAAGTGAATGAAAAGAAGGAGAACGAAATTATTGTATGATGCTGTTCGGTAAAACTTTATACATAGATCCTTTTAGGCACATGGAAGACTGTACATAAAGTTTATGTTCTGACAAGTAGTGTGAACAACGGTAAAGTGTGTCTTCCGTATTCACTATTTTCCTGCCACAGTGACCAGGACGGCCCTGTGTTCTGACTCTGCAGGACAGCAGGATCTTCCAGCCTAAGTCTCCAAGTCTCCATTGGAGTAGAGACTCTGAGCTACATCGCATTAAGCATGTAGACTGAAGAAGAAGTAGGAAAAACAAACAACCCCCTTTGACCATATTAAGATAGCAAGATTTGGAGATATTGTTACGTCAACATTACCTAACCTATCCTGACATGTATCCTGACACGGACACATCCGGGAAAAGAAAGAAAAAAGTATAAAACAGGAAGTAGAGGAATTACGTGTGTGGAGACAAAGAATAAGAAAATAGGGCAATAGAGAACCGAGCCTGCAGTTGACAAATTCCTTGGCTTTTTGGTGGATCTTTTAGGGGTTGATTGAGAACTCTGTCACTTACTGTGTGATATTGGGTGATGCTAGCTTTCTTTTTTTTTTCTTTTTATTGAGTTTATTGGTACAATCTAGGTATACAGTACAGTTACATTCATCATTGGGATTCTGTATCTTTACATAATAGGTCTTGATTCTCATTTTTTCCCCTTGTCCCTGCCCTCCCTTCACCCCCTCCTCCCCTCCCCATTTACAAACACTTTATTTCCATTTTTTCAGTTTCTCATATTTTTTCCTCTCCCTTATTACCTTTCCCCCACCCTTCCCACTTTCCCTACACTTTTAGCCCTTTACTTCCTATTTCACATTATTAATTATCTCATTAGGATTCTGTGTACTATTATAATTTTTCACACCAAAGAAACTATTCGGTATTTCAGTTAAAGAAATCTCTGTATGAACATTAAAAATAGGGAATCCTAAAATAAAACTAAAAAGGAAAGTAAAAGAGAAAAGGCAATGATGTAATGTTAAAATAATCCTTTATTCTGGAGATAAAAATGGTCCCTGAACATATTTAAATTGCTTCTTGCTCTTATAGTCTTATCTTATTCTTTTTTTTATTATTTAGAGAATACTTTCTTAGTTTTTGTAATCAAACCCATGTAGATATGACCTTACATATTTAGTATGATGTGTTACCCCTGTACACATGGAAAAAAATAAAAAATAAAAATAAAAATTAACATTTCTAGACCAATATGGCTGTCCATTTCTGTACAATGCCAACTCAACA